>NC_044303.2:55677057-56004307 GCF_007474595.2 Lynx canadensis | reverse complement strand
AGAGAATCCAAAGGAAACAATGGCTTTGAATGACACATGGAAATAAATGGACTTAACAGACACATTCAGAAAATTCCATCCTAAAACAATATAATACACATTTTTTTCAAGTGCACACAGAGTATTCTCCAGAATAAGTCACATATTAGCCCACAGAACCAGCCTCAATAAATTCAAGAAGATGGAAATCATACCATGAAACTTTTTTGACAATGCTATGAACGATAAGTCAACCACACGAAAAAATCCAGAACGACCACAAATACATGGAGGTTAATTAACATAATACTCAACAATAATGAGTCATCCAGGAAATCAAAGAAGAAATCAAAAAGTATATGGAAACAAATGAAAATGATAACACAATGGTCCAAAACCTTTCAGATACAGCAAAACAGTTCTAAGAGGGAAGTATATGGCAATAGAGGCCTACCTCAAGAAGCAAGAAAAATCTCAAACAACTTAATCCCACACCTAAAGGAGATGGGGGTGGGGGTGAACAAGAAACAAAACGTAAAACCAGCAGAAGGAAATAATGAAGATCAAAGCAGAAATAAATAATATAGTAAGTAAAAAAATCAATAGAACAGAGCGCAATGGAACTAGCTAATTCTTTGAAAAATCTCTAGTCAGACCTATAAGAAAGAGAGACAGAAAGAGAGAATGGACTCAAATAAGTAAAATCACAAGTGAGAGAGGAGAAACGACAACACCATGGAATTACCAACTATTATAAAAGAAAATTATGAACAACTATATGCCAACAAACTGAACAACCTAGAAGAACTGGATAAATTCCTATAACCTCCACAAACTGAAACAGAAAGAAACAGAAAATTTGAGCAAATTGATTACCAGCAAAGATATTGAATCAGTGTTCAAAAAACTCCCAACAAATAAAAGTCCACAACCAGATGGTGTCACAGGTGAATTCTACCCAATATTTAAAGAAGATTTAATACCTATTTTTCTCAAACTACTCCAAAATATAGAAGAGGAAGGAAAACTTCCAAATATATTCTTGAGGCCAGCATTATCCTGATACTAAAAAAGGAGAAAACACCACTAAAAAAAGAGAATTACAGGCCAATATCCCTGATGAATGTAGATGCAAAAATCCTCAATAAAATGCTAGCAAAACTAATCCCACAATACATTAAAAATATCATACACCAGAATCAAGTAGGATCTTTTCCTGGGTTGCAAGTATGCAATATTCTCCATCAATATTCTCAAATTAATCAATGTGATACATCACATCAATAAGAGAAAGAATAAGAACCATACATTCATTTCAATTGGTGCAAAAAAAGAAAAAAAGTGTTTGACAAAGTACACACCCACCCCCAATAAAAACCCTCAAAGAGGAGGTTTAGAGGGAACATATGTCACCATAATAAAGGCTCTGTATGAAAAACCCATCAGCCTCAATGGGGGGAAAAATAGAGCTTTATCTACAAGGTCAGGAAGAAGACAAGGATGTCCACTATTACTACTTTTATTCAACATAGTACTTGGAGTCCTAATCAGAGCATTCAGACAGCTTATGCTGTCTGAAGTAAAAGGCATCCAAACTGTAAGGAAGAAATAAAACTTTCACTATTTGCAGATGACATGGTACTATATATAGAAAACCATAAAGACCACCAAAAAACTGCCAGAGCTAATAAATGAATTCAGCAAAGGTGCAGGATACAAAACCAATGTATAGAAATCTGTTGCATTTCCATAAACCAATAACGAAGCAGCAGAAAGAGATATTAAGAAGACTATCCCATTTATAATCGCACCAGAAATAACAATACCTAGGAATAAATCTAATCAAAGGGGTGAAAGACCTGTACTCTGAAAAGTATAAAACACTGATAAAAGAAACTGAAGAGTACACAAAGAAATAGAAAGATATTGCATGCTCATGGACTAAAAGAAAAAATATTATTAAAATGCCTATACTACCCAAAGACATCTACACATTTAATGAAACCCCTATCAAAATACCAGCAGCATTTTTCACAGAACTAGAAGAATCCTAAAATTTGTATGTAACCACAAAAGACCCCCAATAGCCGAAGAAATCTTGAAAAAGAAAAGCAAAATTGGAGTTATCACAATTCTGGACTTCAAGTAATATTGCAAACTGCAGTAATCAAACGAGTATGGTACTGGCACAAAAACAGACACACAGAACAACAGAACAGAATAGAAAATCCAGAAAAGAACCTATAACTATATGGTCAATTAATCTTTGAAAAGCAGGAAAGAATGTCCAATGGAAAAAAGACTGTCTTTACAACCAATAGTGTTGGGAAAACTGGACAGCAACATCCAAAAAAAAAGAAAAAAAGAAAAAAAAAGAAAAGAAAAGAAACTGGACCACATACACAACCACACCCAAAAATAAATTCAAAATGGATTAAACACCTAAATATGAGACATGAAGCCATAAAAATCCTAGAAGAAAATACAGGCAGTAATGTCTCTGACAACAACCACAGCAATTTTTTATAGATGTATCTCCTGAGGCAAGGGAAACAAAAGCAAAAATAAACTATTGGGACTACATCAAAATAAAAAGTTTCTGCACAGCAAAGGAAACAATCAACCAACTAAAAGGCAACCTACAGAATGGGAGAAGATATTTTCAAAGGACATATCTGATAGAAGAGTTAGTATACAAAAATACATGAAGAACTTATAAAACTCAACATCCAAAAAACAAATAATCCAATTAATAAATGGGTAGAAGACAAGAACAGATATTTCTCCAAAAAAGACACATGAAATAATGTTCATCATCACCGTCAGGGAAATGCGAATCAAAACTACAATGAGATTATCACCTCACACCTTAGAATGACTAAAATCAACAATACAAGAAATGACTGGTGCTGGGAAGGAGGTAGAGGAAAAGGAACCCTTGTGTATTGCTGGTGGGAGTGCAAACTGGTGCAGGCACTGTAGAGAATATGGAGGTTCCTCAAAAAGTTAGAAATCAAACTACCCTAAGATCCAGCAATTGCATTACTAGGTATTTACCCAAAGAATTAAAAAACACTAATTCTAAGGATATGTACACCCTTATGTTTATAGCAGCATTATTTATAATAGCCAAGTTATGGAAGCAGCCCAAGTGTCCATTAACTGATGCATGGATAAAGAAGAGATGTTATGTATATATGTGTACATACAATGGAATATTATTCAGTGATAAAAAATAATAAAATCTTGCAATTTACAATGCAATGGATGGAGTTAGAGAGTATAATGCTAAGTGAAATAAGTCAGAGAAAGACAGATACTATATGATTTCACTCCTATGTGGAATTTAAGAAACAAGACAAATAAAGAAAAAAAAAAGAAAAGAAAGAGAGAAACCAGGAAAGAGATTATAGAGAACAAACAAAGTTACCAGAGGGGAGGAGGAGATGTGTTAAATAGGTGGTGGGGATTAGGGAATGCATTTGTTGTGATGAGCGCCAGGTGATGTATGGAACCATTGAATCACTATGTTGTATACTCAAAACTAATATAATACTGTATCTTAACTCACTGTAATTAGAATGAAAACTTAAAAAAGATGATAAAAGCCAGTCATAAAAATATATAAAAAAACAAAAGTACTGCGTGTCAATTTTAAGTAAAAAATATTAAATTTATGTTTTAAGTAAAAATCCTGCACATTTTAAAACTTAAATCTTTTGATGGACATTTAGGCTCTTTCCATAATTTGGCTATTAAGTGAAATAAGTCATATAGAAAAAGACAGATACCGTATGTTTTCACTCTTATGTGGATCCTGAGAAACTTAACTGAAGACCATGGGGGAGGGGAGGGAAAAAAAAAAAGTTAGAGAGGGAGGGAGCCAAACCATAAGAGACTCTTAAAAACTGAGAACAATCTGAGGGCTGATGGGGGTGGGAGGGAGGGGAGGGTGGGTGATGGGCATTGAGGAGGGCACCTTTTGGGATGAGCACTGGGTGTTGTATGGAAACCAATTTGAGAATAAATTTCACATTAAAAAATAATAAATAAATAAATAAATAAATAAATAAATATTAAATCTTTAATTCTGTACTTTAATAATATCTTCAATCAGCAATCACCAAAAATAGTAGTGCCAAATGCCTTGAACAAAACAGTTTCAGGAAAGAAAGGTTACTTAATGCCGCCCTTTTTTTCTGTTTTAGATTTTTTTTCTAGTAAAGTTAATACATTTTAGCTCCAAAAAGTAGACTGCTAACAGATTATCATGGCATTTAAAAATAAAATGTGAGTGAAAGGAGGCCTATGACCTACTTACCATGTTATAGCATTGGAAAATCGACAAGAAAAATAAATACAAAAGAAAATGTATTTTCTATTTTGTCTAAGATTCCCCAGAAAATAAGTATAAAATATTTTTGCATCAGTGAAACAGTAAACTTATCTTACAAAATTATTTGTTCTTAATTTTATATTAAATCAGCCCATCATATGCATACTACAGAAGTTATTTGATTGATGGTTGTATAATATTCGCAACTTGTTTATACCCTTTCTTCCTTTATTATAACAAAACTACTTCCCAGGTTGTCTTTCCACAGGGAGAGTGAGAGATTAACATAAAGCATGCCCTTTAGGGGCGCCTAGGTGGCGCAGTCGGTTAGGCGTCCGACTTCCGCCAGGTCACAATCTCGCGGTCCATGAGTTCGAGTCCCGCGTCAGGCTCTGGGCTGATGGCTCAGAGCCTGGAGCCTGTTTCCGATTCTGTGTCTCCCTCTCTCTCTGCCCCTCCCCGTTCATGCTCTGTCTCTCTCTGTCCCAAAAATAAATAAACGTTGAAAAAAAAATTTAAAAAAAAAAGCATGCCCTTTAAAAGAAAAATGATGTTTTTCCTGTATATTTCCGAATATATCTAATATTAAGGAAACAAAAGAATCAGAATATAAGGAACTATTATTGTCAACCATCTGTTGGATATATAATGTCAGATGTAATGAGGTAATTCCCAGTCCAGTTATCAATCTTCTTCGTGAATATGCCTATTTATTTATTGGCAGCAAAGTGTCAAATAGAGGTTAAAAAAAAAAAAAAAGGAAAGAAAGAATGGGAGACAATCTAAATAAATAAAGAAATGATAATTCAATTATAATTTCAGGGACTTAAAATGGTCATTGTTCACATATAATATTCTATTTGAAACAAATCCATACATTTAATGTTTAAGTTTCTGTTTATATGATTTATATTATCACAGATTAATGACTCTAGATTTAAACTGCTTCATCACCAACAGAAGAAAATGTCAGAGGTATTGCTGCTTACTCTTATGAAATCATCATTATGGTCAAAATAAAGAAAAGCAAGAAAGCCAAACAAATTACAACATTTTTATATATTTTACCATTGGTTTTATTTATGATCTTTGCCACCATCATGCTTCTGTATTTAAATATTCAAATTTAAATATCAAAATTCATTTTTTCAATTAATTAATAATATGTATTATGACAAATTACATTTGTCCTGTCTTCCCCAATAATACTAGAGCAAGATAATTAAGAGATTTTCGAGGTAAGTATTTTGTTTTCATCCTTTATGAAGCAAATCACTAAATATCATAAAGTTGTCTACTAATTGACACTTTTCTTTAGTTTTTTTAACTAAGCTTTTTTTTAAACTAAAACTTCTTTGTGTTGATATAATAGTTTTTTAACTGAACTGTGGAGTTGTTTATATGAATCGATGTGATAAAATGTCACATAATTACATAATAAACTTATGAAAAATTTAGTGGGACTTCTGATTTCAGCTCTGATATTTAAAGAGCTTGGAAGTCATCATTTATATCCTAACAACAGCAGCAGCAACAAAAGCAGATACAAACTGAAAATATTCATCAAAATTGAAGTTGCAGGGCAAACTGCCATCCCAAAATCTGGAGAGACAGGTGCAAACAGAGGCTCAAAAACTAAGGTGAGTTTACCTGGGAATGAACAGCTGGAGTTAGAAACTAGTAGAAACACCCAAATAGTAACTTTAGGCATTGCTGGAGGCACCAAGTTGACTAGCATTAGAGTTAGTGACAGATGGAGGCCTGCAAACCTGTGACATACCCACAATTTTGTTGCTTTTACCTCCAGAAATGGCACTCAGTTCTCACATTGAAGAGTCAAGAAAAACCCTCAAGAGGTGGCGATATGTAACCTCAGTGACAGGAGCAAGGAGTATGTGGCCAAGTGGAAATGCACCCAGAGCTCTTTCCATAAGAAAGGCAATCTCAACAGGAGAAAAGAATTTACCACAGTTTTAACCAACCTGAAGGGTTTCAGCATTTGTTAGATATCTGTTTCACCAAAAGGAGAAGAGGAAGCTGAGCAATCCTTGTGAAGGTCACAGCCTAGGAACACAGGCCCAGTAAAAGACTGATATTTAATCAGAAGATAAGAAAACAAGGTTTCACTTCTTTCTGTACCTTACTTCCACATCAACACAGCTGCAGAATAATAACAGTTAATCGCATCTGAAACAACAGTGAGGTGCAGATATTATTTAAGAAGGAGTTTTTAGGAAAACGAAAAGACAACTGGTGAGACACAAATATGGACACAAGAGAAAGCAGAAGCCTGTGACATTAAAAGCTAGAGTACATATGAATCACAGCTGGACTTCTATCCAGATTCACATAAAACCACTAACGACTATTTGTCTTAGTCCCTATTAACTGGTACACCATGTCCAATTTTTAACAAAAATAATTACAACGTGTGCTAAAAGAAAAAGGGTCTATAGAAAAAAAATAGACATGTGAAAGTACATAAGTAATACAAGCCGAGACATGAAAACTGTGAGACAAAAGGAACTGCTAGCAAATAAAAGCATGGTAATACATGGGAGAATGTTAGTGATAGGATTATCAGCAGACTGGATACAGACAAGGAAGGAATCGAATCAATGAGCTTCAATGAGCTTCGAAACCTGTCAATAGGAATTGCCTAAACTGGAAAACAAAGTAAAAAAAAAAATAATTAAAAACCAAAACAACAGAATATCCAAGCACTGTGGTGCAATTTGAAAAGTCATAACACATGTAACAGGACTGCCAGGATGACAAAAGAGAAACAATGGAGAAGATTTACTGGAAAAATAATGACAAATAATGTTATAAAGTTTGTGATATACACATGCAATAAATTCAGAAAGCTCAAGAAATTAGTAACAAAGGTAAAAATCTAAACCTAGGCGTGTCATATTCAAGCTGCAGAAAAACCAAGACAATGAGAAAAGTATTTAAAGCAGTCAAACAGTAAAAAAAGAATCATAATTTTGGAGGAACAAGGATAAGAGTTACATCAGATTTCTCAACAGAAACCATTCAAGAAAGAGGAAAGTGAAACATTAAAGAGTTAAAGAAAAACATATTTTTTAAAAAATGCACCAAGCTGGAATTTTATAACCAGCGATCATCCTTCAAAAGTGATGAAGAAATACTTTTTCAGATAAGCAAAACTTGAGAGAACTCATTGACAGCAGACCTGCACTGTAAGAAATGTGAATAGAAGTTCTTCAAGGACATGAAAGCAATAACACAAAACAAAAGCATAGTGAGATGTCTTATTATACACAGTAGGAGAGTTATAATCAAGAAGATAGACAAGAGCAAAGTTGGAGAAAGACAGATTAATCAGATCCTTCATCCACTGCTGGTGGATATTTAATATGGTATATCTACTTGAAAAACATTTTGTAAGTTCCTCAATAAATTAAATATAGAGTTATAATTTGACCATGCAATTTCATTCGTAGTTATATGACCAAGTTCATTGCAAACATGTTCATGCAAAAACCTGTAAAGACATATTTATAACAACATTATGGTAACAAAGCGGAAAAGGAAAGCAAATTCATAAAGTGATGATTGGATAATCTAACCGTGTCAGTGACAAGACAATGGGCTATTATCCAGCCAATAAAAGAATGATATATGTTACAACATTGATGAACCTTGAAAACATTAAAGTGAAAGAAGCCAAAAACCAAAGACCATGTATTGTACAATTGCAATATATATAATGTTTACAACAGGCAAATTCACAGAGATAGGAAGTAAATTAGTGGTTTCCAGGGGTAAGTAAGCGTAAGAGGTCTAGGAACTGACTTCTAAGAAGTCTGAGTTTTCTTTTCTGGTAATGATCATTTCCTATAATCACAGAGCGGCAATAATTGCACTTGTAAATATATTAAAATGATTTGTACACTTTAAAATGGTGAATGAATTGTTATGTGCATTAATAAAATAGCACAATGAGATATCACTACATGTCTGTTAAAATTCTTTAAAAAGTCAACACAAAACAAAAAATAAAATAAGTCCATAAAAATTATAAAATATAAGATGATTTATTTACTTTAATGATTATAGGTTATTTTAAAAAGTAGAAATGCTAAGCCAAATCATTTCATTGATAATTTTTTATTGTTTCATTAATCATCAAACATGGAAAAGTAAACCTACTCAAAATTATTTAGAACAAAATCATCAATATCCAATTAAACAGAAGAGAAACTATTATTCTCTTTTAGATTATTATTGTGTGATAACTAGCCTAAAATGTCTAATTCTTTTATGTTTGTACAGCAATGACTCTTTTCCATAAATAGAAAAGAGTTCCTTTGCACTATTAGGAATATCTTAATGGAAAGACAAGCTGTCATTCTAGTTGCTACAGCAATGTTTTAAATTTTAGCCTTATTGATAGAAGAGTCGCTTAAAGAACACATTATAGAAAAGAAAGCAACAATGGACAAAAGTTAGCAAATATATCACTAATAAACTTTTATTAGTTTGCAATTACAGTAGATAATTTCCAAGGTTCTTCTTTATATTGTGTAAATTGTTCATAAATTCTTTAAATAAGTTCTTAATTCTAGGGCCAATATACTACAAATATAATAGTATTTGACCTTTCTTTTGTTATATAACCATGTCCCTAATTGAAATATAGTCTTCATGGGGCACGTGGGCAGCTCAATCTGTTAAGCATCCAACTTCATTTCCACTCAGGTCATGATTTCATGTTTAGGTGAGTTCGAGCCCACTGTTGGCTCTGCTCTGACAGCACAGAGCCTGTTCAGTGTAGAGTCTGCTTGGGATTCTCTCCCACACACATGCATGCGTCTCTCTCTCTCACACAAAATAAACAAAAAAAAAAAAAAAAAAAGGAGAGAGAGAGAGAGAGAGAGAGAGAAAAAGAAATATAGTCTTCATTTTCTTTCCCTAATTAATTAAAACATGATAAACATTACCAACTATCCAAAGCATATAACTAAAAATTGATTTTATTTTCATAGCAAATGGAACTTTGGGAAACATTTATTTTCTAATTCTTTTCGTTTGATGAATTGTTTTAATAATAGGAATAACCCTGATTTTGTAATATGTATTTATTTTTTTCTTTAGTTATTTTTAAGTTCTACATATCAATATAATGAAAACCCATATGCAAATTTAGGAGAGCCATGAAATATTTTTTTCATTAGTTATTTTTAAGTCATACATATCAATATAATTAAAATCCATATGCAAATTTAAGAGGGCCATGAAATTAAGTTTAAGATTTATTGGTGCTTTTAAATATTAAAATATAATAAAGAAGGTTTCAATTCAATAGATAGTAAACTTGTGAAAATCCAAATCTTCATGCTTAATAGTCATAGCTTAGTATAAATTACAAACAAAAATTGTTGAGGATGGATGTTTGTAATAATATGCTTCTGCCTACACAGAAAATACCTCATTTTATCTTGTTCTCAGTTGTCACTAAAAATTGAGGACGATAAAATGCATCTTAATTTTTCTTTAAAGCATTCGTTTTATAAATATGTCAGGAGGATTTTTTTTTACAAAAATTAACTTGCAGTAAGCAAAACACTAGGTTTCTGAATCTACAAGAAGGATAATAATTGAAGAATAATAATTAATATTTCTCAGTATAGAAATTACCTTGTACTTTTTGATTCATCTTGTCATGACTTGCCACAGTACTCTTGATTGCCACTTAATATGTTAACATTATTATTGGTTTGTGATGTTGTTATTTTCATTATCCTATTGTTTTAATAAGTCTGCATCCTAAGAGTAGTGTGGAGTAAATACTAATATATTACAGTCAAAAATTGAATTTTTTTATTAGAGTATATTTGGTAGTTTTACTAGGGAAAATATATGCAACAAATTCTTCTTAGCATCAAAACTTTTTTTGAATTAAAAGATCAAGAAATGGTCGATATCCTTATACTTTCCCAGTTAACACAAATAGCTAAAGTGTATTATCAGAAAAGTAAGATAATACAAGAATATTTGATATATTTATATCTACAAATGTCTCTTATTTTTATGAGTAATTTGATGAAAATTTGCCTATTATTAACTCTGATATTGACAAGGAAATTTCAGTATAATTTTTAAAGTTAATTTTTTCAGCTTTTTGAGATATGATTGGCATATATAATTGTGTAAGTTTAAGATGTATGCAGTGATTAGATGATCATATTTACTGCACATAGTCTGGGCATTTAATTCCATAGACTTTTCAATATAAGATGTTATTCATTTGTTCTTTTTATTTTATGACTGGCTTAACTTTGTTTCAGTGCAACTTTGATTCTTGCATTATAAAACATAATTCTTTTTTTGTTTATACTTCTTATAAATTAGTCCTTGTTCTCTTAATAATAGAACTTCAGAATATTATATGTAAATTAAGTAGTGAAATAGGTAATGTTTATTTTTTAAGTTTTTTAAAATTCATTTTGAGAGAGAAGAGACAGAGACAGAGAGAGAAAGAGAGAGACAGAGTGAGCAGGGGAGGGGCAGAGAGAGAGAGGGAGACACAGAATCTGAAACAGGCTCCAGGCTCTGAGCTGTTAGCACAGAGCCTGACTGGGCGAACTCACCAGCCATTGAGATCATAACCAGAGCTGAAGTCAGATGCTCAACCGACTGAGCCAGCCAGGTGCCCCAGGTAATGTTTACTTTAAAATGTATACTTACAGTATAGATGGTTAATAATTTTTAGTATGTGTATGGAATATACATGGAATAATCTATTGTTTATAGCATCCATTCAAGCCTTATCCTGTAATAAGTGATCCTAATTTTGTTTGACTGTGAAAGTAATATAACCAGTTATAAATCTCCTAGTCTTTCTTACAAATTGTCTATGGTACAAATAGTGTCCAATATTTTCAACAAGTGCATCAATAACAATAAACACAAATGGAACTCTTCTAGTGATTTATATGAAGGATTGCTTTTCTGAAATAGATTTCAAAGCTTTTACATGTGTAGTTTCCACCTATTTTTTTTTCCTTTCTGGACCATAATAATAATGGATGGAACAAAAGTAATCATCTTACTGCTATGAGAGAAAGGCTGGGAGAATTACAGAGCCCATTTCTTGATACGTGAACTACTGAAATGACATTAATAGTATGTTCACTTGGTTTGTTGTTGGGCAATATACACAAACATAAATACAAAATTAATTTAATTTATTACAAAGAAGAAAAGCTGATAACACCTACAATTAAAAGATATTTTAAATGTAGAAATTAAAGAAATATCTCCTCTTTATACTTTCATTTTAAGTTTTATATAAAAACAACTTATTCACAAGTTCTTCATATGAAATTTGTATGCCTATAGGCAGGTTAGATGATGTTGAATATTGTAACTATACACATATATGGTTAAATATAATGTGCTTACTTCATAAGATGAGATTTTTAAAATGTCAAGTTTGAGGGCGCCTGGGTGGCTGTTGTTAAGCATCTGACTTCGGCACAGGTCATAATCTCATGGTTCATGAGTTCGAGTCCCACATTGGATGAGCTCAAACCCTACTTCGGGTGAGCTCAAGCCCTGCTTCAGGTGAGCCCAACTTCCTGAAGAGGGAGAGCCTCTCCCTCTCTCTATCCTTCTACCCCTCCTGGGATTCTCTCATTCTCTCTCTCTCTCTCTCTCTCTCTCTCTCTCTCTCTTTCTGCCCCTCATTCACTTGTGCCATGTCTCTACAAAAGAAAAAAATGTCGAGTTTGAAAATTAGAAATATTTTTTGTTACCTGGAGAAGACTGAACTCAATAAGACATAATATAAAACATATTTAAGATGATATATATATATATTAAAAATATTTTAGTGATATATATCACAGCCAATTACCTTAAAGAAGAAAAATATTTAAATGTTAAAAAATATATAGCAAGGTAATAGAAAGGAAACAGACATATTCTTCTTTGTTTTAGAAAAGTTAGATTGAGACACTTTCTTTTGTCACATGCTGCATTTACTTATTAAATGCTTATGTTACTGACATAATTAGTTACCATCCCACATCTTCACACCACTTATACACATACACATTTAGAGGCAAAAAATTCCTGCACAAAGATATTCAGCCTTTTACTTTACTAAGGATTTCCCTTAAAACAATTGTTTATTTAATTAAATAAATTAGTTTTGAGCATATATTCAGTTTTTGCCACTATGTTTGTTTGTTTTTTAATGCTTATTTATCTTGAGAGAGAGAGAGAGAGCACACACAAGTAGAGGAGGGGCAGAGAGTGAGACAGACAGAGAGAGAGAGAGAGAGAGAGAGAGAGAGAGAATTCCAAGCAATCTCTGCACTGTCAGAGGCTGTGATCTCATATTAAATAGCATTAAATAAAATGAATAGCATTAAATAAACATTTACATAAGTGAAAAGTTACTCACATTTATTTAAAAACTCAGAAATAACTAAACAAATATAGAAAGTTGTGAAATAAACGCAGATCAAATTCTATAAAGAAATTGAGAGAAAAGACAATTCTCTCAGAAATGTTAGACAATTGCAAGGTATTCAATGGAGAGTGAATATAATCGAAAATGTTATAAGGGAAGTGAACAAATTATTTTCTATGATTTTAGGAAAAGATAACTCATGTAATTATTTTGGCAACACAGAAAAATCATCGCTACTGCAATATTTGTGAATCAGTTTATACAATTGTATTAGCTAGGGTTCTGTGGAGAAACAAGATAATGAGGTATGTATCCAATAAATGTATCTACATCTATATATACTGATATTGATTATTTATCCATCTACTGAGTTCTTTTCTTTCAATCCTTCTTCTTTCTTTCCTTCCATTTCCATTTCCCTCTCTTCTTTTTTTCATTTGTCTGGATTTGTTTCTTTCTTTCTTTCTTTCTTTCTTTCTTTCTTTCTTTCTTTCTTTAAAGGATTTGGTTCATGTGATATATTGTGAGGCTGGCAAGTCAATAATTTATTGATCAGGCTGTCAGGCTGATTTTTGAGTAAGAGGTAATGTTAATGTAAGAGTTAATGCTGCAGTTTAGAGTCAGAATTCTGTAAGACAGCAGGCTTAGGCAGGGTTTATATGTTGCAGTCTTGATTCTTGATTAGAATTTCTTCTTCTTTGGGAAACCTCAGCCTTTGTAAGTTAGATTCTTTGATATATTCTTTAAAATGCAAATTTTATATATGTAGTTAGATTAGTCAATAAGTACAGTTTTTGAATATGTAGAGGTCTATTTGAGGATTGTCATACTTTGTTAAAATAATTATAAAATATATGCTCCTGATTTTTGAATAGTATCTTTATTTAATGAATTATATTTATGGATATTATGTTTTTGGTTTCTTCATATTTACTTCATATTATTTTTCTCATTTATATTTAATGATAGTTCAATTTTGAATAGAAAAAAAACCCATGTTGCCGAAAAGATAGATTTGATTACATCAGCAAGTCTAAGTATTTTCCATTTCTTAGGAATCAATATACTGATTTTTAGAATTGTCTGCTTTCACCATTCCACTTCATGTTTGCTTTGATAACAATTCCTTCCTGCTCTCCAATTTGCAAATTAAAAATCAGGACTCCCAATCAGTCTCTGACAAAGGTGTGCAATTCAGGAAAGATAACTGTGTCAACTAAAAATTTCCTACAGTCATTGAAATATATATTACAGTCCACTAACACTTCATTCTCTACATAATTTATTTGCTGGAAAAAATCATTAAAATTCAAGAGACAGAAATTTCCTCAGAAGATTACATTCTCTTTAATGTCAGAATTAGTTATAGTCATTTTTTCTGTATCAAAGGGAGCCTAGGTGGCTCAGTCAGTTACGTATCCAACTGTTAATGTTGGCTCAGGTCGTAATCTCAAGATTGAGACCAAGCCTCATGTCAGGCTCTGACAGTGCAGAACTTGGTTGGAATTCTCTCTCTCTCTCACTCTCTGCTCTCCTCTACTTGCGTGTGTGCTCGCTCTCTCTCTCTCACAATAAATAAGCATTAAAAAACAAAAACTAAAACAAAGAAACAAACATAGTGGTACCTTTATAGGTAACATAATGCATTAATTTCATGTCTATCAATAATCATTCTGAATAATGGACTAAATGCTCCAATCAAAGGGTGTCAGGGTGACAAGGGTGTCAGAATAGATTAAAAAAAAATCAATACCCATCTATATGCTGCCTACAAGAAATTTGTTATAGACCTAAGGACACCTGCAGATTGAAAGTGAGGGGATGGAGAGCCATCTACGATACTAATGGACATCAAAAGAAAGAGTAGCAATGCTTATGGCAGACAAACTAAATTTTATTTTATTTACTTATTTTTAATTTGTTTTTTTTTTACATTTATTTATTTTTGAGAGACAGGGAGAGACAGAGTGTGAGCAGTGGAGGGGCAGAAAGACAAAGAGACACAGAATCTGAAGCAAGCTCCAGACTCTGAGCAAGCTGTCAGCACAGAGCCTAATGCGGGGCTCAACCTATGAACCATGAGATCATGATCTGAGGTGAAGTCAGACACTTAACTGACTGAGCCAACTGAGCGCCCCAAAGAAAAAGTAGATTTTAAACCAAAGACTGGAACAGCAAAGACAGCCTAAATCCAGCAAAAGGAGAGAAATAATAAAAATCAGAGCAGAAATAAACAATATAGAATCTAAAAAACTGTAGAGCATATCAACGAAACCAAGAGTTGGTTTTTTGAAAAAATAAACAAAATTGATAAACCTCTAGCCAGTCTTCTGAAAAAGAAAAGGGATATCACCCAAAGAGATATAATCATGAAAAAAATGGAATTATTACAACCAATCCCTCAGAGATACAAGCAATTACCAGGGAATACTATGAAAAATTACATGCCAACAAACTGGACAACCTGGAAGAAATGGACAAATTCCTAAACACCCACATGCTTCCAAAACTCAATCAGGAGGAAATAGAAAGATTGAACAGACCCATAACCAGCGAAGAAATTCAATCAGTCATCCAAAATCTCCCAACAAATAAGAGTCCAGGAGCAGATGGCTTCCCAGGGGAGTTCTACCAGACGTTTAAAGCAGAGATAACACCCCTATCCTCAAGCTATTCCAAAAAATAGAAAGGGAAGGAAAACTTCCAGACTCATTCTATGAAGCCAGCATTACTTTGATTCCTAAACCAGACAGAGACCCAGTAAAAAAAAGAGAACTACAGGCCAATATCCCTGATGAATATGGATGCAAAAATTCTCAATAAGATACTAGCAAATTGAATTCAACAGCATATAAAAAGAATTGTTCACCATGATCAAGTGGGATTCATTCCTGGGATGCAGGGCCGGTTCAACATTCACAAATCAATCAATGTGATACATCACATTAATAAAAGAAAAGATAAGAACCATATGATCCTGTCAATCGATGCAGAAAAGGTCTTTGACAAAATTCAGCAACTTTTCTTAATAAAAACCCTTGAGAAAGTCGGGATAGAAAGAACATACTTAAAGATCATAAAAGCCATTTATGAAAAGCTTAAAGCTAACATCATCCTCAATGGGGAAAAACTGAGAGCTTTTTCCCTGAGATCAGGAACATGACAGGGATGTCCACTCTCACCGCTGTTGTTTAACATAGTGCTGGAAGTTCTAGCATCAGCAATCAGACAACAAAAGGAAATCAAAGGCATCAAAATTGGCAAAGATGAAGTCAAGCTTTCGCTTTTTGCAGATGACATGATATTATACATGGAAAATCCGATAGACTCCACCAGAAGTCTGCTAGAACTGATACATGAATTCAGCAAAGTTGCAGGATACAAAATCAATGTACAAAAATCAGTTGCATTCTTATACACTAATAATGAAGCAACAGAAAGACAAATAAAAAAACTGATCCCATTCACAATTGCACCAAGAAGCATAATACCTAGGAATAAATCTAACCAAAGATGTAAAAGATCTGTATGCTGAAAACTACAGAAAGCTTATGAAGGAAATTGAAGAAGATATAAAGAAATGGAAAAACATTCCGTGCTCATGGATTAGAAGAATAAATATTGTCAAAATGTCAATACTACCCAAAGCTATCTACACATTCAATGCAATCCCAATTAAAATTGCATCAGCATTCTTCTCAAAACTAGAACAAGCAATCCTAAAATTCATATGGAACCACAAAAGACCCCGAATAGCCAAAGTAATTTTGAAGAAGAAGACCAAAGCAGGAGGCATCCCAATCCCAGACTTCAGCCTCTACTACAAAGCTGTCATTATCAAGACAGCATGGTATTGGCAAAAAAACAGACACATAGACCAATGGAATAGAATAGAAACCCCAGAACTAGACCCACAAACGTATGGCCAACTCATCTTTGACAAAGCGGGAAAGAATATCCAATGGGAAAAAGACAGTCTCTTTAACAAATGGTGCTGGGAGAACTGGACAGCAACATGCAGAAGATTGAAACTAGACCACTTTCTCACACCATTCACAAAAATAAACTCAAAATGGATAAAGGACCCGAATGTGAGACAGGAAACCATCAAAACCCTAGAGGAGAAAGCAGGAAAAGACCTCTTTGACCTCAGCCATAGCAATTTCTTACTCGACACATCCCCAAAGGCAAGGGAATTAAAAGCAAAAGTGAATTACTGGGATCTTATGAAGATAAAAAGCTTCTGCACAGCAAAGGAAACAACCAACAAAACTAAAAGGCAACCAACGGAATGGGAAAAGATATTTGCAAATGACATATGGGACAAAGGGCTAGTATCCAAAATCTATAAAGAGCTCACCAAACTCCACACCCGAAAAACAAATAACCCAGTGAAGAAATGGGCAGAAAACATGAACAGACACTTCTCTAAAGAAGACATCCGCATGGCCAACAGGCACATGAATAGATGCTCAACGTCGCTCCTCATCAGGGAAATACAAATCAAAACCACACTCAGATATCACCTCACGCCAGTCAGAGTGGCCAAAATGAACAAATCAGGAGACTATAGATGCTGAAGAGGATGTGGAGAAACGGGAACCCTCTTGCACTGTTGGGGGGAATGCAAATTCGTGCAGCCGCTCTGGAAAACAGTGTGGAAGTTCCTCAAAAAATTAAAAATAGACCTACCCTATGATCCAGCAATAGCACTGCTAGGAATTTACCCAAGGGATACAGGAGTACTGATGCATAGGGGCACTTGTACCCCAATGTTTATAGCAGCACTCTCAACAATAGCCGAATTATGGAAAGAGCCTAAATGTCCATCAACTGATGAATGGATAAAGAAATTGTGGTTTATATATACAGTGGAGTACTACAGGGCAATGAGAAAGAACGAAATATGGCCCTTTGTAGCAACGTGGATGGAACTAGAGAGTGTGATGCTAAGTGAAATAAGCCATACAGAGAAAGACAGATACCATATGTTTTCACTCTTATGTGGATCCTGAGAAATTTAACAGAAACCCATGGGGGAGGGGAAGGAAAAAAAAAAAGAGGTTAGAGTGGGAGAGAGCCAAAGCGTAAGAGACTCTTAAAAACTGAGAACAAACTGAGGGTTGATGGGGGGTGGGAGGGAGGGGAGGGTGGGTGATGGGTATTGAGGAGGGCACCTTTTGGGATGAGCACTTGGTGTTGTATGGAAACCAATTTGACAATAAACTTGATATATTGAAAAAATAAAATAAAAATTAAAAAAAAATAAAAAAAATAAACCAAAGACTGTAACAAGAGATGAAGAAGGCATTATGTCATAATTAGGAGGCCTATCCTTCAAGAAGATCTAATATTTGTAAAGTAAATGTTTATGCCCCCAACTTGAGAGCACCCAAATATATAAATCGGTTAATAACAAGCATAAAGAAACTCATTGGTAATCATACAATAATAGTAGGGGACTTTAACACCCCACTTACAACAACAGACAGATAATCTGAGCAGAAAAGCAACAAGGAAACAATGGTTTTGAATGACATACTGGACCAGATGGACTTCCTAAAGCAGAATATACATTCTTTTGATTGTACATGGACCATCCTCCAGCACAGATCACATACTGGGTCACAAATCAGTCCTTAACAGGTACAAAAAGATTAAGATCATACCATGCATATTTTCAGACCACAACACCGTGAAACTTGAAGTCAACCACAATAAAATTTTTGGAAAGAATACAAATACATTGAGGTTAAAGAATATCCTACTGGGGCGCCTGGGTGGCTTGGTCAGTTAAGCGTCCGACTTCGGCTCAGGTCATGATCTCACGGTCTGTGAGTTCGAGCCCCTCGTCGGGCTCTGTGCTGACAGCTCAGAGCCTGGAACCTGTTTCAGATTCTGTGTCTCCCTCTCTCTCTGCCCCTCCCCTGTTCATGCTCTGTCTCTCTCTGTCTCAAAAATAAATAAACGCTAAAAAAAAATTAAAAAAAAGAATATCCTACTAAAGAATAAATGGGTTAACCAGGAAATTAATAAAATTTTAAAAAGCACATGGAAGCAAATCAAAATGAAAACACAAAGGCCCAAAACCTTTGAGATGCAGCAGAGGCAGTCCTAAGAGGGAAGTATATTGCAACAGAGGCCCAGCTCAAAACGCAAGAAAAGTCTCAAATATGCAACCTAAGTTTACAACTAAAGGAGGTAGAAAAGGGGAAAACTTTCATTTTTTTACCATTTAGTATGATTTTTTCTGTGAAGTTTTGGAAGACACCCTTTATCAAGATTCAGGAAGTTTTATTCTATTCCTAATTTTTTGAATGTTTTTAATCATGTAAATGTGTCTTGTCCAATGTTTTTACTATATCAATACAGATAACATGAGGGTTGTATATTTAATTTTATTAAAATGGTATATTAGAGTGATTGTTTTGCATATGCTGAAACAATTTACATACATGACACTCGGCCATGACATACATTTTTTTATTAACTTACTCATTTTAACTAGTATTTTGGTGAAGATTTCTGCATATATATTTATAAAGGATATTGGTCTATATTTGTTTCTCTTGTATCATCTTTGGTTTTTGTAACACTACCATCACAGATGTATTCTTTTCTATTTTTTTAGATGCAATTGTAAAAGACTGCTGTTAATTCTTTAAATAATTGGTAAGAATTACTGAGTGAAACTATCTAGATCTTGTCTATTTTTTCTTTTTTTTAATCAAAAGTTTTGTAACTAATAGTTGTGACTAATAGTTGTTACAAGTCTTTTCAAATTTAATCTTAAGTCAGTTTCAGTAGTTTGCTTCTAGTAATTTGTCAATTTCTTTAGGTTAACTAATGTATTGGCAGTTGTATGTTTATAGTATTGTTAATTATACCCCCCTTTTTTTCTGGAATATGAGTTAATGTTCACTCTTTAATTTTTAGTTTTAGTATTTGAGTTTCTTCTGCTTTCATCTTGGTCAGTCTCATTAAAAATTTGTTAATAGTGTTGACAGTTTCAAAAAGCAACTGTTTATTTCATTGATACCTCTATTTTTTTTTATATTCCCCAACTTCATTCACTTTCCTCTATGCTTCATTTTTTACTTCCTTCTGCTTCAGCTTAGTCTTTCTTTTTCTAGTTTCTTAAGATGAAAAGATAAGCTGTTGATTTGAGATCTTTCTTATTTTTTAAAATAGGAATTTAAAGGTATAAAGTTCCCTTTAAGCACTACTTTTACTATATCCCTAAAGTTTTATGTTGTTTTCATTTACATTCATCTTGAAGTATTTTCAAATTTCATATTTATTTTTTTGATCTTGATTATTTAGATTTTTAATGCTTAATTTTTACATATTTGTGGGTTTCCAAAATTTCCTTCTGTTATATCCATGCATGTCTCAGAGAATATACTTTTCTTTGCAATCCTTTACATATAGTAAAGCTTGTTTTATATGTTTTATGGCCTAACACATTAGTCGTTCCTACAGAATTTTTCATGGGCACTTGAGAAGAATGTACATTCTGCTGTTGTTGGGTGGAATGTACAGATATCTTGCATATATATGCATCTATTAAGTATATAGTGCTGTTCAGATATCTATTCCTGATCTTTTGTCTAGTTGTTATATTATTACTGGAAAAGGGGTCTCAAAATCTCCAACCATTAATGTTAGTTTGTTACCGTCTCCCCTCAATTCTATGTTTTTCCTTCATATATCTAGATAGATAGATAAATCTATCTATCTATCTATCTATCTATCTATCTATCTATCTATCTATTCTCCCCCCCCCCCAGGCTGCTAATCCTAGCACACTGTTTCATATTTTTGGGGTTCTATTATTAGGTACACATATGTTAATAATTTTATATCATCTTGGTATATTGAGCTTATCTTTATACTGTCATAATAATATTAGTATTATAAAATGTTGCAAAGCTTCCACTAAGATCAGGAACAGGACAAGGATGTTGTTACCTCTCACCACTTCTATTCAATATAGTACTAGAAGTCCTAGCAACAGCTATTAGAAAACATAAAGAAATGGGGGTTCCTGGGTGTCTCACTCAAATGAACAACTGACTCTTGACTTCAGTTCAGGTCATGGTGCCAGGGTCATGGGATTGGGCCCACATCAGGTTCCGTTCTGAGTGCTCAGGCTGCTTAAGATTCTCTCTCCCCCTCTCTCTCTCTGCCTCTTCCCTGCTTATGCTCTCTCTCTCTCTCTCAAAAAGAAAGAGAAAGAAAGAAAGAAAGAAAGAAAGAAAGAAAGAAAGAAAGAAAGAAAGAGGAAAAGACAAGAAAACGTAAAGAAATAAAAGGCATTCAAACTGGTAAGGAAGAAGTAAAACTCTCACTATTTGCAGATGACATGATGCTATAAACAGAAAAACCTGCATCAAAAAACTACTAGAAATGATAAATAAACTCAGTAAAGTTGCAGGATATAAAATCAATGTGCAGAAATGTGTTGCATTCCTATACACTGTGAACTAATAATGAAGCAACAGAAAGTGAAATTAAGAAAACAATTCCAGGGGCACCTGGGTGGCTTAGGTGGTAAAGCGTCTGACTTCAGCTCAGGTCATGATTTCACAGTCCATGAATTCAAGCCCTGCATCAGGCTCTGTGCTGACAGCTCAGAGCCTGAAGCCTGCTTCATATTCTGTGTCTCCCTCTCTCTCTGTCCCTCCCCTACTCGTGTTCTGTCTCTCTCTCTCTCTCTTAAAAATAAACATTAAAAAAAATTAAAAAATACTTCATTTACAAGTGCACCAAACAATAAAATATGTAGGAATAAACTTAACCAAAGAGGTGAAAGATCTGTACTCTGAAAACTATAAGACACTGACAAAAGAAACTCAGGACAAAACAAAGAACTGGAAAGACATTCCATGCTCATGGGTTGGAAGAACAAATATTGTTAAAATGTCTATACTATCCAAGGCGATCTACAGATTTAATGCAATTTCTATTGAAATACTAAACAGCATTTTTAAACAGAATTAGAACAAGTAATACTAAAGACCTTAAATAGCCAAAGTAATCTTTGGGGGAAAAAAAAAACAGGTATCACAATTCCAGATTCAAGTTACACTACAAAGTGACACTTATTAAAACAATATGTTACTGTGTTACTGGCATAAAAATAGACACATGGAATGATGAAAAAGAACAGAAGACCCTAGGGCCCCTGGATGGCTCAGTCGGTTAAGCATCTGACTTCAGCTCAGATCATGATCTCGCGGTTGATAAGTTCTAGCCCCACGTCAGGCTCTGCGCAGACAGCTCAGAGCTTGGAGCCTGCTTTGGATTCTGTGTGTGTGTGTCTCTCTCTCTGCCTGTCCCCCGCTCATGCCCTGTCTTCCTCTGTCTCAATAAAATACACACTAAAAAAAATTAAGAAAAAAAGAACAACAAAAAATCCAGAAATAAACCCATGATTATATGGTTAATAAAACTTCAACAAAGGAGGAATTAATGCACAATAAGAAAAAGACAGTCTCTTCAACAAAAGAGAAAACTGGCTAGCTGCATGAAAAAGAATGAACTGGACTACTTTCTTTCACCATATAGAAAATAAAAGCAAAATGGCTAAAGACCTAAATGTCTTTAAAAATCCTAGACGGGGGTACAGGCAGTAAATTCTCTGACACTGGACATAGCAAATTTTTTCTAGATATGTCTCATGAGGCAACAGAAATAAAAGTAAAAAATATTAGGTCTACAGGAAAAGTTTCTGCACAGCAAAGGCAACAATCAACCAAAACTAAAAGGCAACTTAGAGAATGGGAGAAGATATTTGCAAAGTCCATCTAGGATAAAAGATTAGTAGCCAAAGTATACAAAGAACTGATACTTGGGGTGCCTGAGTGGCTCCATTCGGTTGGGCATCCAACTTTGGCTCAGGTCATGATCTTACGGTTTGTGGGTTCACTCCCTACACTGGGCTCTGTGCTGACATCCCAGAGCCTGGAGCTTGCTTTGGATTCTGTGTCTCCTTCTCTCTCTGCCCCTCCCCCACTTACGCTCTGTCTCTGTCTCTTAAAAATGAATAAATGTTAAAAAGAATTAAAAAAAAAGAACTGATAAACTCAACAGTCAAAAACAAATAATCCAATTAAAAAAATAGGCAGAAGACATGAACAGACATTTCTACAAAGAAGACATCCAGATGGCCAACAGACACAGGAAAAGATGCTCAATATCACTCATCATCAGGGAAATTAAAATCAAAACTCTAATGAAAAATCACGTCACACTTGTCAGAGTGTCTAAAATCAACAATACAAGAAACTGTAAGCGTTGGTGAGGATGGGAAGAAAAAGGAACCTTCTTGCACTGTTGGTGAGAATGCAAACTGATGCAACCACTGTGGAAAATAGTATAGAGAGTCCTCGAAAAATTAAAAAATAGAACTACCCTATGATTCAATAATCACACTACTCACTATTTACCTGAAAAGTATAGAAACACTAATTCTAAGGGTTACATGCACCCTTGTGTTTATTGCAGCATTATTTATGATAGCCAAATTATGGAAGCAGCCCAAGTGTTCATTTTTTAAAAAGTTTTATTTATTTAAGTAATGTCCATATCCAACGTGGGGTTTGAACTCATGACCCCACAATCAATAGTTGCATGCTCTTCTGAGCCAGCCAGGTGCCTCCCAAGTGTCTACTGATAGAGAAATGGATAAAGAAGAGGCGGTGAATATATACACAATGGAATATTATTCAGCCATAAGAAAGAATGAAATCTTAACATTGGTAGTAACAGGGATAGAACTGGAGAGTATAATGCTAAATGAAATGAGTCAGTCAGAGAAAGACAAACACCATATGATCACACTCATATGTGGAATTTAAGAATGAAACAAATTAGGAATGAAAATCAAAAAAGAGAGAGAGAGAGAGAGAGAAAGAGAGAGAATGAGAGAGACAAACCAAGAAACAGACTCTTAACTAGAGAGAACAAAATGATGGTTACCAGAGGGGAGGTGGGTGGAAGGATGGCTGAAATGGGTGATAGAGTTCAAAGAATGCACTTATTATGATGGAAAAATAATAAAATAAAGAAAAAGAGGGGAAAAGGAGCTGCAAAAATATTCAACCCCTTTTGGCTCAGAATATACTCCTGAGTTATACCCTGAAGATTTCACTAAAAAAGACAAAAGTTAAGTGCATGAAAATATGCATTACATTTTAAAATATATAAAAGCTGAAAATTAATAATATATTACAGAATCTTTGAAATGGATCCTATGGCACTCTTTAGAAAAACAGAATATTTATGAGAATATATACTATTAACTGGATAATTAAACAAAAAATAATCTGATGAATCTAGGTGAACAGTATACAAGTGATCTCTTTTACCATTGTTTCCAACTTCTGACTAAACCACTAATGTATAATAAGTGATTATTTATAAGCTACAAAACTATTATCATGTCAAGTAGTAAGAGTAATAATGATAGTAAAAACAGATCATGTGTCATAATTTAAATGAGAGTATAAAAATAATTCACTTCTTAGTGAAGATTAAAAAACAGTAAAAAAATGCTGCCATACTTTTGTTACTACTTACAGTTCTGAAAATACTTATTCTAACAATTTTTGCCCTTATTCTCATTGCTTTATGGAGATTTTTCTCAAGGTCCTTACTCCATCATTCCCACTGATTTAACCAAAATACACTTTATTTTTAAAGAGATTACATGAGACATATTTAACAATGAGTAGGAAATCTGTGTCATGAGAGTAAAAACACTACACACTATCTTTATTATAAAAAATTTTGGAGGGGGAAGCTAGGAAGGCAGTGTAGTAGGAGGATGCTAGGCTTGTCTTGTCTTTTGAACACAACTAGATAACTATCAAATCATTCTGAACACCAAAGAAATCAACCTGAAGACTGACAGAACGAACTCCACAACTAGAGGGTCAGAAGAAACCACATTGAGGAAGAAGTCATAGCTTAGGGGAGAAAGGAACTAGAAGTGCTGTGCAAGGGAGCAAGCCCTGGTTGCAGAGAGAGAGAGAGAGAGAGAGAGAGAGAGAGAGAGAGAGAGAGGGGCACACAGGGGAATGCATAAAGAGAACACTTCCCCAAAGCCATTGGCTGGCAAAATGAGAGGAGCTGATTTTTGTGGTTTATTTTGCAACCAGAGAGGCTTGAAGACTGGAGTTTTAAAGGTTAGCAGGCATGGCTGGGATAGAGCCCAGATGACACTGCACTCCTCCTGGAGAGAAGGCAGGCAATGGTCCGGAGGCAGACAGTGTGAAAGTAGTGATCTGGGGGGCACCTGGGACACACAGCAGGAAGGTTGTTCCCTCATGTCAGGTTTTTGGAGACCCCTTTCCAGGGAGAAAGGGGCTGGCTGGCACCATTTCCCTCCTCCACCTCTGAGATCAAACATAGAACCGTCTTTGCTTTGGCACTGGCACTGGCTGCCTACCCTGCTTACGCCATGTCCCACACTTTTGCACTCTGAAAGTACTGCCCTTCTGGGTCAAGTTTGCCTCAGTCCCAGCACAAAAGGCCCCTTCCCCAGAAGGCTAGCAGAAACCCCTGCCCACAACACATCTCCCAGAGTTCTGCAGAGCTTCAGTTATAGTGGAAGTAGCATCAGGTCTCATTTAACAAGCCGACCAGAGAACACCTAGTTAAAACTCACCACACTGTGGCCAAGGACCAAACACTGCCCACTGCAACCAAGGAGAACCTCTGCAGATGACTGGCCTGGAGGATAGAGCAGCCAAAACACAGCAGCATAGTGCACACAGCACACACCAGAGACTCCATGAAGTGCCAGACCCTGGACATTATATGACCTCTACTTCATAAAGCCATTACTCTCAGGAGCAGGAAACATACAGGCTTTTCTTTTTTTTTTTTTTTTTTTTTTTTAATTTTTTTTTTCAATGTTTATTTATTTATGGGACAGAGAGAGACAGAGCATGAACGGGGGAGGGGCAGAGTGAGAGGGAGACACAGAATCGGAAACAGGCTCCAGGCTCCGAGCCATCGGCCCGGAGCCTGACGCGGGGCTCGAACTCACGGACCGCGAGATCGTGACCTGGCTGAAGTCGGACGCTTAACCGACTGCGCCACCCAGGCGCCCCAACATACAGGCTTTTCTAACACACAGAAGATGACAGAGACTTAAACAAAATGCCAAGATGAAGGAATTCATCCTAAGTGAAAGATCAAGATAAGGTCACGACCAGAGATCTAATTGAAATAGATATAAGTAACATGCTTGATAGAGAATTTAAAGCAATAATCATAAGGATACTTTCTGGGCTTGAGAAAAGAATAGAAGTCTTTAGCAAGAAGTATACCCAAAGTTCTACCCAAAGGAATTTACAGATTCAATGCAATCTCTGTCAAATTACTAACAGCATTTTTCACAGAACTAGAACAAAGAATCCTAAAATTTGTATGGAACTGCATAAGAACCCAAATAGCTAAAACAATCTTGAAAAAGAAAAACACAACTGGAAGTCTCAAAATTCCTGCTTTCACATTATGCTACAAAGCCATAGTACTCAAGACACTATGGTACTGGCACTAAAACAAAGAAAGATCAATGGGACAGAACAGAAAGCCCAGAAATAACCCAAATTATGTAAATTAATCTTTTACAAAGGAAGCAAGAATATGCAATGGGAAAAAGACAGCCTCTTCAACAAGTGGTGTTGGAAAACTAGATACCTACATACAAAAAAAAAATGTACCATTTTCTTTCACCACACACAAAAATAAACTCAAAATGGATTAAAGATTTAAATGTGAGACCTGAAACAATAAAAATCCTAGTAGACAGTACAGATATCAGCTATACTTTCTGACATCAGCTGTAACATTTTCCCAGATCTCTCTCTTTTTTTTAAGTTTATTTATTTATTTTGGGAGAGACACAGAGAGAGTGCAAGCAGGGGAGGGCCAGAGAAAGAGAGGGACAGAGGGTCCAAAGTGGGCTCTGTGCTGACAGCAGAGAGCCTGATGCAGAGCTAGAACTCACAAACTATGAGATCACGATCTAAGCCAAAGTCAGATGCTTAATGACTGAGCCACCCAAGCACCCCTCTGGTTGTATCTCTGGAGGCAAGGGAAACAAAAGCAAAAATAAACTATTGAGACTTTATCAAAATAAAAAGCTTCCACACAGAACAACAACAACAACAACAACAATAATAACAAAAAAACTATAAGGCAACTTACAGAATAGGGGACGATATTTGCAAATGACATATCTGATGAAGGCTTAGTATCCAAAATATATAAAGAACTTTTAAAACTCAACACTCAAAAAACAAACATAATAATCCAATTAAAATGGGAAGAAGACATGAGCAAATATTTCTACAAAGAAGACATATAGATGACCAACAGACATATGAAGAGATGCTCAACATATCTCATCATCAGGGAAATGCAAATTAAAACTACCCAATGATCCAGTGATCACACTACTGGGTATTTACCCAAAGAGTACAAAAACACTAATTTAAAAGAATATATGTACCTCCATGTTTATTGCAGCATTATTTACAATAGCCAAATTATGGAAGCAACCTAAGTGCTCACTGATAGAGGAATGGATAAAGAAGAGGTGTTTATATAAACAATGGAGTATTATTCAGAAAAAAAAAAAAAAGAATAAAACCTTGTCATTTGCAATGGCATGGATGGAGCTAGAGAGTATAATGCTAAGTGAAATAAGTCAGAGAAAGACAAATACCATATGATTTCACTCATATGTGGAATTTACAAAGCAAAACAAATACACAAAGCAAAAAAAAAAAAAAAAAGAGAGTGAGAGAGAGAGAGAGAGAGACAGGCAAACCAAAAAATAGACTTTTAACTATAGAGAACAGACGGTTACTAGAGGGGAGGCAGGTGGGAGGACAGGTGAAATAAGTGAAGGGGATTAAGAGTAACACTTATCTTCATGAGCACTAAGTAAGAAATGTATAGAATTGCTGAGTCACTGGATTGTACACCTGAAACTAATGTAAGATTGTATGTTAACTCTACTGGAATAAAATTAAAATAAAAATGGCAAAAAATTAAAAAAATTAGAAAATTTAAAAAACTTGTATGTTTAAATACAATATAGTTCTATGAAGTAATGTGAGACATTGATTTCACAATTGGCAATTGACCTTTATATTTATATAAAATTATAAATATATATATTTTTTTTAATTCCAATATTTAGGAACTGGTTACTCTTAAAATTATTAAGATTAAACATCAACTTAAACTTAATGTACAAATATAATGCACACCCCACTACTTAATAACTGTGCTGTGTTTCCTCATTTGGTAATGGGTATGATAAAGGATTCTACTTTCTAGGGTTGTCATGAGGCTTAATAGAAATAACTTAGCATCAGAGTAATGCAAAAATTTTATCTATTAATATTATGTCAGTGAGAATCTTGGCGATAGTAATCTCTAAATGTCCATATCTGTGCAATGCTTTACTTTTTATTTAAGGTTTATTTATTTATTTTGAGAGAGAGAGAGAGTGAGAATGAGGGGAAGAAGAGCAGATAGGGAGAGAGGGAATCCCAAGCAGGCCCCTCACTCTAAGCACAGAGCCCAATGTAGGGCTTGAACTCATGAATCGTGAGATCATGACTTGAGCTGAGATCAAGTCGGATGTTTTAACCGATTGAGCCACTCAACGTGGCTTTTTTTTTTAATGTTTATTTATTTCTGAGAGAAAGAGGGAGACAGAGCATGAGTGGGGGAGGTGCAGAGAGAATGGGAGACAGAATCTGAAGCAGGCTCCAGGCTCTGGGCAGTCAGCACAGAGCCCAATGCGGGGCTCGAACTGATAGACCATGAGATCATGACCTGAGCTGATGCAGGTTGCTTAACCAACTGAGCCACCCAGGCACCCCTCCAAAGTTTTACTTTTTATGCCATCCGTGGGAAGTCATGTAGAAGCAAAGGATATACTTTTTCCATTTTTATTCCTAAAGTCTCAGCTTTTCCAGGAATCTACTGCACACATACTTTCAAACCTGCCAATACACACCTGGCTACAGATTAACCAGGCTATTTATCTCAATTCATCCTCAAGTCAAATTATTGTTCTAAATACATATTTGACTTTAGAGGAAGTCATACAAATCCCTGGGGAGCCACCTGATTTTTGAAAATACCCCATGTTCTCTCCTACTTTCAACCTTTAAAATGCAACACTTAAGTTTTTATCTTACCATTTGTCTTCTAAAACTCACAGGATCTACCACCAAGCGCCTGCCCTGTTCTTTATTTGGGCCCCAAAGGTCACTGATACAGACTCAAAGGCAACAAGAAATGACAAAACACTCCATGATAATGATGTTAGTCTCCAGGCAAACAAAACATGTCTTCAAGAGAAATATTTTTCGTCTCCTCTATTTATCAAAGAGCCTCTTATTCCTCTGATTCTTTCCTTGTAATTTTTTTAAATATCAGACTTAGTACACCAAATCTAAATTTTGCTAATGAAATATTACATGCAAAATTTTCAAATGTCAGGTAACTTTGAGCAAGAAAATATACACAGAAAACAGTTATTTTAGTCTCTTGCAAGTGAGACATTTAAAAAACATCTCTTTTCTGAGGTGTCTGGGTGGTGCAGTTAGTTTGAGCATCTGACTCTTGATTTGGGCTCAGGTCATGATCCCAGGGTTGTGAGACAGAGCCCTGCATTGGGCTCCACACTGAGCACATACAGCCTGTTTAAGATTCCCTCTCTGTCCTTCTCTCTGTCTCCCCCAGTGCGTTCCCACTCTTTCTAAAGCAAACAAACAAATAAACAATCAAACAAAACATTTTTCTTTATCATTGGAAATCTTTATACCAGAATATTTATTATATTCCACTAAAACTAGAGATAGTGGGTTGTGTTGAAAAAACATTCCACATTATTTTGCTAAATGAGGTAACTCAAAAGCCATATTCATCATCTCTCAGATTCTAATGAATCCTAAGAACATAAAAAAATAGAAAACATGATATTTACTAATGCTAGACAATATTTCAGTTTACATTTATTAATTTTTAATATATTCACAGCAAAACTGTGAGGCAGGGACTACTATTCCATTTTACTGAAGAGAAAACTCTCTTACAAGGGATTAACTCCCTTTTGACACTCAGCTAACACATGGCAGAAGCAATATTTGAACCTGTGCAGTTTGACTCCAAACTGCCTTGCTTCATTTTACACTCTTTTCACTGACTTGCATTTCCAGGTTTTCTCTGAACAAGGCTGAAACAATTTCTAAAATATGGTATTGACAACTAAAATCCAGAGAGAATAAAATCATACAACTTGAAATGTTTTTAAAAACATTAAAAACTTGATTTCATTAAATCTTACAAGATTAAAACAAATCAGTAAAATATGTGCTTACTTCCATTTTTATTTTTTCTTGATAGAATCCTAATGCATTTCCTAGTATTTTGAAATTTATAAAATGATTATTAGATTTTTATGCATATAATCTGAAGATAATTCCCTTTCTTCACATAACAAATTTCAAATTAATTTCTATAATCATATCCCAGGAGGGGCAGAGACAGAGAGAGAGAGGGAAAGAGAAAGAGAAAGACAGAGAGGCAGAGCTTACCCAAAGTGGGGCTCACCTGAAGCAGGCCTTGAGCTCACCTAATGTGGAGCTTGAACACACGAACTGTGAGATCATAACCTGAGCCAAAGTCAGATGCTTAACAACTGAGCCATCCAGGCACCCCTTCAGTACTTTCTAGATTAATGGGGAATTCTAAGGAACAATTAATTATACATGGTTGTGAAACAAAACTATAGCAAATACCAGATGATAAATTAGTATTTACTATATTGCCATGTAGTAACAAGTATAAGTGCCCAATATTTCTCGTAAAGACACTCAGTATTAATCAATTAATGAGAGACATTTAAGTTGGAAGAATACATATGTGAGCCAGAACAGTTATTAAAAACTACAGAGAATGTTGTGAGTGAACAGAATTCTTAAAGAATAGAAAAACAAGAATATAAGAAAGAGGTGACCCTAGGCTGAAGGATAACAATAAAGAGACAAGTCAGACTCAGTTGAAGTAATCCTTTTGGAAGTAGTAGAGGTTAATGTAAAACATGGAATTTTGAAATCCTGACAAAAAGAGTTAACATAGCAAACAACAAGAAGCTATTGCCAATACAAGTCTTTTAAATCTTTTGACAACTTCTGGGGCACCTGGGTGGCGCAGTCGGTTAAGTGTCCGACTTCAGCCAGGTCACGATCTCACAGTCCGTGAGTTCGAGCCCCGAGTCGGGCTCTGGGCTGATGGCTCAGAGCCTGGAGCCTGTTTCCGATTCTGTGTCTCCCTCTTTCTCTGCCCCTCCCCCGTTCATGCTCTGTCTCTCTCTGTCCCAAAAATAAGTAAATGTTGAAAAATAAATAAATAAATCTTTTGACAACTTCATATTTGTATTAGTAGGTTCAAACCAAAGATCTGACACATAGTAAGTGAATAATTTTGGACAATATACCTAACCCACAGCATACTTCACACACACACACACACACACACACACACACACACACACACACCTAAATCCATGGATGTTTTGAGAGCATTAACTGAGATAATAATACAAGTGTTTAGTGAACAAATAGTTATTATTAATATAAGTTTTATTTAAAGTTCCATGGAATTTGTATTTTTAAAAACACATTTAAAATAATCTCGGGGCACCTGGGTGGCTCAGTCGGTTAAGCGTTCAACTTCGGCTCAGATCACAATCTCACAGTTTGTGAGTTCGAGCCCTGCATTGCCCTTTGTGCTGACAGCTCAGAGCCTGGAGCCTGCTTCGGATTCTGTGTCTCATTCTCTCTCTGCTCCTCCCCCACTTGTGCTGTGTCTCTCAAAAATAAATAAAAATGTAAAAAATTTAATAAAAAATATAATCTCAAGATCTTTTATTACGTAGAACTCTCCCTTCTCGCCCCTTCTCCTTTTTCAATCTGTGACAAGACTCATCAGAAGAGGCTTGGCAATAACTATAAAAACCCTATAGCTGAAGAGTTTTATGGGGTTTATTTGGTAGGATTAGATTGTTTCTGTTATACTAGTTATGTGAAAAAATAGTACTCAGAACAATTAAAAACAATCAAAACAAACCAAAGAAGACTTCTTAAAAATATTATAATCTAACCACTCAAATAAAACACTATCAGCATGTCTTCCTATTCTTCTATTTCCTTGACATTTTTCCATCTCTACAACTCAAACGTGTAGAGGGACATTAATAACTGACAAGCAGTAGAGTGATTAGTGAGAGAGTGAAAGTGTACCAAGTGTCCATGTGTTGTTTGTATTTGTTTACTTTTTTATATGTGGATAAAAGGGACCAAACAATGCACTATATATGACACAGGAGCCTAGAAACAGAGGTGACATTAAATACATAATCCTGTTTAAATTTAGACAACTATCTGGGACAACTTTAGTTTTCTACAGGATGTTGATTTGGTGAGATTATTGGAATTTAATAGGTTGCTGAATTGAAAACCAATCTGCAGTTAACACTTAAGATTCCTGATTATCTGTGTGACAGTATGTTTGTATGTATCACTTTATGGGCAAGTACATTTTTTCCTACAAAGAATGCAATAATTTAACTATTTATAAATGTTATTTTATATACATTTTGATGCCATATATTTGCAGTTAAATAATTTAAAATAACAAACTTTCCATTATTGGGCCTCTTATAAAGTATTCATCAATACGTTAACGTATCCACTATTTCAAGTAACCTGCGCAAGCAACAAGGATGAACTGGAGGTTACCATGGTAAGTGAAATAAGTCAGTCAGAGAAAGACAGATATGATTTCACTCATATGTGGAATCTGAGAAACTTAACAGAAGACCATAGGGGAAGGGAAGGAAAAAGAAGTTACAAACAGAGAGGGAGGCAAACCATAAGAGACTATTAAATACAGGGAACAAACTGAGGGTTGATGGGGATGGAGGTTTGGGGGGTGGTGGGGGAGGTGAGTGATGGGCATTGAGGACAGTATTTGTTGGGATGAGCACTGGGTATTGTATGTAAGTGATGAATCTCAGGAATCTACTCCTGAAGCCAAGACTACAGTGTATGTTAGCTAACTTGACAATAAATTTAAAAAATAAAACACATTAAAAAAATAATCTGCACAGTAATAGTATGGGTGTCAAACAGCATTTTCTAATACTAGGTGACAAATAAAATGCTAAAGGAGACTTTTCATTTTTCATAGCTAATATACAAAGTAAGGGTAGGAATAATATTAGTGTAAACCTCTGAGTCCAAAGTTCATTTGATTATATCACCTACATTGTTATAAAGAAATTTAACAAAAATGAAGTTAAGTATACATAGCATTTCACATAAGATTAGTATTTCACGTAATAGGAGTCATTAATCAAAAATATAACTTTATTGTATGTCTAGAATATATATTCTTCAGAAAGGTACTCGAAAAGACATCTAAAAAAAAGAAAAATATAATCTTACTTTTGGAAATTCTACCATTAATATTGATGAAGTGACTTAACAATGCCAAAGCAATAAATACAATATAAATTCTGCTTATGATAACAGCAGGATGACAGATTAAAAACAACTGAAAAGAGAATTATGGAGGTGAGTGTCAGAAGAAAACATTCTGACTTAAGCAAGAAAAGACAAAAGTAAGAAATGTACAAAAGGGAGTGGAGGGTACAACATGAAGATCTAATATGTGAGATATTAATGAAACAGTACTAAGAAACTCCCACAATTGATTAAAGCATTCGGATGACACAGTAAAGAATTCTCAATAGGGGTGCCTGGGTGGCTCAGTTGGTTAAGCATTCATCTTCTGCTCAGGTCATGATCTTGCCATTAGTGAGTTCAAGCCCACATTGAACTTTGGATCCTCTGTCCCTCTCTCTCTGCTCCTCCCCTGCTCATGCTCGCTCTCTCTCTCTCTCTCTCTCTCTCTCTCTCTCTCTCTCTCCAAAATAAATAAACTTTAAAAAAATAAATAAACGCACACACAAACATACACACACAATTGCTTAAAGCAGGAAACAAAGAAAAAACTTCATGAGAGAGACAGAGAGACAGAGAGAAGAACATAAGAGAAGACTTCCTGATGAAACAATGGATTCTAGAAGATAAAATAATGTCTGCAAAACTAATGAAAGAAAAAACAACTGCCAAACTAGAATTATTCACCAAATTAAAACATCATTCTGAGATAAAAATGAAGTAAAGATGTTTTGAGACAAATAAAAACCAATTAATAAGCCACAGTTGATTCTGCACTAAAAAAATGCAAACTAGTATCTTCAAACAAAATGAACATAATCCAAGATTTAAGCTCAGGGATGAATTACCAAAGGTAGAAAAATTTATGAAATAAAATATAATTCAATAAGGGAAATGTATACGCTAATTTTACATAGATTAAAAAAATCTAAAAAAAATAAATAGAAGACAATTCGTATACAGAAGAGTAGAGTATATATAAAATAATAATACTTATTTACTATTTTAAATTTGTTTTAATACAGAGTTAATTTAATATTTGAAAATTAATGACAATAATTTTCACATTTGCATAATAAAAGAATATCATATAGTCATTTAAATAAATAAAGTAGACTATTTCATTCTATATACATTCTTGATAAACAGCTTTTATCCAGGAACATAACACAACTGATTAAACTGATTATGTTTTCAAAAGTATGGTGACATAATGAATAATGCTACAAATAATATACTTTTTTTAAATGTTTATTATTTTTGAGAGAGAGAGAGAGAGAGACAGAGCACGAGCAGGGTTAGGGCAGAAAGAGAAGGAGACAAAGAATCTGAAGCAGGCTCCAGGCTCTGTGCTGTCAGCACCCCATAAATAATATACCTTTAAGATTGGAATAGACACAGGTATTTCTATTGTCATCTATTCTACTACAATCCTACCAGAAGTCATACACCACAAAATAAGCCAATAAAATAAAATCTATAAGAATTAAAAAGGAAAAACAAAACTTTATTAAGAGATGATAACTTTGTGTTCACAGAAAATACAAGAGTATGGACTATATGTAATAACTGAATTTAATACACTTCCTGAAAGAATGTAATTTACACAATCAATTCTATATGCCTTTCTCAGGCATTAACAAATAACATTAAAGAAAAAGATATTCTCAATCCCTTGAATAAGTTTAACAAAGGAAGGTCAATAGTTTTATAAGGAAAAATACGAAATGTTGCTGTTTATAATTGTAAAAAACCTCAATAAAGTAATACATGAGATTCACTGATAAATCAATATTTTAATGATGTTAATTCTCCACAAACTATGCACATTTTCTCTAGATATCAATTCACCTTTGAAATGATAACCATATCATTTTGTCAGTATCAATTTTTTCCCCCATTATAACTTGACATGGTGATCTTTTTTTTTTTCACGTTTATTTTATTTTATTTTATTTTTATATATGAAATTTATTGACAAATTGGTTTCCATACAACACCCAGTGCTCATCCCAAAAGGTGCCCTCCTCAATACCCATCACCCACCCTCCCCTCCCTCCCACCCCCCATCAACCCTCAGTTTGTTCTGAGTTTTTAACAGTCTCTTATGCTTTGGCTCTCTCCCACTCTAACCTCTTTTTTTTTTTTTCCTTCCCCTCCCCCATGGGTTCCTGTTAAGTTTCTCAGGATCCACATAAGAAAAGGTGATCTTTAAAACTATATGAACATGCAAAGTTCTAAGAATATCTAAAATCAATCTTGGCGAAAAAGAACAAAAGGAGAAATATTGATAGGTCAGATATGAAGTCTTATTATAGAACATCATTTAATTAAGAGATCATGGCGTTTGTGTAAGACGAATAGACCAAACAAAGGAAATTGGGAATCCAAACACCAAAACCCACCAATACTGGCATGAGACATAGTATAAAGACATCCTCATACAGAGAAATGAAGAAAAGGGTGTTCTTTTTAAAATGTTTGTAAAATCAATTTGATATTCATATAAGGAAAGAAAACAAATGTAGCCTGTATATCACAGGATACACAAAAATCATCTCAGGAGAATTGCAGATCTAAATATTTGTGAAAGGTGAACAATAAAATTCTCAGAAAAAAATATATATGGGGGGAGATGGAAAGTTGATTTAATATTTGAAAATATATAGAAATATAGAAAATATATATATAAATTCCTAGAAAAAATATCTATAGATATATAGGTATACCTTCATAACCTTGTGTTTGAAAAGACTTACAGGCCAGGGAATAAAAACATAAACTGTAAAAGAAAAAAATAAATTGTATTACATTAAAATTAAGATACCATTAAGAGACTGAAAACCAAGTCGTAGTGTTAAAGATTATACTTGCCAAATATAAAACTGACAAAGAGCTTATTACAAAAATATAAAAAACGTCTACAAATCAATAAGGAAATGAAAAACACAGAAGTATGAGCAAGAAATGTGAATAGGCTCTTCATAACACATATTTCAAAATTACTGAAAAGAGGGTATTCAATTTCATTATTAATCAACGAAATGCAAATTCAAAGCACAATATGACACTGCTATGCGTTCATCAGAATGAATCAAAAAGACTGATGCATGTGTTGACAAGGGTATGAAGCAACAAGAACCACAATACTTTATAGGGGGAGTGTCAGAACAATCATTTTGAGAAATGGTCTAGTATTATCTATTAAGAGTGAAGATATCTATATAGTCTATCATATCAATGCTACTTATACCTGAATATCTTACAGAAATGGGTATGTGGACATGTGCACCAAGAGATAATATATGGCTATGTTCACAGAAGAGCATTTATTATTTCCTGAAAATGGAAACCATCCAAATTACCATTAACTCAGAAAGAGTAAATAAAGTGTGGCATCCTCCTATTACTGAGCAATAATAATGATTAAAATACAGCTACCAAAAAGGAGAAAATAATTTGATGGACATACATTTCATCAAAACAAAAAAAAAAACCCAGAAAAATATAAATGATCAATTAAATTCAAGGTATAAAAAATGTAAAAATTATGGTAATAGGTGATGCATTTTAGGTGGCAAAATCTTAGAGAAGAGTAAGACATTTATTACTAAAATGAGTTAAACTTTTGGTTAATTTGTAGGGGAGGAGGAAGAAATGATCAATGTTTGAAGTGTTTATACTGTTCTATGTCTTAAATTGGGTTACAACAGTATTTGCATCGAAATAAATCACTGACCACTGCCTTCATTTTTATGTTGCTGTTCACTGGATATGCAATAATGAAATAAGGCTAAAATAATTAAAGAATGAAATAAAAGAACCATTAAGACATGAGTTTCAGGGGCATCTGAGTGGCTCATTCAGTTAAGCATCCTACTCTTGATTTTGGCTTAGATCACGATCTCAAGGTTGGTGAGATTGAGCCCTGTGTTGGGTTCTGAGCTGACAGCATGGAACCTGATTGGGATTCTCTCTCTCCTCTTTCTTCCCCTCCCTCTGCTCGCGTGTGTGCTCCCTTTCTCTCAAAATAAATAAACATTAAAAAAAGACATGCATTTTATTTGTATTATGAGAAAAAGACAATATTGTCATTAAAATCATTTAATACATTTTTAGTTCTAATTTAAAAATGGGTTCTTCTATATATTTGTAACTTTTTAAAGGTTATTTATTTATTTCTGGAGTGACAGAGAGAATACGTCTGGGAGGGGCAGAGAGAGAGAAGGAGAGAGATCCCAAGCAGTCTCCATATTTTCAGTGCAGAGCCCCATGTGGGGCTTGAACTCATGAACGGGGAGATTATGACCCCAGCCAAACCCAAGAGACATGAAACCAAGAGTCAGACGCTTAACTGACTGAGGCACCCAGTCTCCCCCATTTGTAACTTTTAAAAAAGCTATTCATTTATATATTTCTTTCCTGTCTCTGTGTAATAGATTTTAGTTTTCTTGACCTCACTGTATAATTTATACACACAGTTATAATGAATATAATCACTTGGATATAAACATGATTTTTTTTTTCTAACAGAGTGCTTCCTTCAGTCAAGAATTGGCATAAGAACTGAATTTAGAATCACTCTTAATGCTGTCACAACAGATTATACTACTAAGTGTTAATGTAGAAATGGGAAGATCAAATATCCTATTAGAAACATTATTATAGGGGAAAATTATTTTATTCAATAGCCATTATAATATGCTATAATCCTTTCCCCCATGACACAACTCACTCATATGCTAACATTCCTGAACACAATTTTGTCAATTACAGTAACATTAACCTCTAAGTTTTCTTTTTTTTTTCCCATGCTGGAAAGGAAAATTTCTTTATTCACTCACCACATTTAACTCGGATTCTCGGATTCACAGAGCATTTTTATTGCTGGAAATCAATGTAAAATTATTATTATTATTTTTTTTGGAAACTGCTAAACTTTATAGGAAAATAGACCAATCAAAATTTGGCTCTGGATATAGAGCCCTTGTTTTTGCTACTCTGTGACTGGGAAGAGATCATAACCAAAGACTATACATATTTTGGGGGACCCAGAACCAAATACTTCACTTGAGGCTAATGGTCTTAAACTAAAACTAACTTGTGCAGCAACATCCACATTTCAAGTACTCCATGACCCCACTGGTAGTGTAGTATTATAGAACATTTCCATTACTGCAGTTCTATGGGACAACACTGGTAAGAACTTCATGACCCATGCATGAATTTGAGATAGAAGTTTTTTTTTTTTTTTTTTTTCCATTTACTGGTGGTTTTGGCAGAAAAGAAACTGCTTGCCGAAGGAAAGCTATAGAGATAATTGAAATTAGTCCTGCACCTTACTCAATGAAAAGACCAGAAATACGCCTTCCATCCAGAAAAAAAAAAACTATTAATGTAAAAGCCTATAAAGGCTTGCAAATTCATATATCATTGAGCAGAGTAAGGTAAGCTTGAGTCATCAGAAACACACAATGAGGGAGATCTAGCTGAAATGTAAGATTCTCATCTTCCTTCTTGTCGGATTTCCGATTAGCATTAGTATTCCAAATTCAGGTTTGGTATCAGTCAGTTGTGGCAGTCCAATTTGTTTTTCCTAAGATTTTAACTTAAATTTTCAGATTAAAAATACCAAATGTGGTAATTTTAAATAGGGTACAACTTTAATTAAAATGAATTATTGGGGCGCCTGGGTGGCGCAGTCGGTTAAGCGTCCGACTTCAGCCAGGTCACGATCTCGCGGTCCGTGAGTTCGAGCCCCGCGTCGGGCTCTGGGCTGATGGCTCAGAGCCTGGAGCCTGTTTCCGATTCTGTGTCTCCCTCTCTCTCTGCCCCTCCCCCGTTCACGCTCTGTCTCTCTCTGTCCCCAAAATAAATAAAAAAACGTTGAAAAAAAAAATTTAAAAAAAAAAATGAATTATCACAGATTTATGTTAACCTAGTAAGTGTAACCTATACAAACTTCCAATGAAATACAATTCTGAGATGCAAATAAATAAATAATGGGTCAAAATTGTTATTTTTTTGTAGATAATATAATTGCCTACATAGAAAATATTAGTAATCTTTCAGGAAATTTTTGAAAAACAATCACAGCATTTTGCTACAGACATTATTAAATCAATATCAGTATTAAAACAGAGAAAGAATCTAAGAAAATTCCTCAAGATTTGTATGTTGTTGACTGTCTGTTTGCTTGTTGTTGACTTGTTTTTTTGAGAAACTAAGTTAGAAATCTTAATTAAGAAAATACATAAAATAAAGAAGTAAAATAAAAGTACATAATTTATACTGATAATGGAAAATATCTAAGAAAATGTAGAAAACCTGTGTTACAACACTAAAACATTATTCAAAGACATAAAAGAAGACCTAAATATATTGTGGTGTGAATTGTGATGAACAAGAAAATCTGAACACTCTTCAAATTAATTTATATGTTGAATCCAATTGTCACCAAAACCCCAATAGGATTACTCACAAAAGTAGTCAAAAGTTCACAAGAAAATTCATAGTAAAAGAATAAAGAAAAGCAGGTATGAATAAGAACCAGAAGCAGAAATTCTATCTGGTTCTACAAGATGCCAAGATACATTACAAGTAAGTAATAATTAAGACAGAGAAATATTGTTGTAGGAATAATTCAACAAAATACAGAAATAGATTCAATAGATCATGAATATAGGTATGCCTATATGGAAAGTTGGTATATAATATAGCTAGCATTTCATATTAATGGAGAAATGCAGAAATATAAGAGTAATGTTGGATTACAGAAGCAAATATGTTACAAATATAAAATTATTTTCTATTTCAAACCATTTGAAAAAGTAAATTCAAAACAAATCAACATCAAATAAAAAAGCTAGATATGAGAAGCAAAACATTATAATGTTAAAATAGAGGAAAGCACTTTTTTTTTACCTCAAGGAAACCCCCCCAAAACAAACAAGCAAAACACTAAGAATTTATAGTCTAGATAGAAAACTGTGTGTAGTATGAAAACTGATACCAATATAGTGAAATTAAGACTTTATGAAGAACAAAACTCTCTGCATAAAATAATACCCAAACATACAGTAAAAGATGTCATTTCTAAGACATATAAAATTAAGTTTTAATATCTAGAAAATATGAAGAATTCCTACATATCTATATGAGAAAGACAGCCAATCTAATAGAAAAACAGGCATTGCCTTTGCAAAGACATTTTACAGAAGAAATAAGCTGAAGTCCATTAAATTCACTTTTAAAGATACTTAAGATGATCATTATTCAAGTAAATGAAGTAAAAATCAACAATTTACCACTTTCACTATTCAGTTATAAAGAATCACCCTGGGATATAATAGTCTGGGATTAACTTGTTTGGAGTGTGACATGACATATTTACTCTCATACACTCTTGGTGTCAGTTGTAATTGGCATGGCAATTTTGAAGAGCAATATTGGAGTAAATTCAACTATGATGCTTATTGAGCCGACCAGAGGTACAGTAAAGCAAGGCTTAGGAAAACTACCCTGATATTCACATATGAAGTTGAGATATGATGGTTGGGACTCTATATAGGTAACTAATTAGGAGGACGTATTATCATTCTATTGGGATTTAATTGCTTGATTTACAGGGCTACACATGGAAATGAAAATGTACTGGATACTAGATATTTTACAATAATGTAATAAGGTAATTTGGTGCCTGATCATGGTTTGCAAAGAAATGAATTAGAAGGGTTATATTCTTTCTTCACCAGTGGAGGACTATCAACTAGACAAGACTAATAGTAAGAACGTTTTACCCTCTATGCTTGTTTTTCCAGAATGGTAACAGTCTTCATTTTTAAAAGAGGCTAAATTTTTTTGTTGCCCATCATGGGAAATGCAGTGCCAGAGGTATAATTAACATATGTTTCTACATGTGGTAATTTCAACATTTTAAGCTCAAATGGGAAAACACAGTTACTCTCTTTGTTTCAGAAATTACTCAAATCTGAATATGGATTTTAACAATTCACATTTATTTAAGGAAAATATATCATCCATACTATAAATTAGAGTATCAAAAATGTCAGCTTAAAAAACATTACCTTTTTTCAAATACATATAGTTTTTATCGTGTTAATTTATATGATTAGTAAAACATAGGCAATATTTCTAAAGATAAACTTCAATTCTATGGCTGTGCTACCAATTGCATTATTTTCAATGTTTTAATCTCTTCTTTCTTTCTTTCTTTCTTTCTTTCTTTCTTTCTTTCTTTCCTTTCTTTCTTTCTTTCTTTCTTTCTTTTCTGAATCTTACAATTTGGATATAAAATGCAAAAACGATATTATGAAAAAGCCCCAAAAGAATGTAGTACATAGCCAATTTTGTTTCAAGAAAAGAACCCAAAGACTGCACTTTTTAGGGAACTCTGCCAAGACGAACCTTTCTGAAGGTTTCTTTGTGAGACAGGACTTCAGGCAGAGAAAACTCTCATTTGTGTGCCAGCAGCTGATGATGTGAGATGTGCGAGGTTAACACCACACACTTTCTGTCCTGTGCGTTGTGATTTGCTGTTAACTAATGACTGCTCTCTGCCCAGCAGCTCTGCTGCCGCTTCTTTTAAATTCAATCCTATCAAAGTAAACTCAGTTTGCTGCCTTAGGAGGTTTCCTTTACTTATAACCAGGGAAGTCAAGTGAAATCTTTATGTTTGTGTGTTCCTTTTAGTAGAGCTTGAAAAAGGTTGACATGGAGCTTTTATTAAGCAAGAAGATGTTATCTTTCCTTCTTTTTTTTTTTTTTGCTCCTTTCCTTTTTTACTTCTTTCTTTCCTTCCTTCCTTCTTTCTCTTTTTTCCTTTTTCTTCCATTCCTCCTTTCCTCTTTCCCTCCCTTTTTCCTTCCTTCCTTCCTTCCTTCTTTCCTTCCTTCCTTCCTTCCTTCCTTCCAATTGTTTATTTCCTTCATTTCCCTCCTCTCTCTCTCTCTCTCTCTCTCCCTCTCTCTCTTTGCCAACATGGTCTTAGACTGAAGGGCCCCATCCTTTGAAAAGATTAGTTCAAGACATACAGGTTTTCAAAAGATCTCAAGCTAAGGATTCCTTTCATCAGAAGTAGAAGGAAAACTTCCCCGGGGCGCCTGGGTGGCGCAGTCGGTTAAACGTCCGACTTCAGCCAGGTCACGATCTCGCGGTCCGTGAGTTCGAGCCCCGCGTCGGGCTCTGGGCTGATGGCTCAGAGCCTGGAGCCTGTTTCCGATTCTGTGTCTCCCTCTCTCTCTGCCCCTCCCCCGTTCATGCTCTGTCTCTCTCTGTCCCAAAATAAATACACGTTGAAAGAAAAAAAAAATTAAAAAAAAAAAAAAAAAAGAAGGAAAACTTCCCCTGTTCTTGGCATTCCTGCCCTTTCTGTAAGCCACTGATACTCCTGTACAAGTGTAGCCTAGAACAGACCTCAGTCTACAGTAGGGACTGTGAACTCATGAACTTAGACTAACAGTGATTCTATTCATCTAGCATATAACAATAGCAACAAAAACAGAAAAAGATAATATTTAGCAATTTAAACACTTTAAAGCCAGGTCAGAGTACCAAGAATGTTTCCTATTGCATCTAGAATTAGAAAGTGCCAGTTAAATATGTTATATTTGGAATTACTTTAAGACTACAATGATTCTAAGGGAACCTGGATGGCTCAGTCAGTTAAACGTCCAATGTGAGGTCATGATCTCACGGTTCATGGGTTTGAGCTCCACATTGGGCTCTGTGCTGACAGTAAGGAGCCTGCTTGTGATTCTCTCTCTCTCTCTCTCTCTCTGCCCCTCCCCTGCTCATGAGCTTGCTCGCTCTCTCTCTCAAAATGAGTAAATAAACTTTAAAAAAGAGTAAAACGATTTGATAACTTTCAAGTATATAAAGTTGATTAAAAATATAATTCTGTAAGACAAAAATACAGATATATATAGGCATTCATTCATCAGAATACATTGGTTGTCATATACACTATTTTAGGAAGCTTAAACAAAATGAAATTACTGAGTGGATACATGGTAGTTCATAAGATTGAAGGAAAAGCAGACATGGACATAAAATAGGATAACTCCTGTGATACCAGGTGGGAACTCATAGTTTGTCATTTTAAGATGATAGCAGAAAATATACATACACAAAAAGAAAGCAAAAAGTTGAGTACAAACTTCTTTCTGCCCATAAAATATTTTGCTGAAGATTCAATTCCCAGGAGAAATATGAGTCTAGCTTAACCTAAAATCCCTTGGCCATCACTGATTAAGATCTCTTTCAGAAACAGATTAAATGGATGTGAGAGTTATTTCCCTAATGGAAATGTGAGGAGCTGTAACATACAAAGGGTATTTTTTTCCCACAAGCAAGATAAGCAGGTACGTACTATGAGCAGCACCCCCCCACACACACACACACACTCTGTGCACTGCTTCCTACCACACAGGCCCACTCATACTATACTTCTATACATAGAATTCTACAGTATGTCTACTAAACATATATTGTTATTGTAATACACAATCTAAGCATAACCTAAATGGAGAATAATTATAACATTACAGATAATTATGATTTTAAAATTTACATAAAATATAGTATACATAAACTAAATTTAGTTATGTAAAAATGCTTGGGTAAAGGAATAGTCATAATAGGTGAGATTAGACATGAGTATTTGGGGGCATGCAGGAGAACAAATTATTTTAAAATTACATCTGCTTCCCTAAATACTTTCCATTCCGAAATTTAATGTGTTTGAAAATGTCCAAATAATCATTAGCTATAACACAAAATATTTGTATTTAAAAGAATGACATTCTATTCATGCCTTTTCCATTTAATAGCTGTATTCCTAATAGAAAATTATTTAAACTCTGTCTTCCAGACAGAAAAAGAATAAAGCCTATCTTACAATCTTTTCTTAAAGTAAAAATAAAAGAATCAATATATTAGTGATTTTGATGCTGACAATATGATTAAATGGTATATTCTGATAAAAATCCAAAGTAATGAACCAGGACTGGAAAGTGAATATTTAGTTCATTTTAAGTTGACATTAAGATAGTCAGAGGAGTAGGAGTTGAAGGTGTTTTAATTATATTGAAGAAAAAGTTTGATTATGAACCTTTTTGATAATCAAATGAAATCAGCATGCTTGCCACCTAGAAGAGTGCTCAAAAGTACATATATTTTAAGTCTCTATATAACGTATTTTATTGCTTTATGACTTTATTTCTTGACAGAATTTGACTGAAATTCATAATTTTAAGTATTATGCTCAAAAACATTTAACATTTTGAATATCTGGTAAGTCAGAGAGAGCTTGAATTGATTGAGCACTGGCCATATGCAAGATATATTTCTAGATATTGGAAAACGATAGTAACCACCACAGAAAAAATTGTTCTTTTGGATTTGTCATTCCATTGGAGAGGGAAACAGGAAGGCATAATAAATAGTAAATATGAAAATTATGTAGTTTTAAAAAATAATATAAAAATTGGAACTAGTAACAAGATAAGAAAATCTGTGGGAGATGATTGAAATTCTAAATAGATTGGTCTTGGTGGTGTAGGGCAACCCAGTTGGGTGGGGGTGCCCCACAGGCAGTGAAAGAATTCACCCAAGGTAGAACAAAGGAGATAGAAGTTTATTGAATACAGGGCAAGGGAGCAGCAGGAAAGACAGCAAAGGAAAGGCTGTGTGCCAGCAGGCAGTGGTGGGGGCTGTAATTAAGGGGGGGAAGGTGAGGAGGTATGGGAATGTATGGAAATGTCCTGTTTTGGTACCGCACCCAGTTGTAAGTAGGGTTGTATGTAGCTGATTAGTCAGCTAGGGCTTATGAATATTTTGAGGTGGTCACCTAATGGGTCTGTTTGCATTCAGTGTGGTGGTCACCCTATTACCTTACTCAGCTTTCCATTGCTCAAGTGTTGCCTAAAGGCGGCCTCTACAGGTAGCACTTATTTAGGAAATGAAAAAAGTTGCAAGAATTAGCTCCGTTGATATCCAGATGAAGAATGTGTGTGGCAGAGGTAGCTGTAGTGCAAAGGTCCTGAGTTGAACAGGGCTGTCCAAGGCTTACAGAAAGGGTAATAATGTCAAGAAGCAGAGAAATTTCTCTTTTATTCACTTCTGAATAAAAGGAAACCTTATCTCATAGAGATCTCCTGAACACTTTTATACTTATGTATTGAACTAACCTTTCGCAAGGAATGGGGCCCTCCATTTTACCTGGTGTGTTTGGTGACCAATAAGGAGAATAGCATGACTTAGAAAGCAGTAAGAAATATGCAGAAGCAGTCAGCACGCTGGGGCAAGGAAGGGACAATTTTATTTTAGTGGGAAACACTGAACACTCAATTGAAAGTAACTTGCCCAAGATTATTCAGCTGGTAAATGGACTGAATTCTTAACTTTTTTTCATCTTATTCTAGGTATTTTGTTTGTCATTGGAGATTTACATGTAAACAGCACACTCATTTTAGTCTTCCTACTGTGTGAGAAATAGTACTTTGAAATCTAGAGACAAAAATTTAGATATGCATTAGTATTTTGGAGAAAAACACCTTTAAAAATGTTTAAGTAGAATTAAAAAGAAGAGAGAAGGATAAAATGAGGAAGGGATCAAAAGAATAAGCAAGCTTTAACATTCAAGAGTTAGAAAATGAATTTTATCAAGAGGATCCACAATCCTCAGTAGTGATAGATTTATATTTTATGTCAAGTATAAACGCATGCACAGGTAATGAACAAGGATAAATGCCACAGGGATTGAGCCATTTCTGTACTATGAATAGTCAGGCAGATAAATTTAAGTTCCCACTGAAAAGAACTAAAGAACTGCTGGATTAAAATTTTCTAAAAACAGCAGCAAAAACAATGACACTTTTGTATTAAAGAGCTGGCAAGCAACTGTAGATTAATCAGTATTTAAAAATCTAGATAATACAGAATATAAATGGAATCCTAAAGCTGATTTTGAACAGGGAGAATTTGTCAAGGTGACAGACAGCCCAGCCTCTGGCCACTGACAACAGAGGATTAAACAGGAAATCCCCAACAGTAAAATCAGGACCAGCGGGTTAAATCTGCAGTTTAAGGGTAAACCGGAAGGAAACATCCCCCACTTGCACAGGTTCATTAAACTACAAGAGGAACTGCATTATTCAACACTAACCACAGGAGAAGCAAAAACAAAAAAAAAAGCCTGAGAAGTAGTGACCAGCTTGGCCTAACGCAGGCTTGTAGTCCAAGTTCAAAGTAACCAGGTAAATTTTAAAAAGCCTCAGTGAAGAATTAAATTTAAAATTGTCATAATCTGTGGCTGAGAGGCTGAACAGGAGAGAAACAAATCATCTCTGGAAGCATGTACCAACAACATACTCCCAAATTATATCCTTATGCCACTGTTACATCAGCGTCTCTCTGAGGGAATGAGGACTAGGGCTTCCCTCTCTGTCATCTTGCTGATGCTACTCCAAGGGACTTGATTTTTATTGGTGAGTTATAACATTCATTAATTAGGCTGTATAACATTTTGTTCTATGAATATTCCCTAAGCAGGGCTCACTGTGCCTAAATTTTGTGTGAAAATAATAGGGTGTATGCTTTCCTTATGAGAGACTAGAATTTTGGTACATGCTAGGCAAAGAATGATGATATGATCAGTCTCCAGTAAAAACCTTGAGTATTTTGTCTCTAATAAGCTTCACTGCACAATATTTCTACTTTTGATAGAGGTTGTTTCAATTTTTCATATTAAGTTATATGTATTTTATATTCATTATTAGTTTATAAACTCAGAGAAGACATATGACAAGGCTAAGGGTTTTGATCTTCTAAATATTTTTAAGCAGGCTTCGTGCCCAGCATGGAGCCCAACATGGGGCTTGGGCTCATGACCTTGAGATCCAGACCTAAGCTGAGATCAAGAGTCAGATGCTTAAATGACCTAACCACCTATGCACCACAAGGGTTTTGATTTCTAAGACCTTAATTAAGCCCACCAAAGAATTCTTCCTTAATAGTCTAAATTTGAGGGGGAAATATTATTTTAAAAAGTAGTCTTTGCTTAGCACTATCATCCTCATCCAAGAATCACAATAATTTCTATGGGTATGAAGGGGTTGTATAATAATAAGAGGTGGAAAAGACTTTTACAACCACATAAATAGCAGTAAAGTTACCATGAGGATGTAATACATTTTTAATAACAAGAGCTACATTAGATGTGATTTTATTAAACTTGGCAACTATTTCTGGACTGTCTGTTTCCAAAGTGCATATGCACATTAATTTAAGAAATGATTTATTGCTAAATAATCTGTGTTTACTACCAAGTGTATTAATCCTTGTGGAGGAAAGAAAAGTGCTGATTCCTTCCTAGGGTCTACTCAAAAGCCATAGTAAGGGAAACAAGAAGTGGTTTGGGTAATATAAATAATAATATGATAGTCTTCCAGCTAGGTCCTATGTCAGGCTGTTTAGAATCTGCTTTACTCTTCTTCCCCAACTTTTCATAATTTTTTTCCTCAGAGATGATTAAATATATTATTAACAAGAAAGTATGTTATTTGGATAGATCCCCTTAGAAATTTTTTTTGAAAGTTTGTATTTGATAATCAATTTTACCATAGCATTCTTAGTTCTTTGATTCTTATAATTACTCAAATATGAGTTATAAAATCAAAATAGAAAAAAGAATGGAGTACACATGTTTAAAGAAGAATGCTGACTGCTTCTTTGTATTAAATTGCTCCAATAAAGAATGAATTGGCAGTTTATAGTCATTTAATTAGGAAAAGAGTATTTTATTTTTATCTCCTATATCACAACTTACAAAATAGTGACTTTAATGGTTTTGTTCACTTAATTATGTCAACAATTAAGAGACTGTTAAACACAAAGCTATAACTTGTCTTGTTGAGTTTGATTCATTTTACTGGCCTACTTATATTTCAACTGATTCCTTTAAGTATTTGGATACAAGCAAGTATTTGCTATAATGAAACAAAATGATATGGATGCTGTTATTTTGATTGGGTACACTGTTATTTAATTTAACAATAAGAGTAAAAAATAAAACGTAAAATATAATTTAAATATACCTAATTAATCCTATTTACATAATACTTCTGATGATTCAAAATTATTACAGTGAACTTGTCTTCAGTTATCATTTTTATTCTTTTTCTGGCATCTGTGAACACAATGCCCTGGGGCATTTTCTTAATCTCTTTACACCACAATGTCATCACTATTAAAGGGAGGATTCATCATATAATACGAGCTACTGTTTAAAATTGTGTCCTAGATTAATGAGATTAAAACACATTAATGAGATAAAACCCACAGAATGCATATCATTGACAAATTAATTATACCATAAAAGTTAACCTTAATTATAATATAAAATTTTTCCTCTTTTATCATTATTTGTCAGTCCCCTTGTATCCACACTGCCTTCCCATCAGTCACTAAATAATGGGTTTTCTCAAATCTTGGCTTTTTTTTTCTTTTTTTCATTTTCATTGTATATCTTTCCCCTTGACAATATTATCCACATATGTGTACATTTAATGTCTATATTTATGATGGATCTGAAAATAAACTTAAACTACATATCATTACTCCAAACTGCATAATATTTCCAAATGATTATGTAATATAATTATATGGATATTTCAATACACCTAAGTATTGGTTTGTAAGATAAAAATAAATGAGAATATTTCTCTGAAAACTTGACTTATACTAGCATTGTTAAGTCAAGGTCACTACCATTCATCCTACTGCACAGAGCATTTATAGAGCTGTCATTGTTGACCCTTCCTACTCTTCATCTTTCTATACCCATTCATCAAACTTTTAGATTTAAACATATAAATTCTTTTTAAATATACTCATTTTTTCTTAATCTCTGATGCACTTTTATATTTCAAAACTTCACCCTCTCCCATTAAAACTATTATCACTTTCTAACTAAAATCTCCACATGCATTCAACCTCCAGATTCTACTTCACCTGCTCTTAGTATTAGAGCTGAAGTAACCTTAATAAAACACAAATGTAATCATACCAACCTTCTGCTTAAATCGTGCAATCTGTTTTCACTGGGAGAGAGTTGTTGGAATATGAATTTGGTGGTATGGACATGGGTCTGATATATCTGTTAGGAACATTTGACAGTGATAAAAACAGTAATGATATTTGCCAGAGTTTTTGAGTATTTGCTATAAGGTAGGCACTGAACTAAGTATATGACAGGCATTAATTATCTCATTCAATACCCACAGAAGTCTCATTCAATAGCCACAAAATTTCAATAATGAAGAAACGAAAATGTTAAGCAAGTTGACCAAGTACTATAAACAGAAACCCTAAAGACTTCAAAGGAAAAACAAAAACAAAAGCAAAAACAAAACTCTTAGAATAAGCAGATTCAATAAAGTTGCAGGATACAAAATCAACATGCAAAATTCAGTTGTGTTTCTATACGCTAATAATTCTCTGAAAAATAAATTAGGAAAACAATCTCATTTACAGTGTCACAAAAAGAATCAAATAGGAAAAACTTAACTAAGGAGGTAAAGACTTGTACATGGAGAACTAAACAAAATTGATGAAAGAAATTAAAAACACAAACATATCATGCCATATATGACAGCATGGATGAATCTGGAGGCCATGATGCTAAGTGAAATAAGGTACTCATACACACACACGCGCGCGCGCACACACACACACACACACACACACAATACTGTATGATTCCACTTATATGAGGTATCTAAAATGGTCAGATCCATAGAATCCAAAAACGGGATAGTGGTTATAAGGGCTGGGGGCAGAGCGGGGGGAATGAAAAGATACTATGAATGAGCATGGTGTCTCAGTTAAGCAAGTTGAATAGGGTCTAGATATATGCTGCACAATGGTGTACCCATAGTCATCAATAATTTTGATACACTGAAAAATTTAAGAGGATATATCTCACTTTAAACTTCCTTGTAACAATAAAAAAACTCTAAAAATTGGTAAAAGTCCCTTTGTTAAGTGACGCAGCATGGACACTGGACTAGTGTATTTTTATTTAATCCCTAGCTTTTTTTAAAAAAATTTTTTTAAATGTTTATTTATTTTTGAGACAGAGAGAGACAGAGCATGAATAGGGGAGGGTCAGAGAGAGGGAGACAGAGAATCTGAAGCAGGCCAGGCTCTGAGCTGTCAGCACAGAGCCTGACGCAGAGCTGGAACTCATGGACTGTGAGATCATGACCTGAGCCTAAGTCGGGCGCTTAACCGACTGAGCCACCCATGCACCTTTTAATCCCTAGCTTTTGAAAAATACTTACAGTAGGGTGATTTTTGCTTACAAAGGAGAATGAATTGGCTTTATTCATAAATAACTATATTCAAATACAATCAAATAGAGAATATACAGAAAATAGTTGCCATGATTTGGCCAAGGTGGGGGTGGGAAAACTAAACAACTGTTTAATGTGGTACCGTGAGTTAACAAGAAGCATGTATTTTCTCATTTCGTACACACAATGTACTGAATATAATACAACACACATATTTATCTGGGATAAACACAAATTAGACACATTTCAGAAATTAAAGCTACAGTGTCAAGATAAGCTATATCTAGATGGCTTATGGTGGATAGAAACTGAATGCAGGATTTAGGGTCTGAAGTTATAATTCCAAACAAGAATGGGTGATAATTCTTTACTCTCTTTAATGGCTGGGAGCTGGAGGTAAGCATAAAAGTGTTAAGTATTCATCCGTGAATGAGTAGAAGATTTAAAAAGGAGGCGACATCATGTTGTCTCTCCTTCCACCCATAAACACACTCTCTTGACATAATACCGTATCTCTGGTTAAACTTTTGTGTTTCCAGCTGAAGCCAAAGGGAAACAATCCTTAAAAAATTTTTAACAACCAAGTGTCTAAAGGTTTTCTTTGAAAAGAGCTTCAGCCAATAATGTGTTCATAGTAAAAAATTATAAACCACACTGCCAGCAGAAAGGTAATCAACATTCCAAAACTATAAGTCAACCTTAAATAATGACTATTACTAGCACAGTAGAATGAGTATCTGTAACCTAGAGCCTAAGGTTAATAAGGTGAAGGAATAGTCAGTAATAATTCCCATTTTCTGGTCTGGTTAATTGGGCGGATGATGGTACATCCACCAAGGTGAAGAATGCAAAAGAAAATGTTGGGGGAAAACGTATGTTTAGTTTGGCACATTTGGATTTGGAGATGCCTGTGGCATACTGTCTTAGTCAACCTGGCTACCATAACAAAATACCACAGAGTAAAAATAAATAGAAATTTATTTTCTCACAGTTCTGGAGGTTGGGAAATTTAAGACCAGGGTGACAGCCAATTTGATTCCTAAGAGAGTTCTCCTTCCGGCTTGCAGATAGTTGCCTTCTTGCTGTATTCTCACATGGTCTTTCCCTGGTGTGTGTGGGTGTAGTAAAACAGAAAGAGAGGGAGAAAGAGAGAGAATGCTCTGATGTCTTTTCTTATGTAGGCACTAATCCCTTCATGAAGGCCCCACAATAATGACATCATCTAATCCTAATTGCCTCTCAAGGGCCCCATCTCCAAATATGATCACATTAGGAGTTAGGACTTCAAAATATGAATTTTAGGGGGATACAAACATTCAGCTCATAACATGGCTATTCATTTTCCTAGCAGAGATAATATGTTCACTTGAGATGATTTTATGTCATTAATCAATAATTGTTGATTCCATCTATTAATATTTATTAATAAAAGATAATTTGGAGTCCACATAAACCCCAATAATTTATCTTGTATTAAATCATTCACTTAACAGGAATTTGAGTGCCTATTATGGGCCAGTCACTGTCAAAAGCACTTGGAATGCATGAGTGAATGAAATAAAGATCCCTGGCCTGAGGTGGCTTTCCTTATAAGAAGAGAAATGATAAATAAATACAACAGAGAAATAAATTAAAGGATATGTTAAGAGGTGGTATAATATGGAAAATTTCTACTTGAGTGTGTAGTGATAATGGGGCAAAACGATTGTCTCTCTTTCTTACCTGTATCCTTTCCTATCTTGAAGGCTATCTTGAAGGTCTGCTCTTCATAAAATGATATCTGTTTCCCTACACCTTGAATTTGACCTTGCCTTGAGACTTGCTTTAAGTAGTAAAATGGAGTGGTACTGAAGTGTGTCAGTTCTAAGCCTAGACCTCAAGCACTGCATACTTTCACTTTCAGAATCTTTCCTTCCACCATGTGAATCAAAATGGGCTGTTCTGTGAAGGATGAGAGACCGCATGTACCAGAACTCAGACATCCCAATTGGCACCTGAAAGTGTGCCTGAAGTGTGCACCATGGAAGACAGTCCATCCAAGATCAGCAAAAGTCAACTTCCTTACTCACATCTGACCATAGGTGCCACAGAAGACCAGTAGAGACAATATGCACACACACACATGGCATATATGGACATATACATATATGTATAGGTATATGGATAAATATATATATACATATACATATATATATATATATAGTGAAAACTTATGAAATAATCTACAAGTGTAGAAAGTTATTATTCAAATAATATGTACACATTAAAGCACCTTGCTAACAAAGATTCTGTTTTAGACCATTTTCCAAGCATGTAGCATCTCTTTTCATCTACTGTCTTTGAGGTCTATAGGTTTTTCATTCTCTTGTAGAATGATGCACTTTATTCCAAAAATCATTGCGTTCCTTTTGAATTTTATTAAGCACTGACAATCAGGAGCAAAAGAGTGCAGCCACAGGAAATATGGATTGCATGCTTATTGGTTCTCTTCCATACGTTTTAACAGTATTAATTTAATTCATCCAATCTTCACAGTCATTCTACGGCACGTGTACAATTATTGCATCCATTTACATACAAGAGAAAAGAAGCACATAGAGGTTAACTATCCCTGGGCCACACAACTGGGTCAGAATTTGACCCAGGTAATTTGATTCCCAAATCCCACTGTTCTTAGTATGCTAAAGTGCCTATCATAATCTAGCCCTGCTTTATATATGTGAGTCCTCTAATACTATACCTATATATTTTATGCATAACTGGCTATAAGGAAACTTTTTCCCTAAAATTGTCATTCAGAAAAGAGAGAGGCTTTTTACATTTGTGTTCCTTCACAGTATTTTTTTGAGTGTTCTCTCAATGGTTTTACTTAAACATTAAAATGTTATTTTGCATATAACCACATAATGGCCACTATTGGATATTTCACAAACAAATCTATTAAAATCCACTTAGAAAACAATTCACTAAGTAGTTAATTAGTGAATATTGAAGATAATTATAAGAATAAAAAAGCCACAATTACTTTAATTTTAAGTGAATAAATATCTGAAGCTTCAGCTCAAATCTCCATTAAGACATCACACATGTATTTAAAACGTCTATACTTTAGGGGTGACTGGGTGGCTTAGTTGGTTAAGCATCAGACTCTTGATTTTGGCTCAGGTCATGATCTCAATGGTTGTGAGATCGAGCCCCATGTCAGGCTCTGCACTGTGTATGGAGTCTGCTTAAGATTCTCTCTCTCCCTCTCCCTCTCCCCCTCTCTCGTTTGCATGCTCTCTCTCTTTTTCAAAAAATAAAAAGTAAATAAAAAATAAAACCCTTTATATTTCAAATAACAGCAAAAGTGAAGGTTAATTTCTCAGGATAGTTATACTATATAGCAAAAAACCTCATTTATTACTATAATATAAAGACTGAAGAGAAACATAAAAAGTCTAGATGCATTTTTTAAACAAAAAAATAGAAAGTAGAAAATATATAATTGATTTAGTACATTTCATTAAAGCTTGCTGTTTAGTATTGCATTGACTAAATGATAATGTGCAAAATAAATTAATACACTTAATATTGTAAGTAAACATCTGACAATTGCATCTGTAGTACTATAAGTAAACAGCCATAGGCAACATTTTGGTACACATAGTATTAATAGTCAGTATCTACTTTAATTATTTGGTATGCATGCACTACCCTTGGCTTTTTTACTTTCTAACTTCTGTTTGCTTGTTTTCTTTCTTGTTTGTTTTGATTTGGAACTTCCATCTAGAAAAACAAAAAAGGACAAAACCTTGCCTTAAAAGTGCCTTGTACAAATACATCTGAAATGGAAAAATAAATAAATAAATAATTTTTAAAATGATTTTTATTAACTTTGTCTTTCAAAAATGCATTTACACACCAGTAAATATAGATGTACAAGATCATTTAAAGTTCATAATAGTATGCTGTTGAATATTTATGCTATATTAGGACAATCTACTATTATATAAAACTTTATTTTATGTACTTACTTGTATAAACAGTGCTACTATATTCATATTTTCAGGTGTATGTGTGTGTATATAGAGAGAGTTAATAGAAGAGTTAATAGAAGACACAAAGAAAGATGGTATATGCATTGGTGGATTTGTCTGGTTTTGGTAATAATGGGGCAACCGAATGAAGATATATAGTATACAGTTGGGAGTCTGGAGCCCATAAAACACATCTTTGAAGTGTACTTTACTAGGCTATTTTATGGATGAAAGTGTAAAGAAGTTAAGGCAATTGTCCAATTAAAAGGTGGTGAGTATCAGAGACAATATTTGAATCTCTAAATTGTCTGACTTCAAAATCTATATAATCAACCAGTATCCATTTTTAAAAATCTTATTATGCTCATACTAAATTTTATGTAAGGAGTTATCTATTTCCAAAAATGAGAAATTAAGTGTCTCTGGGTAGGTGAAGAAAAGAGCAATAAATTGGAGACAAAACAGACAATGTGAACAAGTGCAGAAGACATGAGTATAGAACTGCCATTACCTGGTTTTGTTTCCTAATGCCACATTACTGATAACAATGTCAATGAGAACCATTGTTAAATGTTTATCATGCAATCATGGATTTCACAATATTTATTATTATTATCATTATTATTATTTCCATTTTATCTATCCTAAGTTACACTAAAAATGTTTTCAGTTAATTTATAAATAAATCCCTACTGATAAAACCAAACAGAATTTCTCAATATTCATTTATTTTGGCTGCATTATACAAAAAAATGCACTTCTAATTTTATTCATGTAAAAGGTAAATAATTGAATTATCTTATGTCCCCTTGTTTATAATGCAAAAAATATAAAAACTTTTGAGGCATAAGTATTATAAAATGCATTTATTTTATGAATCTGTAACATTACATTGGCACCTGCAAATTTATTCTAAAATAAAGTTATTCTTTTTACTTTTGACATCATGTTTTCACATTTTTTACCCCATTTATCTCTTTTTCTTTTAATTTCCCCATTAAATTTCACTTTGTTGAAAATTAGAGCACTTGGTACATGAATAACATTGCCAAATATGAAAGGCACAGTCTCAGCAGAATAAATTGGATTTACCTTGGTACATAACAAGCACTCGCCAAATATTCAAACATTCTTAGCAGCTAAAAATTAGCATTTTCAAATATTGAATATAACTCTGACATTTGGAGCTTTCAAAGTGTGGAAAATAGGTCAGATATTCTCAGAACAGCAATCCAAATCAGAGTAAGATTTCATATTTTAGAAATATGTCAATTAAATGATTTTGAGAGCCATGGTTTCTTGTTTCATCTCCTATGCATTTAATCCTTTAGCTTCCATTTTGTTGAATACTGTATTCCATCTTATTGGTGTAGACTTATGTTCAAGTTAGCTATGTATTTTATTATTTTAATAATTAAGTGAAGAATAATGGCCATCTAAGTTAGGTTAGGGTCATATGACATGCCTCAAAATTAAATAGCTAATTGAATTTACCAGATGGAAATACCATACATAGCTTCACATGTAGTTTCTCTAGCCATATATTTTTTTGGTCAGTATCAACATGATTTGACTTCATAAAATGGAGAAAAGAATATGTACTTCCTATAATAGTAAATATCTCAAGTAGGATATATAAACTTCAAATTAATTACAAAAATAATGCAGAACTATCCCTTTAATAATATCACATGTTACTCTAAGTGTTAAACTGAGGTCTTTACAAAATTAAAGTACAAAGGCATATTTAAATACTTAACATCAAATTTAGCATGGGACTTTATTTAAAATATTTCATTTGAAGCATATTGTTTCTATTTCTTCTTTCCATATGCACATTGGATATATAGAGTATGCGAACATTGATTTAATTAAGCAGATTATTTTGAGCAGCTGAGTCATAAACTGAGATATTTGGAAAGAAAAATGAGCAGTACACAGTTTGGTATGTCAGGCTATTTAAATCAACTTCAAAAATTTTTCCCTTTGAAATTTCTCCCAATTCTTGTCCAAAGCTATAAGGCAAATTGATATAACAAATGTTCAGGAAGATGCATCCCTCCTTATTCCTACCTAATAAATAAATTATATTCTCGATAAAGAACTTGCTTCCAAGCAAGGCAAACATAAGATGTTGAAAGAACCATAAAATTTGAGAAACTAGTGAGTGTCCTTAGACCATGAAAAATGAAAGGAAAACTGCAGCTGTAAAAATGTTTATGTATTACTCTGAAAAACTATGTTTAAGAAGAAAATTGAAGAATCCACAAGTTCTTTTGGCTGAACCAATGCTAAACATCATTTCAGAGGAAGAAGCATAGATAAAAGAAGACAGAAGTTGGACAATAATTTGACTTTTGTTAAATGATTCTTGTTCCGCCTATACTAAGTATCAATGGGCAAAAAAAAAGGAACTGCAAAATTGGCATATTATGTAAGAATTTAGTCTTCATAAAAAATATATTAAAATTTTGTTTGCTTAATTTGAACTAGATTACTGATACAATTTTATTTGGATATGTCGTATAGAGATTCACTCAATTCATTCATATTGGTGATTTGCTTTTTAGTTTTAATTATTTATGGAGTAGTGTCTTTATTTAGAGAAACACAATTCAGGCAAATACTTTCTATTGGACACACATTTTATGGAACTCCATTTACCACAACAGTTACCAGGTTTGCCTGATTATTATCATTGGCACAAATGTTAAGATTTTACAAGATTAGATAAAAATCACTAAATGTTCACAATTATGTAATTATTTTATAAAATGTAATTTCCATTTTGTCTTGTTCACTACTGTAACTCATAAGTTGGCATGGTGTCTACCTAAAGTCTGTTTTAAATAAATGTAAGTCAGTCAGAGAAAGAGATATTATCTGTTTTCACTCATATGTGGATCTTGAGAAACTTAACAGAAGACCATGGGGGAATGGAAGGGGGGAGGGAGGCAAGCCATAAGAGACTCTTAAATACTGAGAACAAACTGAGGATTGATGGGGAGTGAGGGGGAGAGGAAAATGGGTGATGGGCATTGAGGAGGGCACTTGTTGGGATGAGCACTGGGTGTTGTATGTAAGTCAATTTGACAGTAAAGTATATTAAAAATAAATAAATAAATAAATAAATAAATAAATAAATAAATAAATAAATGTAAGTATAAGGCATATCACCTCCATTTGCAGTACAAACCTAGATTCTATTAAATAGTACAATAGAAAATTAGATGTTCCTTAGTTACTGTTCTGCAAGGTAGTTTCTTCTGTGCCTTTTATTCATATTGCATTCTATGTAACTGAAAGCATGCACACTCACATGCACATATACTATCATGATAAATTTTACAGTCTTTTAATAGACCAAAAATGAACTAAATTGAAAATAAGTTGTATGATGTATATAAAGATATGAAAAGAGAAAAACAAAACAATTCATATAAGTACTAAAAGCAAGTCCTTTTGATATGGGATTACTATAATTATAGGATCAAATAAAAATACCTAAAATAAAAATAACATTATTTTCTATTTTTAGAGAGAGGAAATAAAACAGATGACATAAAAATATGCTCTTTCCAGGAGAGGAAAAATAAAAAACTAAATACAAAATGTATCTAAAAATGAGGATTCTTACAAGAAAACAACTAATATCTATATGCATTTGAGTAGAGAACTTTAAGATGGAATAAAATAAGGTAAATAGAAACAGAACTCTCTTAAGAAAGCAAAAGTAGTCAGAGGATATAAGTAAAAATTTAAACTCCATTAAGTATAGCATAGCCCTAAAATGACTACATGCTTGATTTCAATGATGACAGTAAAGAGAAATGCTAATTTAACAATGTGAAAAGTAAGATAAGGTCAAACATATAAAGCCCTCATGAAGATTATAAAGAATAATAAATATAATTGTTTTAAAATGTCAAATATCTATAATTGTGACTTACTGAAATTTAGAGAAATTTTTAGAAAAATAATTCTCCAAAATAAATGTGTGAATAAAAAAATGTTTTGACAGGAATACTTTGAATTGTCACCCTTCTAAATACAGATTTATAGATCAATGTCTTAAAGGGTAATATGTTTATTTCATTTGAAAATGATCCTTAAACTAAAATAAGGTACAAAATACATTTATAGTTAAAAAGTAGAATAAAATTAGAACATAAAAGGGAAATTAAGAAGTCACATTGTCATAATAATATAGATTTGGTAATAACTTTGTGATGTTATACCTTTAGAAGTAGTTGAAAGTCCTCTATGAAGAAACAAAAAGATTTTGTATATAACAATGGGGCATTATGTCATTTATGAAATAATATGGTTACCACATGATGTAGGGATGGTGGTGGGCCTTTCCCCCATCTTTAAATATGTCTGTTGAACAGAAGATTGAAAATAATGGAAAATACACTCACCCTTAATCTCCAATTTAAGTTGGAAGAGGAATAAGTGTATATAATGTATGGGTCTCTTGATTCAAATAGATATGGGTATGAATCCTACTTTATCACCTCCTAGCTTTGGCAAATGATATAGTCTTTCTGGGTTCTTGGATATAATAAATGAGATAATGAGAGAAAAAGGGCTTGGAACAGGTCTTTTTACATCTATTTACTTACTATCTATTAGCCATTATTCAGGGAGTCCATTAAATATTGAGTGGCCTGGGGCACCTGGGTGGCTCACTCAGTTAAGCGCCCAACTTTGGCTCAGGTCATGATCTCAAGGTTCATGAGTTTGAGCCCTGCACTGGGCTCTCTGCTGTCAGCATGGAGCCCACTTCAGATCCTCTGCTCCCTCTCTCTCTGCCACTCCCCCGGTGGTTCTCTCTCTCTCTCTCTCTCTCAAATAAACTTAAAAAAAAATCAACAGAAGTATAGAGAGGGCTAGCATTTACGAATTTTTGTACATCGTTTACAGGAAAATAATACGAAGTTTGGCACAAAATTTTATTTAGAAGGAGAATGAATGATAAGAAATTATATACAGTATTTTAAAAGTACACAATACACTCAACACCACAAAATCAGGGAAATGGCATAATACTTCTATTATAAACTACCTCGTGTATCATATATTGTATTTTTTCATTGTTTATTTATTTTTGAGAGACAGAGCATAAGCAGGGGAGGGGCAGAGAAAGAGGGGGACAAAAGATCCAAAGTGGGCTCTGAGCTGACAGCAATGAGCCCGATGCAGGGCTCAAACTCACAAACCATGAGGTCATGATGTGAGCCAAAGTCAGATGGTCAACTGACTGAACCACCCAGGCGCCCCATCATATAATATATTTTTTCCTAAATTTGTTTCTTTATACTTTTGGACTGCCCGTTCATACAACAATGGTTTGCATATTATCATTACCTATACAGGGAATAAAAATATAATTTAATCATTTCCTTGACTAATCAAATTTAAATTTAATCTTTAATATTTTGGTATCTATTTATTTTGGCATCAATATTTATTTTGGTATCAATATTTATTTTGGTATCAATATTTATTTTGGTATCAATATTTTAACTAGTTTCAATAATTATCTGCTTTTCATCCCCCATCTTATATTTACTCTATGTTACTTTATAGAAGTGCATATTTACAAAAAAATCTTTGTTATTAACTATGCTAATATATTTGAGGAATAATTTTAGCAAAAAAATTTACAGAGAACTTGGTTAAATGAAGACATTTATTTTTGCACATTCTTGAAATTTTACTAAAATACGAATAAAGTGACTTAAAAAGGGTATAAATACACAAACTCAATGACAAAAGAGAAAAGAATAGCAAGAAAAGTTTGGATCCTAAAAAGCAATTGGATGGATGCTAAATGATTTAGCAGACCTGGAAAGTTTCATCCTAATCTGGCTATTGGCTAGAGTAAAAATCATTTTAAATTACACAACAAAAATTCCCAAAGGCGTAAGAATTGGTGACACCAAGGACCTTGGAACCAGAAGTGAATTTAAGGGCATGTAAAAGCTCAAACAAAGAAGACTGGTGGAAAATCTGTTTTAAAGATAATTATCTGAGTTGTAAAAACAATGCTAAATCATTAATAATGAACCCCTAATGATAAAGCAGTAAAATGGCCATAAAGTAAAAACAATAAAACATTTCTTAACATATTCACATTGGCATGTTCGCTATGGTTTCTGGCATATTTAACTCTTTCTAAAATTTCTTTAAAATTCAAACTTATCTTTCTAATCCATCACTTCTCAAACTACTTTGGTTTTGTTTCTGGTCCCTTTAAATTCTGAAACATCACTGACTTGGACTACAGAGTATTTCCACATCACTAAAATCAATGGACATTTCCATTGTTATTTTACTGGACTATCCTTGGAAAGCTCATAGGTTTACCCACAGATTTAAGAACCATCTTTGAGCAGATAAATTATGTATATTTATTGATAGGGGTTAATTATAAATTATTAATACCTTCAAATAATTTTTAGAATTATTATTAATACATATTATTAAATATATCAAAAACTAACAAATATCTTCCTACAATCTGGTATTTTGTTTTATTTCTCAGTAAGTGGTTTTATTGTCTATTGTATTTTGTAAGTTATCAGTGAGTAACCCATGTTACCACCACCTTATACCTAATTCTTCTTAGTTAATCCATCATGAAATCCATCACTTTTACCTCCAAAGTAGCTCTCACAGTATTTACTATCTCTCTCTACTGCTACTTACCATGATATTATTCAAAAATTAAAACTGTAATAACTAAACATTCTACCTAGAATATTTCTCTATTTTAAAACTCTAGTTACTTTTTCAGACTTGTAGTTTGGGAAAATAATGGTAGCCGCTTGATTGTGAAAATCTCCCACACTCTTCCTCAAAAAATCAAACAAAACAAAACAAAACAAAAAAAGAATCTATCATCTATCTATCTATCTATGAATGAATATAAGAGAAAAATCATACATGGCCCATGAATTTAGCATTCCTAGAAGACAGAAAATACTGCAACATTCAAACTACCCATGAATAGGGAAAATATATTCCAAAAGATCTCTGATTTTCAACTCACTACTATGACTCTGTTTACTCAGTAGAAAAATAGGAGGCTAGGGAGACTCTCAATAAGAGGAAAGAAGAGCTTAAAATGTACCTGGAGCAATCTAGAAAGGGAAAGTCCAGTATTCATGCTCAAATGCCATCCTGGTGATCCACAACACAGGTTTCAGGGAAAGTGAGTGGCACCAAAACTAGAAGCTACAGAAAAGCATTGCATATGGAGAAAAATCAATAATATAGAGAGAGGTTATTCTACTTGTAGATAAGGAAGTGAAGGGCTGCTAAATTTCTTATTAAAAATAAAAACAAAAAAGTTAGAAAAGTACTGAAGAGGGATGAGTTGGTAGTAGACATAGTCTTCACAGATTTTAAGTCTATAAAGCTTCTAAAATTCAAATATTGGGCTGCAGATACATGAAGAAGACAAAAAACTAAAGACATATGATAAAAACCATAGAATTGGATCTATCTTAACACACACAAAAAAGTAAATGATAAGATGTTATCTCAAATCTCTGTGTTAAAGATGGCATTTTAAACAAAAGATTTTCAGACAACTGGATAGCCATTTAGAAAAAAAAAAAAAAAGGTAAAACTTGATCAATTCCTCACCACCACGTACAGGAATGAAATTTCTAACATCAGAAATTTACTTATAAAAAAGTAAAATATAGAAGTACTAAAAAAAATTAAGTAGTTTATCAGTATCATGGATATATAGAAATATACAATTATTATATGAGATCAAGTTCCAGGTACAAAATAATAGTACTACTACTACTACTACTACTACTACTATAATAAAATGTGTCCACATAAAATGACAGAATAATCATAGCCTTTAGGGAGAGGGAATCATGACTAAACTTAAGAGATAAATGAAAGACTAAAAAAGTACTTGCAATATATATCACAGATAAAGGGCCAATATCAGTGGTATAATAGGAAACATTAAAAATTGAAGAAAAAGAGCAAAAATCCTGTAAGAAAATGGGCAGAGACACAGTTGCCAAAACAGAAATATCTTGTGAAATTTATATTTCCCAGAATATTAAAAATTGTTCAACTTTACTCAAAATAATTACACTATGACTTATTTTATATCAATAAAATAATTCCAAAAGAAGCTCAATATGAAAAGCCAAATATTTTGAAAATACAGTTATTTAGCAAGCATACAGTAGATTTGAAAAACACTATCAAGTAGCAATGTGACACAGAAAACATTCTACCAAATGACTGCAGAATACACATTTTTTTTGTCAAGCCCAAATATAATTAATACTTCCACAATAGACACAATAAAACAAGTTCCAATGAACTTAAAAGGACTGTTATAATGAAAGTACTTTCTGAATACAATAAAATTAAATTTGGTATCAACAACAGAAGGAAATTTAGGAAATCTTCAATTATTTGGAAGTGAAAAGCCAGACTTTTAAATAACATATTGGTCAAAGAAGAAATTATAATGGAAACTTGAAAATATTTAGAACAGAATGAAAACAAAACTGCACAGCACATCAAAATGTAGGGGATGGAACCATAACAGTACTGAGAGGAAAATCTATAGCTCTAAGAATTAATATCAGAAAAAAAGAACTTCTACACAATAACTTAAGTTTCTAACAATATACTAGAAAAAGAAAAGCACAAATAAATACATAACATGATGCTATGTGACAGAAAATGTTTTGGTAAAAAAACATAAAAAGAGTTTTATATTTGATGATAAAAAATTCACTGACATTATACACATAGTTTAAGCAGCCTTGGAATGAAAATGAATGAAAAACAAGAAATATAACTCCACTTTTTAATGTTTTATGTATAAAACTGAAAGTGGGAGAGGGGCAGAGAGGGACAGAGGATCTGAAGTAGAGTCTGCACTGACAGCAGAGAGCCTGATATGGGGCTTGAACTCACATACTATGAGATCAGGACCTGAGCCTAAATTGGATGTTCAGCCAACTAAGCCACCCAGATGTCCCAACCTCATTCTTTTTTTAAAGTACTTTTAGTTAACCTATTGGGATTGCATACACCACACAAATAAAAAAAAAAAAAAAAACTTTATATTATTTAAAAATTAAAAACAACTAAATGTCAAACATCTCAAAGTTCATTAATGTTTTTATTTTATCATTTGAATATTACTTATTAAGCAACTTCTGTGTGATAGGCCCTTTCCAAACATGGGGATATATTGATGAACCAAATATATCATGGAACTTCATAGATTATGATATGGGGAAACGACTGAAGTCATGTCATTGAAAAAATCTGAATTGTATGAGAAAAAAAGTCATGATATAATTTTGTAGTATCATTTACATTAAGAAACTTGGTGTTCTCAAGTTTCTGTGTGCCCACCTCCTCATACCACAAAACTACACACAAACTTCACACTGTGGTAGACATGAGGATAATTTACATGATTTTGTATATTTTCTGGTTATTAAAAACTAATTTTGTATGAATATATTTTTATAATCATCTCAAGAGTTCAATGTAATAGTATCACTAACACAGAGGTTTGCAGTAATAAAATGTAAATATATGAAATTAGAAATTAGTTTTTCTGCAACATTCACACTGAATCACAATTTATAGCTGAACCATAGCATATGAATTTATGCATACAATGTCACTTTCTATTTGTGTGATGAATATTTTATTTTCATGCATAAAATTGATAAATATGTAAAACAAAATTAGCCTCTGTACTGTCAGTTTTGAGAGGTTGGTTTTACGACTTTTATATTTTCTAGAAATATTAAATTATTCTCTCCCTCAACACAAGTGTGTCTATATTTCTGAAAATATATCAGCATATGTAAAATCAATATATCTATAGACCTATTTGACAGTATATTTTGGAAAAAAGGTTAGCAATATATGACTACATAAATTTCTATAATTAATCTTTATGTTATGGCATAATTGATTCAAAGGTTTTTTTTAAAGCAAAGTAAATGAAACAATTAAAAAGGAAAGAAAAAATCAGGTTATAAAAAGGAGAATATTATCTTACATGATCACATATTCCATTCTAACACTGAATAACATTATATTCAACGTCATATTGGTTAATTCAACTACATATAAACTTAAATAAATTTATAAAGAACTGAGGATTCGTGTTGACAAGAAATATTTTGATTATTCTTTTTTTTTTTTTAATTGGGTCTTCCTGTAATATCAAACAGTAGAAGCAAATGTATGGGACTGCACAGAGATAATGGAGACAAGAAAAAGTTTTAGGCTGAATAGCAAAATCCTTCCACTTCTTTCCCGAAGTTATTTTAATATCCTTTAAGTTTTTCTTTCTTCCTTTTTTTTTGTAACTTAAATTCCAGGTATTGAACATACAGTGTAATATTAGTTTCAAGTGTACAATATGGTGATTGAACACTTCCATACCTCACCTTGTGCTCATCACAAGTGGACTCCTTAATTCCCATTACCCATTTAACGCATCCCCCTGCCCACCTCCCCTCTGATAACTATCAGTTTGTTCTGTATAGGTAAGAGTCTGTTTGCCTCTCTCTTCTTTTTCCCCTTTGCTTGTTTGTTTAGTTTTTTAAATTCCACATATGAGTGAAATCAGATGATATTTGTCTTTCTCCGACTGACTTATTTTGCTTAGCATAATACTCTCTGGCTCCATCCATGCCATTGGAAATGGCAAGATTTCACTCTTTTTCATGGTTACTGGTTAGAAATTTGAGGAGAGAGAATTTAAAATTTGAGAGGGGAGTTTAAAATTCCCTTGGGTAGAGATAACTAACAAAGAAAATGAAGAGAAGAAAAGTTCCTTACAGAGTTGGTAATGCAAGTATGTTTGCTTCCAAGATAAATTTCACAAGTTTTTGCACACATGGGTAACAGTAAGAGTAGGGGTTAGGGATAGGAATCATCAGTCATAACTTTCATAGAAATAAAGCAACAAAACAAAACAACAAAGAAATGGAACTTATAACTGGTTTACAACTTGTACAGCAACAGGAAGTGATTTTGACAACATAGGGAACTGGAGTGGGGTGGGGGGAGGAAGTCAGATGTTGATGGGAAATTCTGTGAATCCATTTGTTTTTTATTTGTCCTCCAAACTTGCAGCACCATCTCTTAATTAGGTGTAGGAAAGTGTTTCTTTAAAGTTTGGGGAGATCCTGGGGTTCCTGGGTGGCTCAGCTGGTTAAGTGGCCAACTCTTGCTATCAGCTCAACTCATGATCTCCTGGTTGTGACCTTGGGGTCGTGAAATCAAGCCCCGCATTGAGCCCTGAGCCCACTGCTCGGCTCGGCGTGGAGCCTGCTTGGGATTCTCTCTCTCTGCCCTTCTACTCATTCTCTCCCCTCCCCTTGCTGTCTCTCAAATTAAATAAAGGGGCGCCTGGGTGGCTCAGTGAGTTAAGTGTCTGACTCTTGGTTTTGGCACAGATTGTGGTCTTGCAGTTTTGTGGGTTCAGTCCCCACGTGGTGCTCTGCACTGACAGCATGGAGTCTGTTTGGGATTCTCTCTCTCCCTCTCTCTCTCTCTCTCTGCCCCTCCCCCACTGGTGCAGTCTCTGTCTCTCTCAAAATAAACTGAAAAAACTTTAATTCTCTCTCTCACACACAAAATAAACATTAAAAAAAAGTTTAAGGAGCTCTCTCTAAATTAAAAAGGCAAGGAAAATATACTTATTGTTTCTAGATTTTAAAGTAACACATTTTTATAAAACAGAACCAACTATATATTTCATTGTTTTCAGCTATATTTCTCTTAGCTCCTATGTAACATAGGGTTACCTTATAAGTGGACTAGTTTAGTGCAATGCTTATCCTCACCAAAGGCTAAAAGTTTGCTGTTGATGCTTCGCCAAGATAAGGATGAAATATGCAGCTTAAAGTTCAGAACTCATTTGGAGACGGCCAGGATTTGCTTGTCTACATTGTTTAGGGATGCATTGTTTTATGATTTACACCTGTTAACCAGTTACACAAACTGGATTGGTTATATGACCAAAGGGGTCCAAGACATAACTGTGAATTTTTGCGTGGGCCCTCTTGAAACCACAATTCCTGCATGTGTCTGTGTCATCAAGATAAAAGAGATCTTGGACATCCATGTGGCTCAATCAGTTAAGCATCTGACTCTTGATTTAGGCCCAGGGCATAATCTCATGGTCCTGAGATTGAGCCTCAAATTGGGCTCAGTGCAGAGCGTGGAGCCTGCTTGGGATTATCTCTCCACCTCTCTCTCTCTCTGTCCTCCCTTGCTCATGCTTTCTCTCAAAATGAATAAACTTAAAAAAAAAAAAAAAGGATGAAGCAGATTCTTTGCAACTGAGAAAGGAGCCTAGGGGCCTGCATATAGAATCCTGAGACCCTCTTGGTAGCCTGATCTTACTTTCTACTGCTGAACAAAAAGCCTTACCACAGTACAAGCTAGAGGCTTCCGATTTTTTTCAATTATCTGATCCTGTGTAATTGGTGCAACTCCCAAAGTTTCCTTTTTCAGCATAGTGTTCTCTACCCTAGCCATTCAAAGCATGTTACAGAAGTTGGTACATCTTTTGGGTTCCTAGACCCAATTGCAACATGGGAAAGGCTGTTTCCCACAACACTAAACAGTAATTCTTGGACATGGGCTAGATGTCCTACAATTCAACTCAATTCTAACACTTATCTTCCCCTGGAGCTAGCATGAAATTCTACAGGTGAAAGGCTCAGTACCATAAGACTGCCCCCACACTCACTTCAGACACCAGTTCAAAACAAAGGTGTAGGAAAAACCTGTGCTTCTGACCTATCTGAAGGACCCCTGCTTCTGGTTTCAGTTGCCAGTTATTCAGTCCAGGTTGCTGCCTGTACTTCTCTCTGATTGGCTATTAATCAGAGCTTCCCATGAATCCCCTCCTTGCGTTTGAATAATTTGCTATAGTGGCTCACAGAACTCAAAGAAACATTTTACTTACCAAATTGTGGTTTATCATAAAAGGACACAGCTCAGGAACCGCAGATAGAAGTGATATATATGGGAAGGTATGAGGAAAAGGTGTAGAGCTTTCTTGTTTTCTTGGAGTGGACCACTCTCCCTAAATCTCTGCATGCTCCCTAAACTGGAAGCTCTCTAAACCCTTTTTAAGGAGGCTTCATACATAAGAATGAATAATTAAATCATCCAGCCTCTTTCCCCACCATGGAGGTCAGAGGGGTGGAAGTTAATGTTCTAATACTTTAATTACAAAGTTGGCTCCACTGGCAACCAGCCCTCAGCCCTGGGTGGGGTCCCCAAATTACCTCATTAATATGACACCTATGTTTCTCTCACTTAGGAAATTATAGGGGGTTTGAGAGCTCTGTGCGAGAAATGGGAAGCCCAAAGATATCTCTCTCATAATCACCATATCACAGCACAAAGTTCTGTTTCTTGAACTTGATCAATTCTCTGATTGGAGTCTTTGAGGGTATAATGTACTATCTGGTACCACTCTGGTTTCTACTTATGGAACAACCAACTCAGGTTGAAAATCTGATGTAGGTATGCTATTGTCCAGATGTCTTTAAACTCAATGTCAGATGGAAGCTGTTACAATAAGGGCCAAGTTTGTTTTCACAAAAATTCCATAGTTAAACTATTACTGAAAAAAACATTAGCTTTGAGATGACAATATTTTGAGATAGACTGCAATCTTTCCATTTTTACAGGAGAGTTCATTTTGTTTTAGAGCTATTTGTTATTTTTAATAATTATTTTGTTGCTAAAGTGAAAAACTGTGGGCACATTTAAAAAATATGATTTATTATGCAGTTATATCTATGGGAATTCTCTTAAAATATGTTTGGTTACCTATTATATTTGTCAGTTTTTTAAATGAAAATATTATACTATGGTAATAAACATTACTTTAATGTCTAAAAAGAATCAATATTTCATATACCTTCTCTAAAATGCTCTTCTATATTTTTCTTAATGTTTTATTTATTTTTGAGAGAAGGAGAGAGAGAGACAGAGAGACAGAGAGAGAGGAGGGGCAGAGAGAGAGGGAGACAGAATCTGAAGCAGGCTCCAGGCTCTGAGCTGTCAGCACAGGGCCCGACGCAAGGCCCAAACTCACGGACTGCGAGATCATGACCTGAGTTGAAGTCAGACGCTTAACTGACTGAGCCACTCAGAAGCTCCTAAAATGCTTTTCTAAAAATTATTTTAGATAATCCTGGTTTTCTTTTTCAAGCCAAAAGTTTTAGCTTTCAAAATTAACTTGACTGCTTGTCATCCATGATGGCAGATTTGTTGAAGGAAATGTGGGGCCACTATTTTAGTGATAAGTTGAAGCTAGTTTAAATATAAATTATTTTTGGAACAAATTAAAGTGTAGTGGGACAGAATGTAATTTTTATCCCATCAATCATATCTGTCTCTAGTGTTTAACATTTTTTGTTATACTGTAATGATTAAATTGACTGCAAATAAGGAACATCGCCTTTAAATATCAAATTTAGGTACAGCACTGTTGCAAATTTTACTATTTTCTATCATAAAAATAACTGACAAATGTAAGCATCTCAAATTATTTGTAAAACAAAGAGATATTGATTTTCACTTTTTATTTCAAAATTTCACTGGAATTCTGAAAGGGAATGGTTTAACACATTTAATTCAGCTTACATTAATATATACATAGATAGCATATTTACATTGAAGAAGAAAATAGTTTGAAAATGAATTATTATACCCAATGTCTCTTGCTCTTTGCACAGAGGTAAAGGGGTCTATGGGAAGAATTTGATATAGGTTGGTTTTCTATATTTGAGATTTGTTTTGCCTTTATATTTTTAATTAAAATTGTTATTATTAATAATGTTGCTTTTAGGAGAATAATTGATTAAGATTACTTACATTGCTGCTGCTTTACTGCTGTGAGAAGGAAAAGTTAAGCTCACTGGGGCAAAACCTCAGTGATAATGGCAGACGGAGAAAAAGCATCACCAACCTGTTGGCTTCAGAGAAAGCAAGTCTGCAAAAATAACTGCAGATAAACTGAGAAGTAACACATGAGGAATCATCTGATATCTACTGACTCTCATGGGTGTAGATTTTTTTTTTCAGTTTAACCTAGATTCATATGGAGTGTCCTGTTTTGTTCTGTAATGTGCTTAGGCAGCCAACTGGTCTCCAATTTTCTGCCCATAAGTATAGATCTATACATTCCATAAACTCTACTGTGAAGCACAACATTCCAAAAACTCTGCAGCACTCTGGTGCCTATAGAGGCCCACTGTAGAGCTGCCTGCTGGTAGAAATGACTCTTCATATTAAAAGAATAAAACCTCAAGAATGCTTCATGGACATAATCACTTTCCTTGCAGCAGACGTTTGTGGAGGACTGCAAATTCATAATCTTTTCTCACCTACTTCACTCAACCTCTGAAAGCAGTGTCCCAGGCTCAAACAACAGAGAATAATTTCAAGTAAACTGTAGTGGCCAAAAGAGAGATAAGCAGCTCAAACCAAAAATACAACACAAATGGACGTTACGCTTCCATTATTCATTATGGTTAATGGGCCTTACAATGTCTGTGCAAACAGCTTCTACTATTTTCTTCAGTACAATACACTTAGCTCTCTGTATTCACCGTTGCTCTGCCCTTAGTTATTAGAAAATTCAGATTTGCTAATTGAAAGGTTTTGTGCATAGTGCAGCAGCTTCGCTTAATAATATCTTTGATGAAGCAGTAAAAATTATTAATTTTATTAAATCTAGACCCTTGAGAAAACATTTCTTAATCCTCAGTATGATGAAGTGTATAGTATGCAAAAAGCACTTCCGCTGCTTACTGCAGTATAATATTTATCTTAAGGTAAAGCATAAAATAACTTTTATCATAGAATACCACTTTACCCTTGCAAGAACCACTGACAGTGAAACAGTGATTACACAGATGTGAGTATATGCATACATTTTATTAGAAGTGAACTTGTAATGTCAATGAAAAAACATTTTTTGCCATTAACAAAATTTTCATTTTCAGTTGAAAATTAGAATTTTTAGAAACTTGTGTCTGCCACTGTGAGCTTGAGAGCTTCCCAGTACTTACTTCTCCTGATGAGATTAGTGATATTAACAAATGTGAATTTTTTTAAGTTTCTTAATTTATTTTGACAGAGTGACAGACTGGGGGAGAGGGAGAGAAAAAGAGAGAGAGAGAGAGAGAGAGAGAGAGAGAGAGAGAGAGAACCCCAAGCAGGCTCCACACTGTCAGTGCGGAGTCCTGGGGGGCTCAAACTCATGAACCATGAGATCATAACCTGAGCCAAAATCAAGAGTCAGATGCTTAACTGACTGAGCCACCCAAGAGCCCCAACAAATGCAAATTTTTAATACCATGTTATAAAATGTATCAAAATTTAGAAGAACTGCAATATTAACCAATATTTCCAAAATAATCAAAACATAATTTTACAAAATCATGCCTGGATGAAAGATCCATGGAAGTACAAAATGAACTGATGAATTTTAATCTTAATAAAGTTTGAAAAGTTTGCTGGTATATTTTTAAGATGTCACTTGGCTAATATAATTTCAGAGACTACTACTTTTTGAGTGTTGGTAGAGTATCAATATTCATGATTATCTGAAAAGATCATTTAAATACTCTTTTATTTTTCAAATATTATCTGTGCAAAGCTAATTTTCCTCATATATTTGTAGCAAAACAGCATATTGCAATAAATTGACTGCAGAAACAGATATGAGAATCCAACCTCCTTATTACAGACATTAGAAATTCACAGAATTGTAAACAATGCCACTTTTTCACTGATGCTCTTGATTATTTTCATAAAATATTATATTTATGTTATCCTGTGAGTATGCTGATTATGGCTATTTTAAATACCTAAATAAATGCATTTAAAATTTCCCAGTTTTAATTTATGTTATGGCAAATGATATTATCAATATAAAAAACATGCTTTGGGACTTCCAATAATTTTTTAAAATATGAAGGTATTATGAGACCAAAGTTTTGAGAACAACTGTTGTAGTGTCCCTTTATGAATGGAGCAGGCTGCATCCTCAGTATAAACTGCTCATTAAGGAAAATTGAACAATTTTTATATTTTTATGCAGTATGAACTGAATTGTTAGCTCTAGACATGTTCCTTTAAAATTACATACTAGTGGAGTGCCTGAGTGGCTCAGTCGGTTAAGTGTCGGACTTCATTTCAGCTCTGGTCATGATCTCACGGTTCCTGAGTTCAAGCCTCGTGTAGGGCTCTGTGCTGACAGCTCAGAACCTGCTTGGGATTCTATCTCTCCCTCTCTGCTCCTCCCCTGTTAGTACACACTCTATTTATCTCTCTTTCTCACTCTCTCTCAAAATAAATAAACATTAATAAAATTTTATACCAGTGATTTCTTGTTGCTGCTATTGTTGCTAAGAGTAACTTTTATCATTGTTCAGGTTAATATTGTCTTTAGCTACATCTAAGGCAATCGTTTGTGGTCTGTGAAGATGGATCCACTATCTCCACAATCTGCGTACAAAAGTTGTCTGGAGTGGGCTCCTGGATGGCTCAGTCAGCTAAGCATCGGACCTTAGTTAAGGTCATGATCTCACAGTTCATGGGTTTGAACCCTACGTTGGGCTCTGTGCTGACAGCTCAGAGCCTGGAGCCTGCTTCAGATTCTGTGTCTCCCTCTCTCTCTGCCTCACTCCGCTCATGCTCTCTCTGTGTCTTTCAAAAACAAATAAACGTTAAAAAGTTAAAAATACTTTTTAAAAATTTAAAAAACAAAAGCTGTCTGGCTTTAGGATACAGAGACCAATTTTATACTGCATGAAGCAGAGATCAATTAAGATTCATTCTGTATTCTGTTTATTTACCATGGGAGAAGAATCCCCAGAGAATTAAATGAAACTGTTTCCATGTCCTAGCAAGGGAGCACTTGTTGAAGTATTAATTTCTCCCTCATGAACAGTTTAGCAATTTGTACAAACATTGATCCTTTCCTCCAAGTGGGAATTTGACAAGCTCCACATTCTTGTCCCTTCCTACTTTCACTTCAATTTAGGAAATCCTTTGAGGCTTTGTAATAGCAGACTTCCAGGAGATTGTATTGTCCAGGGATTTGCTACACTGTATTAGCCAAGGCTTTTCTTTCAGTTAACTAAAGTTATTTTAAATAGCAGTATGAGCAAATCTAGAGTTAAAATTGATGTCAGTTACCTAGATTGTAAGACTAACTAACCAAAACAACAGTTTCTCTTGTCAGTAGTTTCATTTGAATATAAAAGTGAAGATCTTCCTCTAAAAGATTTTTTAAATAAAGTCTTTATTTTAGAGCATTTTTAGATTCACAGAAAAATTAAGAGAAAGATACAGAAATTTCCCATATATGCACTGTCCCAATACAAGCAGAACCTACCTGTCCCCCTATCTACAGCCCCCATCAGGGTGGTGCATTTGTTATAACAGATAAACCTACACCAACAATCATTATCACCCAGAGTCCATAGTTTACATTAGGGTGTCCTCTTGGTGCTCTATGTGCTACATATCTGAAAAATTCATAATGACATGTATCCATTATTAGATACAGAATATTTCATTGCCCTAAAATTTCTCTGTGCTCTGCTTTTTCATCCCACCCCACACTGATATTTTTATAGTCTCCATAGTTTTCCCTTTTGCAGAATAAGAATGCTCCATAGCTGGAATCATATAGAATGTAATCTTTTTCAGATTGGCTGTTTTCACTCAGTAATGTGCATTTAAGTTCCCTTCATGTCTTTTCAGGGCTTGATAACTCATTTATTAAGCACTGGATAATATTCCATCGTCTGAATGTACCAAGGTTTATTTATGCATTCACCAAATAAAGGATATCTTGGTTGATCTCAAAGTTTCGGCAATTATGAATGAAGCTGTTAAAAACATTTGTGTACAGGTTTTTATGTGGCCATGAGTCTTTACTCGTTTGGGTAAATACCAAGAAGTGTGATTGCTGGGTTCTATGTGTAAGTATGTTTAGGTGAGTAAGAACCCACAAACTGCCTTCCAAAGTCTCTACCATATGCATTCCTACCAGCATTGAATGAGAGTTCCTCTTGCTCCACATATTCACCAACATTTATTGTTGTTAGTGTCTGGATGTTGGCCATAGGTGTGTAGTAGTCTTTCACTGTTGTTTTAATTTTCATTTCTTTAATGACATAAGATGCCAATCATCTTTTCATATGCTTATTTGCCATCTTTATATCTTTTCTCGTGAGGTGTCTGTTAAGGTCTTTGGACCATTTGTTAATAAAGTTATTATCTTATTTGAGTTTTAAAAATTCTTTGTCTACTTTGGATAATTTTTTTGCTTTTGTCTGTCTTGTTTTTTAAATCGATTGTGCCTTTTGCAAATATTTTCTGCCAGTGTGTGGCTTATCTTCTTCCCTTACCGCTGTCTTCCACAGAGCAGGAGTTTTTAATTTTAAGGATGTCCAGATTATACATTTTTTTCTTTTTCATGAATCATACTTTTGGTATTATATCTAAATATTTATGGTCACACCCGAGGTCATCTAGGTTTTCTCCTATGTTACCTGCTAGGAGTCCCCCATGGTTTTTAAGATCAGCATAAGTCTAATGTTTTCAACGCTTATTTATTTTTGGGACAGAGAGAGACAGAGCATGAACGGGGGAGGGGCAGAGAGAGAGGGAGACACAGAATCGGAAACAGGCTCCAGGCTCTGAGCCATCAGCCCAGAGCCTGACGCGGGGCTCGAACTCACGGACCGCGAGATCGTGACCTGGCTGAAGTCGGACGCTTAACCGACGGCGCCACCCAGGTGCCCCAAGTCTAATGTTTTCTTGTATATATATGTCTACAGATTTCTCTCTTTGCAGGGGGTGGGGAGACTGAGAGGAGTAGCCTTTTAAAGCCCCTGGTTCCCCTGATGGAAAGGGTCTGTGTCAGTGTTTTATTGTTTTCCATGCTTCTTTGATGAATGTAAGGTCTGCTCATTGAAAGCTTTTTTCAATTCTTCTTCCCCCTTTGGTAGCTGAACCTCTGAAGGCCATAGAAAGTTATTTCCTGTATATACAGGAGCAATTCTGAAACTCTGAATAGCTAGGTACATGTCCTCTTACACACTCATTCTCTGACGTTATGACATCAATAGCTTAGTGTTGTGGTATATGTGTGCCTATTTTCCTTCAACAAACTGCATGACCACATAACGTGTATTTGTTTTTAATGTTTTATAAGTAAACTACCTTAATAATGCTGCATGCACTTACTTTGTAAATAAGTTTATCTTCATGTTTGAATTTGTGTATATGTATGTCTATTCTAACAATTAGCAACTTTTGTGGTTCTAATTTCATATTATTTCTTTTATTTTTGTTGATACAGAAGAGGAAAATAAGAGCTGAAGCTTCAAAATATTTTTAAACAACAAGGAAGTTACAACATTTGCCACACTCAAGTCTCAAATATTAAAATTTAAATTTTTTGACAATCAAGAAAGTCATTTTAAAGGATTTAAATATAATTTACCATAGTTCTCCATAATTTCTAATTTTTCAAGTTGAATAGTAAATAGGTGTGTATGGTATACTAGTAAGGAAAATGAAGAGAAAGAACCCATTTACATGAAAGAAGATGAAGTATTCTAAACCTAATATATGCAGAGGATCTTCAAACTGAAACATCAAGTATGCAATTGTGTGTGTGCGGAGTTATGGTTCAGCTGGGATTTGATCTGCTTCATCCCAGAGAAGAGTCATAAAAGAGTCATGAATGGATCATTACAGTTCCATGATTTGATATGGATATTGGGCAAAAAACTATTTTTTCTGAGACATATAATTTTAAATTCATAAAATCTATATAAGTATTTTAAGGGATAATCCATAGAGAGCACTTATCCTTTCTAAGATCTCAAAAACAATAGCATCAATATGGAAAAGGAGAAATAATAAGTTTTGATAAAGTCCACTGAAATTATAGAAATTGACTTGTTGAAACCGGTAGGAAGTTCTGCCTCTTGGTCAAGTGACAAACAGAAACAGAAGAATTAACAAAATGTTTAATTTTCCTTCATTTTCCAGGAAATAGTCACTCCACAGCACAGAGTAGAGTGTAACAAACCGTAGAAGTTAACACAGGAATTAGGGCTTAAGTTTGTCATTATTTTTCAGCTATGTTTTTTCGCTTTGGTTTAATTGAATGTTAAAAGAATGAAAGTTTTCTAAATTGTATTTAAGATGAAGGAAATAATTTTGCATGCAATCTTACTGGTTTATCTCTGGTACTTATCTCTGGGGTGTTAATGTATTTTTGTCATGGAATTATTCAGAACATGCTTTGAGAAAAGATAAATTGAGAGAATATAAATAATAAAAAGTAGAGAATAAAAGGAAACACAAAGTGTTCATTTAAGAATAACATAAATGTATCATTTCAACCCATCCTTACAATCATTTATATGAAAATATTGAATCCTTCATTTACAGATGAAGAAACTGAAAAAGACAGCTAAGTTTACCAGCTAAAGACTGCTATGAACACATCTGTAGTCACACAAAGTTAGGTTTATTAATATGTTGTAGCCAAGGAGAATAAACAACATAAGAAGTATGGGACATCTCAAAAGCAGGAAATTAGAGAACAGACTTACTGCATTTTGAAAGCTATAGTCAGAGGATGATATTGGCAAGTATTGATCCAAAGTGCAAACTATATGAATTGCTGGAATAATCAGTAGCCTTGTTTTAGAACACATAACTCTGTGCAGAGTTACTAATTTAAGCCTGTATATGGTCTTATCTTAGAGAATGTGGGTCCATACAAACTGACATTAAAGGCATTTTGGCTTAGTCTGATCAGTTTGGCTTGGCATAGGTTTTCCATTTTGTGAAAAACAGTGCAGTTCATTTTGTAAGTTGTGGCTTACATTAAATTCTCAGTCCTAGATTCCAACAAGACTACCCTTTTGTTCCTTTATCAAACTAAATTATTTTCCACATTAAATTTTTTTTAAATGAAGTAGAGGCAAGTTATGTAACCTGAGTGAGATTAAACAGTAATGACAGATTGAGTCGGGTTTGAAGACAGAAGTTCAGTGTCTATGCCAGGAACTACCATGCTCTATAATAAGTAGAAGCATGATATAAAATAAAGAGCTATGCCGAGAAGCAAAAGAAATATTTGCCTTAAATTAGCCAGGGTTAACTGGCATAAAGGAAAGAAATTATAATGCTCCTATTCAGAAGCCCACTTGCTTTTAGTCCTCTATCTTACTTAGTGAATTTGCTGCATAATCTCTTTGAACATTTGTTGACTTGCCAGAACTAGATTAATATTTATTGTGCTGAAATTACTTTCTCTTAAGTTTACCATGAGCTTTTATTGAGAGTTTTGACTATAAAAAACAATTGCAAAAAATAATTCAAATTATTGAATTGTAGGATAGAACACTGTATTTTAAACCAATTAAAAATAATTGGACAGCAATGGAAACAATAGTAAATGCACTTCAAATTGTGATAAACAACTTCAGTTAAGAAAGAGATGTACTGGAACACCTTTGCTTTCTTTTACAGTATTCCTTTTTGAAATCTGTTTTAAACTATAGTAACCCTAAACATAAGGTAGCTTATACATACTGTAAGTATAATTTATACAGGCAAATTGCTGTCTTTTAAGAAGCTTCTAATGCTATCATCTGAGTTCTTCTCAGAATTTTCATTATAACATTTATTTAAGCTCTTTATCACTTGCAAACACTATCTCAGAAACTCTGCCAATCATATATAAACAACTATACCAACATCTATATATAAACATATCTATCTATCTATCTATCTATCTATCTATCTATCTATCTATCCTGTATCTTGCCTTACCTAATGTTTTAATCCACTTACTTGGTTTTAATTTTGAAAACTAATTGGCAACTTTTACTTGAATAAAAAAGTATTTAGGTAATCATTGATATGAAGTTATTCAACACTATATTTTCCTGTGTTGAACATGGTATATTAATATATAACTTTCATTCCACATTCTCCTTGTGCAGGTTTATTTTCAAATTTTTCTACTACAACCCATTATGATAGTACATTTTACATAGCAATTCAAGACACACACAGACACATATAAAACCAAATTGTTAGGAAACTTCCTCTTACTTCACATAATAAGCTTTAATGTTTCCATTGTATATGCCATGCTATTCAGTTCTTTATATTTAATTTTGGGTATGTGCTGTGATCATTAATTTTTTAGATGCTACAGCTTAAAGAACCCACTTGTAGTATGCTTTATTCTATTTCCAAGACTAAAAAGTAAAAAGAAAAAAAATGTATGTATGTATGTATGTATGTATGTATATATACCCTTGCATACACATACATTCCATTGATTCCTTTGCAGTTATGGTTGCAGATATGATCTGCATTGTTCAACCATATTGGAAAGACAGAAGGAAGCATACATTAGGACATGGTGCTGCTTCTTTTTCTGCTTGCAACTAGAGCATGGGGCGTCCATTTTAATCATGCAGCACACAGCAGATATGATGTATTTCTAAAGCCATGAGTAACAACAGTTCTTTTTTGTTTTTATTTTTGTTTTTGTTTTTGGTGGCAATTTTATTTTTAATGTTATAGAGGTAGTGGAGTTCTGAAGCTTCCTAATGGTGTAAAAGGTAATGGCTAATAGCATCAAAAATAACATAATACTTAGAATAAATTAATCAGAAAGAAAAAAAACTTATCATTAGTAAACTAAAATTGTTGAAACAATTTTTAAAAGTTATAAATAATGGAAAAGTCATTGCATATTCATGGATCAGAAGACGTAATATTTTTAAGTGGCAATACTCCCAAATTGATTTACACATTTAACACAGTCCCTATAAAATCCCATCTGGCTTTTTTGTAGAAATTGACAAGAGCCATAACAATTTTCAAAAAGAAGAACAAAGTTGAAGTTCTCAAACTTCTTTATTTAAAACTTATTTTAGGGCACCTGGGTGGCTCAGTTGGTTAGGCCTCCGACTCTTGGTTTCGATTCAGGTCACGGTCTCACAATTTGTGAGTCCAAGCCTCATGTCAGGCCCTGTGCTGACAGCTCAGAGCCTGGAACCTGCTTCTGATTCTGTGTCTCCCTCTCTCTTTTTCTCTGCTCCTCCCCCACTTGTGTGTATGCTCTCTGTCTCTCTCTCTCTCTCCCCCCGTCTCAAAAATAAATAAACATTTTAAAAAACTTACTACAAAACTACGGAATTCAAGACAGAGTGATGCAGCCATGAAAATTAACTTATGGATCAGTGGAATAGAAGTCTTGGTCAGGAAATGCACCTTACATTTATGATAAATTGACTGCCACAAGAGTGCTACACAACTTAAAGGAAATGGAAATAGTCTTTTCAGCAAATGGTGCTATGGACAGCCACATGTAAATAGACAAACTTGGACTTCTGTGTCATATCAAATATAAAAATTAACTCAAAACAATGCCTAAAGGTAAGAGCTAAAACTACAAAACTCTTAGAAAAAAATTAGATACTATACTTTGTGGCTTTGATGTAGGCAATTTATCTTGATAGAACTCAAAAGCATAAGCAACAAAAGGAAAAACTACACAAAACTATATTAATCAATTTTTTTAAATTTACTTGGAAGGACACTATCAAGAAATTAAATAAAACTCACTGAGTGGAAGAAAATATCTGTACATCTTGTGTCTAATAGACTAACATTAAAATTGTACAAAAGACATTTACAATTTAAAACTAAAAAGAGCCAGTTCAAAAAAAAGCAAAAAATATGAATGGCCATTTTTTCAAAGACAATATACAAATGGCCAATAAACATGTCAAGATGCCCAACAACATTAGCAATCTGTGAAATGTAAATCAATCGCAAAAATGAGACTGGATAACTAATATAAAATCAAAACAAAACAAAAAAAACAGGTAACAACAAGTACTGGTGAGGATGTGGAGAAACTGGAACCTTCATACACCACTGGCGGGAATGGAAAAGTATGCAGCTGCTTTACAAAACATTTGGCCATTCCTCTAAAAAGGTAAACACAGTCGTCATGTGACCCAGAAATCCAACCCTTGAGATATATATTAAGAGTATTAGTAATATATATCCATGTAAAAACTTGTACGCCAATATTCATAACAGCATTATTTATAATAGCCAAAAGGTAGAAACCACCCAGATGCCTATCCACTGATGAATGAATAAACAAAATGTTCTATCCAATGGGATATTATTCAGAAATGAAAAGAGATAATGTAAATGAGACAGTATAGGGAAGGCAAGAGGGACTTAACTCCTGAAAAACCACTGGTCTCAGGCAAGTGTTAAAAGTTTCCATATACTTAGAGATGAATCCCTCCTTCCGGGCAAGAGAACAAAGAAGATGTAACAGGCATCAAGGAGTAATGGTTGTTTGGGCAAAAACAGAATTAATAATTTAAAGAATATCAACCATGAAAAAAGGCATCCTATGACAGTCTTGTGTCTACTAAAAAGTAAGGACCATAAGATAATAACTGTGGACTCTCCCTGTCCCCTCACCCTTTGGGAAAAAGTGCCTTATTAAGTCTTGCACGTTACCCCTTCTGGGAGCAACATTCCTTCTTGTCAGCTTCCTCATATGCAAGCTACCCCTGATAAACTCTGCCTGTTTTCTTTTTCTTGAGTTCAGCATTCATTTTTTATTACATTGGGACTCAAGAATTTGGTCTTGGGGGTCCTGTAACATAACTATATGTGCTACAACATAGATGGACCTAATAATAATTATGCTCAATGAAAGAAACCAGACACAAAGACCACATACCATAGCATTTCTTTCATATAAAATGTTCAGAATATGCAAATCTGTAGGCACAGAAAGTACATCAATGGTTGCCTATGGCTAGGGTTTGAGGAGATGGGGACAAGGAATGGCTGCTAATGGTAATGTGGTGATGACTGTCAACTACATGTACATATTTGAAAACAGAATTTATACTGTAAATGAGTTAATTATATAGTATTTAAATTATATATCTTTATAAAGATTTAAAAAGGAATTACTACCTCTGTAGCATCGTTCTAACAGTGTGTCCTGGGAATTTTCTTGAAAACTCACTCTATAATGTGTTTCTTTAAGTCTTCCCTTGATTCTGTCATATACACCTTAAAAAATTCTACTCTGGCTTGAAATTAATGCATTAAATGTAATTCTCTATAATTAGAAAATCAGACATATTTCGTGGTTTTTAAACTACATATTTTAAAATTTTATTTAAAACATTATGGATGTAAACAACAGAATCAGAGAGTAAAACATTATATAGTCTCAGTGCATTGTAAAGTTCACTTAACTTATTTTTTGTCTCTATTATTTTTCACATTAACTTCTAGGTTGTCCCATTGATTTATATTAATCTCTCCCTGGAGAAGGTAGTAAAATGCATATCAAAACAAGGAATTACCATTACTGCTATTATGATACATACTCATAAACTCTTTGACCTCTCATTATGATACAGTGCAATGATTAAATGATTATAATCAGAAAGTCTTTGGTATCTATAAGACTGGGATAGAAGTTCTTATTTCATGGGGTTTCATTAAGAAAAATGACATAATTCACATAAAGTACTTAGTATCAGCATTTTATATATATTAGAAAATAAATCATCCTTGCTTTATATAGGAATATTTTTGGCTTTTGAATTTTATTATTAACAGTGGAACTGAACCCTCCAACTGAATAACCTACTATGCTCATTTTCCTTGTGAAATCCACTATTTTTTTTAAAGACTTCAGGGTGGGTAGTAATATCCTGCGAATATAGCCATACAGTCAAAATTAAAACCATGTCCATTCTCATCCAATTAAATATCTATGAATATACTTGAAAAAATTACATAAGAGAATTCCATGAAGTATTCCTATGAGCTAATAAACAACATTGCCTTGTTTATCTGTAATCTATTTCTATAAGCTGTAAATGACATTTGTTATTTTAATATTGCTGCAATCAATGTGTATTTAAGCAACTGTGTTTTTAATCCTTTAAAGAAAAGGAAATATAAGTCATCAGCAATTTGTAATGTGGTGCAGGTACTCTGATTAATACTTTGAATAATATACTAAAAAATGTAAATGATAAATTAAAATGAAATCGTGTTGAAATTATCTAAGAGATAAACTATAATATGAATACTTTCCTGTGTTTTAAAAAAAGTTGGCTACTGTAGCTATTTATTTGTCGTAAGAGGTATTTGTTTTCTTTCAAATTTTATCTCATTTATTTTCATCTCTTTTAAATCTGTTTTTCAGTGCAGTTAGCATAAACACTATGGAACTAAAATCTGAGAACATTAACAATATAATCATAATAAACAATTTTAATTTATTTTCTAATAAATGGCTTTGTAAGGGATACTATCTCTTAAATCCAATGAATTTATTACACAGGTAAGCTTGTAGGCACTTATTTGCATATATATGTAATTATTCACTTATGTGGTCATTCATTAAAGCACTCTAATACTGATTTCTTACTATACATCATAAACTCATATATTTTTATGAGTATTAAAAATTACAAGAAAAAGTAGCATATATGTGAAAAAAGAGCAATTATTTGTTAAAATGCTAGTATAGAAATAATTCCAAATTAGGAACTAATAAATTCTACAAGGTGTCAAAAGATAAATTCTAAATGAAGCTTTTTTTTCTCATTTGATGCATTATGTTCATTTTTCATTTCATGTTATTTACTATTCCTTCTCTTTCTCCATGTAGATTCCTTTTCATCCCTATATTCCTCTACATAATGTTGGTATCTGTTAGAGTTCTACCTTTAATCCCGCCCAACCCTCCCATTTAAATTCAGGGTTCCCATTGCCCAGTAATACAGAGTTTTCTTCAGACTTTTAGTCTTATATCTACCTGTGGTTGAGATATATTCATTGTGGGAGTTCAAACACAAAATGCCTAAATCTACACTAATTTTCTTTCTAAATGTTTGTATCAGTCAGCTTTTGCTGCATACTACACCACCTAAATCATATCTAATTAAATTATCCTCACAGATCTGTCTCAGCTAGGTGTGTCTATTTATAGGCTGAGTTTGTTCATGCACCTGGAGGTCATATGGGATTAATCTAGACTGGCTTGGGTAAATATACCTGATTTCCATGCCATGCAAGGACTGTACAGTGGGAGCAGTCCAACCTGGATTCAGGCAATAACAAGGTGTAGTGTCCATAGAGAAATTAAGATCAGTAGTAAAACTGACAAGAAGTTGCTCTGTTTTTTTGTTTTTGTTTTTATTATCACCAGTAGCCTATAACTCTAAACAATGATAAAAATATTTTCCCCCAAAACATTTTATTATCTTAAATTCTAAACAGCTGTGCTGTTTAGTTTTGTATATATTATATTTCAAATGAACACATTTTAATTATTTGCCTTAGTAAATACTGACTTTTACATAGAAGCTTATTCAGAGATTAAAACTATACAGTATGTGAAGGACAAAATGAACTCAGTTACATTTGTTTCTTTTGAGAATAATTTCATAAGATTTGAAATTTTGTAAATTCACTGTGTGTATAGTCCATATTTTGAACCTCTTTGGTACTATTTATTTGTTGGAAAAACCACACTCCATAAATATTTTCACATTTCTGCAAGATCTGAGCTCTCTGAGAAGTGTACTAACAACCTGGATTAATGGATGATTGAATGGTAAAGATACCTTGGAAATTAGAGACAGTGAATTGCTCTGAACAGATTTAAAGACCCATCCCCAGAACCACTTGCTTACATTCAGAGACAGTAAACATATTTTCCTTTCCTTCTCAGAAAGAATTTATTTATTTATTTATTTACTTATTTATTCATTCATTTATTTTCACATTCTAAGGTAAACACACACACACACTCTCTCTCTCTCCTTCTCTCTCTCTCTCTCTTTCTCTCTGCCCCCCACTGCCCTTTCCTTGACAGAAGCAGGAGCAGTTATGCTGTCCTATATAAGCACGAATTCTCATAATTTTGGTGTTCCTCTTCTGTGGTGCAAACCCAGTTGCTTATGCAGGTACATCATCCATTTGTTTTGCTATCATATGGAAAACTGGGGCATGGGGACGAGCACTACCAAGTGTCTTTGTGAGTAAATATAATTCTTGGTATTTGATAAAGAGGCTTCATGATTCTGATAGTATATATAACAAAAATGTGGAGTACTAATATTTTCACTATGCAATATCTCTGATCAAATTTTATGATTTAACAATTAGAAATACTTTCGTTTCCCACTTCTTTTTTCTTCCCAAAGGTAAAGATAGATACATAGATAGATACATAGAGTGTATATATAGTATATATATATTATATATATAGTACATATATATATATATTATATATATGTTATACACTATATATACACTATACATATAGTGTTTATATTTATATAATATATATATTATAGTAGAGTGTGTATATAGTGTGTGTGTGTGTATATATATGTAATATATACATGTATATAGTTTCAGTTTTAAGTTTTCTGTAAATTGTCCTTACAACTTTGAATATAACATTTGCCAAGATAACAATTTAGGCTACATATTTTCTAAATATAAAATATAATGATATTTTACCATCCTACTGAGTATTAGCTTTACGAAACTTTATTTTATATTTAAACCTTATTCATTTTATTATTTATTTTAGATTGTTTAGATTGTTTTTCATGTAATGTAAATTTTTTTATTTAAAAAAAAATTTTAATGTTTTTATTTATTTTTGAGACAGAGAGAGACAGAGCATGAGCAGGGGAGGGGCAGAGAGACAGGGAGACACAGAATCCGAAGCGGGCTCCAGACTCTGAGCCATCAGCACAGAGCCTGACATGGGGCTCGAACTCACGGACTGTGAGATCATGACCTGAGCCAAAGTCAGACGCTTAACCGACTGAGCCACCCAGGCGCCCCTTTCATGTAATGTAAATTTAACATTTTTCTCAACACCTGTATTGCTATTTTTATGTTGACAAGATTTTAAAAGCACTGTTTTGTTTTTGTTGTCAGTTTATAGTTACTTCTAAATTTCAAAAATTAACATATGTCTAAATGTCTATGTTCTGCCTGTAATGATGGAAGTATTCTGTAACCAGTAGGTAGTATGGTAATATAAGCATTTTTTCAAGTTGAAGTATTTGAAAAAATCCCACACAGCATAAGATTTTTTATTTAAAGACAAAGCATATGGTGCATACAGCAAGAGAAACAGAATGCAGGAAGCATCAGAGTTCTGAAAGCTATCTCATGTGCCAACTTCCCAGGCATTCATTTGTATATGTGCTGTACAGGGTTTCTATTTGTACATGGCATATCTGCCCTCCTTCTCTCTCTCTCTCTCTCTAGAGTAAATAAGGAAGGGAGGGAAGAGAAAAAGGGAGGGAGGGAGCGAGAGAGAGAGAGAAAGAGAAAAATGAAATGAGAAGAAAATGAGAAAAGAGAAAAGAGAAAAGAGAAAAGAAAAGAAAAGAAAAGAAAAGAAAAGAAAAGAAAAGAAAAGAAAAGAAAAAAAGAAAAGAAAAGAAAAGAGAAAGATCACTGGATAGAATCACCATGAGGAATTTTGGCTTTCCTTGAGTTTGGAAGTTCCAAGGAGGGTTTTTATACTTCCCTGGTACTTAATCAGGCCAGGATGATAAATGGGTTAGACCAGTTGAGACTTTTAGTAACAAAACAAAACAAAACAAAACAAAACAAAACATCTCAAAAACAAAAAACAAAAAAACCTGTCTGGAGGTTGCCAGGGGAGTTTCAGTCTTCTAACAGCACATAAAAATCCTACTGATCTTATCTTGGCCCAGAGTCAACAGATATCTAACCATCCCCAAAGACAAATATAGAGTTTTTCAGTCTACCTGTAAATAAACCCTATCTACTACATGTAACCACCAGCCACATGTGGCTGTTGAACACCTGACTTGTGGCTTATGGAAATGTGGAATTAAATATTGTTTACCTATATTTAGTTTTAACTTCATATAAAATTAATAGCCACATGTGGTTAATGGCTATAGTATTGGATAACACAGATCTAATTATTTATAATATAATGGCCATATGAATATAAATCACAACAGATGCAAACTGAATGAGTAAGCCTATAGAACCCCAAATGTTTTACTGTCATTAAAACTTGAGTATAAAGGAGAATGTGCACATATCAATTCCTAATGGTCCCAGTTTGTTTTGTGTGTATGCCATAATTCTGTCATATAAGTGTTCTTCTTATCTAAATATAATAAATTATATATATAGTTTTAATTTTGGAGATTCCAACTATAAAGCTTCATTTTATTTTTCATATTTGAAGTGGGTCACAAATTTAGTTACTCTTTTTTTGCAAAGATGTTCTTATTTGACAACATAATTTCTCTGAGCACAGATTCTAAGATAGAAATCTATTTATGGTCTTTCCAGATTTTTTTTTGTGGTTCACTTCAAGTTTCATAGTAGTGTGGTCTGAAAATATGCATGGTCTGATCTCAATCTTTCTGTACTTGTTGAGGGTTGATTTGTGACCCAATATGTAATTTGTTTTTGAGAATCTCCCATGTGCACATGAAAAGAATGTGTATTCTGCTACTTTAGGATGAAATGTTCTGTGTAAATTTCTAAGTACATCTGGTCCAGTGTGCTTTCCAAAGTCATGGTTTCTTTGCTGATTTTCTGCTGAGATGATCTGTCCATTGTTGTAAGTGGGATGTTAATGTCCTCTATTATTACTGTATTATTATCAATGAGTTCATTTATGTTTGTTATTATTTTATATATTTGGGTAATCCATGTTGGGGGCATAAATATTTACAATTGTTAGGTCTTCTTGTTGGTATTCTCCTTTATAATGTTATAGTGCCCTTCTTTATCTCTCCTTACAGTTTTTGTTTTAAAATCTATCTTCTCTGATATAAATATTACTTAAGTATTACTATTCTAGCTTTCTTTTGATATCTATTTGCATGGTAAATCATTCTCCATCTCCTCATTTTCTTTTTTTTTTCAACGTTTATTTATTTTTGAGACAGAGAGAGACAGAGCATGAACAGGGGAGGGGCGGAGAGAGAGGGAGACACAGAATCTGAAACAGGCTGCAGGCTCTGAGCCATCAGCACAGAGCCCGACGCGGGGCTCGAACTCACGGGCCATGAGATCATGACCTGAGCCGAAGTCGGACGCTTAATCGACCAAGCCACCCAGGCGCCCCTCCATCTCCTCATTTTCAATCTACAGATTTCTTTACATCTAAAATGAGTCTCTTACAGGTAGCATATAGATGGGTCTTGTGTTTTATCCATTCTGAGACCCTATGTCTTTTGATTGGAACATTTAATCCATTTACATTCTGAGTGATTATTAATAAAAATGTACTTGGTGTCATTTTATTACTTGTTTTGTCATTGTTTCTGGAGATTTTCTCTGTTCCTTTCTAGTCTTTGTCACTTTTGGGTCTTTTCACTCAAAGAGTCCCCATTAATATTTCTTGCAGGGTTGGTTTAGTGGTCACAAATTTTTGTTCGTAAAACTATCTCTCCTTCTATTCTGAATGATACTTATTTCAAACTTTTGTACATGTTGATATTTTGACCTCTTCCCATGAATCATAGATGCTTTTTAATAGTACATTTAGAATTGTAAATCCTTTCCAGAAGGTTTTCAGTTGACTTTGCCCAGATACATCACAAGAATCACTATATAATGCAGCCTAGAACCTTACAAAATTTATTTCTTAAATTATAAGATTTGAAAGTTGAAATTATGCCTTGAAACCTGACATGAAGAATGGATATTGTGTTAGCAGGCATGAAAAAACATGGATCTCCATGTACATACCCATCAGAACTCTTAGGTGACCAGGCACAATGTCAATGAACAGTAATATTTTGAAAGTAATCTCTTTTTCTGAGCAGGTAGTCTGAATGGTGGGCTTAAAAGAGTGAGTAAAACAATGTTGTTAATAGATATGTTGTCATCCGGGCTTTATTGTCCTATTTATACCACAAGCAGAGTAAATTTAGAATAATTCTTTAAAAACAATTTTTTTAATGTTTATTTATTTTTGAGAGACAGAGTGAGACAGAATGTGAGTGGGGGAGGAGCACAGATAGAGAGGGAGACAGAATCCAAAGCAGGCTCTAGGATCTGAGCTGTCAGCATAGAGCCTGATGTAGGGCTCGAACCCACGAACCATGAGATCACGACCTGAGCTGAAGTTGGATGCTCAACCGACTGAGCCACCCAGGCACCCCAGATTTAGCATAATTCTTAAGGGTCCCAGGATTTTCAGACTGATAAATAAATACTGGCTTCAAGTAAAGTTACCAACTGCATTAGCCCCTAACAAAAGAGTCTGTTTGTCCGTTGAAGCTTTGAAGCCAGGCACTAACTTCTCTCTAGCTATGAAAGTCCTAAGACGGCTTCTAATTCCAGTAGGAGGCTGTTTTGTCTACACTGAAAATCCACTTAGTCACTTTCATTAATTATCTTAGCTAGATCTTCTGGATAACTTTCTGCAGTTTCTACATCAGCATTTGCTGCTTCAGCTTGCACTTTAGTTATGAACTTGGCTTCTTTTCTTAAGCCTCATGAACCAACTTCTACTAGCTTTAAACTTTTCTTCTGTGGCTTCCTCACCTCCTTCTGCCTTCACAGAATTGAAAAGAGTTAGAACTTTGCTCTGATTAGGCTTTGGCTTCAGGGAATTGATCCTCCTGGTCTATTTTATCCAAACCACTAAAACTTTCTCCATATCAGCAATAAGTCTGTTTTGTTTTCTTATCATTCATGTGTCCAACAAAGCAGCACCTTAATTTTCTTCAAAAACTTTTCTTTGTACTCACAATCTTTTTGGTGCAAGAGATCTAGCTTTTGGCCTGTCTTAGCTTTCAATATATCTTCCTCAGTATGTTTTAATTGCTTCTAGCTTTAGATTTAAAGTGAGAAATGTGCAACTATTCCTTTCACTTGAACATTTAGAGGCTGTCGTAAGGTTATTAATTGGCCTAATTCCAATATTGATGTGTTTTAGGGAACAGAGAATCCCAAGGAGAGGAAGAACAATGGAGGAACAGCCGGTCAGCGGAGCAGTCAGGACACACAGAACATTTATTGATTAAGTTTGCTGTCTTATATGGGTCTGGTTCATAGCACTGCAAAACAATTTTAATAGTAGCATCAAAGATTGCTGATCACAAATCACCATAACAAATTTAATAATAATGAAATTGTTTGTAATATTGTGAGAATTATCAAAATGTGATACAGAGAAAAGAAGTCAGCAAATGCTTAGAAAAAAATGGTGCTAATAGACTTGCTCCATGTAGATTTACCACAAACCTTCAATTTGTAAAAACAGAGTATCTGCAAAGCCCAATAAAGTGAAGTTCAATAAAATGAGGTAATCTTGTATAGAGGAAAGCAAATGACTTTTGCATACTAACCTTGTATCCTGTATTACACTAACCTTGCTTGCTATAACTGCTTAATAGTTTTGTTAATTTTATTTATTATTATTATTATCATTATTATTATTGGTTGATTCTTTTGATTTCCTACACTGACATTGACATTCATGTCATCTGTGAACAAACACAGCTTTATGACTTCCTTCCAATCTGTCTGCCTTTTAGCCTTTTCTTTCCTGTTTTTTGTTGTTGTTGTTGTTTTGTTTTGTTTTGTTTTGCCTTATTGAATTAGCAGGAATTTCTAGGAGTACAGAAAAGGAGTAGTTGGCAGACACCCATGCCTTGTATCTGATCTTAGAAGGAAAGCTTATCAAGTTTCTTAGCATTAAGCATAATGTTAACTGTTGTTTTTTTGTAGGCAGTCTTAACCAAGTTGAGGGAGCTCTATATTTCTAGTTTACTGAGGGTTTTTATCATGAATGGGGCATGATTTTTTTCAAATTATTTTTCTGCATCTATTGATATGATCAATGGCTTTTTTTTTTAGTCTGTTGAAGTGACAGAGTATATAATTTGATTTTGTAATGCTGGACCAGCTTTGCACATTGGGTAAACCTTGATTGTGGTGTGTAATTCTTTTTGTACTTTTTTGATTAAATTTGCTAACATTTTATTGAGGATTTTTACATTCATATCCATGATAGATTTGGTCTTCAGTTTTCTGAACAATCTTATATTTATTCTTAAATTGCATTTTTAAATAATAGTGGACTCATAATTTTCAATTGTGAAAGCTTCACTTTCCAAATGTATCTCTTCTCAAATTACTAGGGATAAGAATCTTAGAAGTTATAATTATACAACAATTATGTATAACTAATTCTGTTCCTTTGTAGAAATCTCAATGACTAAATCATTTAGCTGCTATCAAAAAAGGTGCCATTGTTTCCAACTCACTTTAAAATACAGTATCTCATTCTTAAAAAACTGAATTTTAATACTACTTCTAGTACCAGTTGTTTTTAGACAGGGTTTTCTCCAAAAGTAGGCATTGAAACAAGGACTTAAATACAAATAATTTTATGTGGAAGATGGCCTCCAGAAATATAAATGAAGGTCTGTGGATACTGAGGCAGGGAATGTAGTAAAGCTAAAGGCAATAAATGTGTTAGTGAGTTGACTATTTCTGGGGAAAACTGGAGCTCCATCCTGTTGGTGGTCCTCTGAGGAATCAGATTAAAATATATAAGATCCGTCCATGTTGCTACAAAGGGCCATATTTCATTCTTTCTCATTGCCACATAGTACTCCATTGTGTATATAAACCACAATTTCTTTATCCATTCATCAGTTGATGGACATTTAGGCTCTTTCCATAATTTGGCTATTGTTGAGAGTGCTGCTATAAACATTGGGGTACAAGTGCCCCTATGCATCAGGAGGGGAGGGTGGGTGATGGGTATTGAAGAGGGCATCTTTTGGGATGAGCACTGGGTATTGTATGGAAACCAATTTGACAATAAATTTCATATATTTAAAAAAAATAAGCTAAATAAATAATAAATAAATAAATAAATAAATAAAGCACTTCTTTTGATTATTGTGCATAAAAAAAAGAAAATATATAAGAATTAACCCCATTAGATGCAGAAGCTGAATATCTAACCACCAATCTCCATCCATCACTGTTTCAGATTTGCTTCCCTCAGTATTTGATTCTTGGCACACTAAGCTGTCCTGCTTATACTGAAAATGCCCATGCAGTTCTAGAAAAAGATCCTGGGAAAACAAGTAAAATATACAGGTATTTGTGATGAAAATCTATAGATATTAGTGGTATATCATCACTTTCAGTACTCAGAGGTGGGCCAAAGAACATGGGTTAGCATCAATACTGCCTGCTACTACATAACTAAAATTTTTTATAATTGTACTAAAAAATAACTTAAACTGGAAGCAAACAAAATAGTGGAATGTTTTGTGTTCATACAATGGGACATTCTCCCATGAAATTTAACAAATGAAATTTGAACAAATTATTGCCAATCACACTACATAAATGAATCTCTAAAACATAATGATGAGTGAAAGAATCTAGATACTAGCAGCACAATTACACTTGTAAACAGATACTATATTAACATTTCACCCATAAATATAATAATAATTACCAATATTAATTATGGAATATTGAACAAATTTTACTGAGTCTACACTTCTCTTGTCATTTCATTACTCTTCAGAAGTATCCACAATTCATCTTGGACAATATTGAAGCACATTTATATAATTACATATTTATCTATTTGCCAACGTATTCAAAGCCAAGAAAATTATTTCCCTACATAAAACCCCATGCCATCATTTGAAAACAGAGAGCAAATTTAAATCTATGGCTAAAATAAATTGCTAAATTCTAAGAAAAATGCACACTATGATAAAATGTGGAAAATGCAGTGTGATGTAGCTGACATAAAAAATTAGTAAAAGAATAACCAGTACATAAAATTGCTTTTCTCTTAAGTGTCATAAATAAGTATATGTCATGAACAGACAGTTTGCATTCTATATTGATTTAATGAAAACTTAGATGGTACATTAAATTATATGTACTAGTTTTTGAAATAATATAATACCACCGACTTATTAAGTGCTTTCTTTACAACAGACATTATATAAATTCTTAAATTTTTAAACATGTATGCTTATAAAATCTAAATATGTTTCTGTGAATATTATTATGTTCAAGGAATAGGATCATTGGGAAACTCAGCAGTCTTATCCAAATGTACCAAGTTATATGGTGCATACTTCAGATTCAAAATCAGATTATTTCCAATCCAGTTATGCTATGGTCAATGGAAGCAAGTTAATTATGACCTGATGTGAGTGTTTGTGAGTGCTGGATATGGGGCACTTTAGGCAAGTAGATTTCCAATTATAGGGATTGTTATTTTTAATAATGGGGATCCTGTTTCTTATCATTGAATATAAATAAAAATTAATTCTAAGGACTCTCAACACTAGTATTTTCCAATAACCATCCCCCAAATACACTTCATTACGACATGGTTTAGCAACTATATTTTCTCTTAAAGCAACAACAACAACAAAAAAGCCAGAAGTGGCTGGCATGATGATTTATACAAAACAGCACTCAAAAATAATGGAAAGTGTGTGCACATCTTTACTTTAGAGAACATCTCTCAATGCGGCTTTTTAAGTACATATAAAAGATGAATCTCAAAGTTTTGTCCCTTGTAGCCACCCACGGTGTATGAATTCTTCTATTGCTTTTTGGCTTATTCTAGTATCTCCTCTGGCCTAACCTTACAACAAGTATAGAGACTCTAATAGGGGTGGACATAATATTTGCAGAAGATAGCATTATAAATAATGGTACATATGGCACTCAAATAATAGCTTGAAAAATTAAATGTAATTCATAGAGAAAATAAATGTAAACATTAGGAAAGAGTAGCATGATGTATTGCATCTTACAATAAATATACATCTTGTGCTAAGCAAAAAATGAATTTTATTTCCTCCTGAGGCACTTGCTTCTCAACTACTTTCAACACACACACACGCACGCACACACACACAGAACTTGCTTTTGCATGCAAATTGTTTTCCAGAATCAAATGAGTTTTTCATAGGTCATCATTTACAAGCAACTAAGTATTGATGATAGGGTTCATAATTTTTGCATTCTGTAGCTGTGACTAAATGCAGCCCTGGATTTCAAAATTTTAATAATGCTTTTATCACTGTTATTTACATGGCTAAGTGCTTTTGAAGTTGTTTTGCATTTATCAGGTGTCAGAACACACTGCAAGAATAATGAGAAACAAGTTAGAAAAGTGCATTAAACACTGCTGACTACCGTCATCATCTTATCAATGCTAAATAGCAAAAAGTATTGCTAACGATGTAAGTAATAAAAGTCAGAGAAAATTGTTTTAAAAGCTAAAATAATGAGTTTTAAAATGATAGCATAATGAAGAGAAATGACAGTAATCAAGTAGCAGATAAACACAAATGAAAATAAAAATAAAAGTAACAATGTAGCAAAGACACATTTGGTTTATTCAGCCAATTCAGAAATATAATGTTCCATATTTATGTTTTGCAATATTTAAATCAATAGGTTTCATTAAACTACTATTTAACATAGTTAATTAATAAATCCCGTTACTAGGGATGTGGCTTTTCTGAGATTAAAGTTCTAAATTTATCTCAAAAATTTCTCCTCCATAAAATCAGGAATTCTGAACATTTTTTAAAAAATTTTTAAACATATTGATTTACATATGATAATTACTTCCTAATTATGACTGTGATTTTAATGCTAGTTATCACTACCTGAAAAACTAGAGTGATTAACAGGGTCAACAGAAAACAAATATAATGATTGTGATGGTTATTATGATGTGTCAACTTGGCTAGACCATGGTATCCAAGTATTGGATCAATCTTATTCTAGATGTTTTTGTGAAAGTATTTTTTAAAGTAAATCAATACTTAAATCAGTAAACCTTGAGTACAGCAATTATCCTCCATATTGTAGGTACGTCATTCAAATCAGTTGGAAGCCTTAATAGAAAACACTGACCTCTCTGGAAGAAGAAAGAATTCTTTCAGCATACCATCTTTGGACTCATACTGGAGCTCTTCCGTGGGATGTCAGCCTACTGGCCTACCCACCAGATTTTGGACCTATTAAGCTTCCACATTTGTATAAATCAATTCCTTAAATAAATGAATCTGTCTGTCTCTCTCTTCATTGACATATATAATGCAAAAGGGGCTTTGGCACTGGACAGTGGATAGAGCCTAAAAGAATTCTGAGGTGAATTTTAGGAAAAACTTAGATTTCCTTAAAGAGATTCTTGGTAGAAATATGGACGTTCAAGGTGCTTCTGAAGGAAAGGTGATATATAATCTTGAAAACACAATTCCCAAAGTTCTTCATAGTCCATATCACCCTCACATTAATAAGCAGTCAATCTTTTTTTATGAAAAAATTCTTATTTTACCATGTGAAACCTTTGATTCTGGCCAATTCCTCATTATTAGTTGATCCTTCATTATTCCCTAGTCAAACAGTAATCTATTCCCAAACTCTACATGTAAAATGTTGTTTCTTCATGTATCCCCCCTAAATTGGTGCCTGATACTCCCTCCTTTCTCTTTGTTAAAGAAGCAAAGAATATGCTTCCTGAAGGTGGCAGAATACGCCACTCCAAAATATGCCTCTTTGGCAGAAGGCTTATTTTGAGCTGATTATTTTGAAATGCTGCAGACATAGGAGAAGCTCTAAAAACAGAATAGAAGTTACCCTTGTGCAAGGGCAATTTACATTAAAAAGGGAACCTGTTCCTGGAAGAGAGCTAGTAACAGATAGCACTTTCTCACCTCAGCAGCTGATCTGTACTGCAGGGCAACTTTTGTTCCTCAAACGTTTCCTTTCCTCAGCTTCCTGTGAATTGCCTTCTCTCAGCTTGAATCCTCAGACCCCTATTCCTTTCCTTAGCTCAGGATGGTATATAATCCTCAGTTGTCTGGCAACTTTGAAGCTCCAGATCCTTTCCTTTTCTAAGTAAGCCTCAACTATCTTGCCACCTTTTAAGTCTAATATCTTTTTGGGATTCCTGTGCATATGAATGTATGTAATTAATTTTTTTTCTCTGGTTTATCTGTCATTAATTACAAGGTCCAATATCAGCCAGGAACTTAGAGGAAAAGAAGGAAACTTATTTTTCTTACCCTACAATTAAATCATATTCGTTCACAAATAACTTTCAATGTCCTCTTTGATAGACACTCCTCTGGATTTCTGCATTACTAAATTTATCATTGATATGTAATGTGTAATATACCTTTGTGTTTGTGTGATACATTTTCATATACCTCTCTCCCTCCCTTCCTCGCCCACCTTGTATAAGGATTATAAATCCTTACGGGACAGAAAGCCCACCTATATTCTTGTTAACCTAGTGCCAATTCACCTATTGGAATTTATCTTTTATGTCCTCTCATTTCATAACACATTACTCTTAACTCCTCAGCATTCAATTAAGATCATAACTAATTCTTGGGGCACCTGGGTGGCTCAATCGGTTAAGCATCCGACTTCAGCCCACGTCATGATCTCATGACTCCTAAGTTCCAGCCCTATGTCGGGCTCTGTGCTGACAACTCAGAGCCTGGCATCTGCTTCAGATTCTGTCTCAGTCTCTCTCTGCACCCACCACCCCCCATACAAATAAACATTAAAAGTTTTTCTTTAAAGATCATAACAAATTATTTATATTTCAAATACTTATAAAGTTGATCTATAAACAATTAATTTCACGTAAAATCTTAAAAGTTCTATGCCACAAACAGAGGCATGAGGAGATCAAGGAGTCCTTCAGAGATGAAAACTCATCTGATCTGTCTCGAAGGATGAACAAACAGTTGAAGAAGAAAAGTGATTCAACCAAAGTGAAATCCAGGTATTGGTGAAAACGATTATATCATGCTCATACAGTTTGCCATACTTTAGCATGGATGGAACAGAGTGGACATGAGTTTCATGAGGGTGAGTATGCCAAGCAATGAAGAGAAAAAGTAGACAAATGTGATATTAACAGTCTTCTACATTTTGCTAATATGTTTAATCTTTATCCCTCAGAAAATGAAAAATATTTTTTAAAAAATATTTTAAAAAAAGGACTGATATTATATAATTGGCATAATGCCTTGATCTCAGTAGCTCTCAATACACAAAGAAGAAGTGAATTAGTTAATTTTCTGTTTGAATTTGAAATAAATTTATCTTTAAAAATGTGCATCTATTTTCAGAAAAGGAAACTTTATGAAAAGACCTTGAACAGTTTCTTTTGGACATACACAGCAATATTAGCCAAAGAGATTTGGTGAAGATAATTTGATAATGATTTAACATGAGTAGCTTGTTTTATTCTCACTTTTTTTTAATGTTTATTTATTTTTGAGAGAGAGAGAGAGAGACAGAGAATGAGAGGGGGAGGGGCAGAGAGAGAGAGATGGAGACACAGAATCAGAAGCAGGCTCCAGGCTCTGAGCTGTCAGCACAGAGCCTGATGCGGGGCTCGAACTCACAAACTGTGAGAACATGACCTGAGCCGAAGTCAGACGCTTAACCGACTGAGCCACCCAGATGCCCCCATTCTCACTATTGAAGGATTGTGTGATAACAATGTCCCTCATTTATTGAAATGTTTTCCCTTCATAGGTATTTGATGTAACAAGTCCTAGTTGGAATATTAGAAAAGTTACAATGTTTCTCTCACAGTGTAATCTTTTATAAGTAAAGATACCTTTGTGGGCCTAGGATATTTAGTTAGTTATGCATATGTGTATGTATTAAGATTTCTAAATCAAGTTTGTACCAGAAGCTCTAAAATGCCAACAACTTATTGTGAAGTACAATTATAATATCTGAGAACACTGTGATAAAAATTACTCTTCAGGGTGCCCGTGTCCCTAAGTCAGTTAAGCATCCAACTTTATAGCTCAGGTCATGGTCTCACAGTTTGTGAGTTTGAGCCCTGCATTGGGCTCTGTGCTGTCACATCAGAGCCTGGAGCCTGCTTTGGATTCTGTGCCTCTCTCTCTCTCCGCCCCTCCCTTGCTCATGCTCTCTGTCTCTCTCTCAAAAATAAATAAAAATTAAAAAAAATTACTCTTCAAGAAATTTTACTATAACCAGATTATACTGGTGTTGAAATATCATGCTAGACCTGTCTAGGGTGCCAAGACAAAAAACCAAAAGATAACTTTCATGTCCCTTGAACAGAAACACAGTATATCTAGTCAGCTAATCCTCAAATGCCAAATATGGGCCTTCTTGTCCCAAACAAGGTTGACTGTGTGGCCCCAGCCAATCAGATATTTTCCATTTATATCTTCCTGTTCTTTCTTCTTTATCCTGTAAGAGCTTTCTGCCTTCTGCCCCATTTTGCAGTCCTCTTTTTAAAGTATTAAGTAAAGTTTGTATCACTGAAATTGTCTCCTTTAATAATTTTTAAACACCTGGTTATATTTTGATTATTATATGGGTTGAGTTTTGTTCATTCAACCAATCATTTGAGTACTTCCCATTTCCAGGGCACTGTTCTGGGCTTTAGAGCATTGAATGAGCAATATGAGATTCTCAGAGTTAACGTCCAATCTTGAAAAGGTGTAATAAACAAAAATACAAATTAACAATATTTCAGATGTCTATATTTGAATTAAATATGGAAAAGTAATATGATACAATTTCATGGACAGGTAGAGGTTAAGGAGGCTTCTGAGAAAGAGCCAAAAATTTGAATTAAAGGGCAAGCATTAGAGGACACTGAATTAGAGAGCAAGTATTTCAGACAGAGAGAAAAGCAATGTAAAGGCATGAGGCAAAATGATCTTGACATTGTCAAGAAGAAATAAGAAAGTAGTGATGCATCCCTTATTTAAATCAAGTGTTGTTCAAGTATAATTGTAGTCCTTATGGTTTCTAAAGAGGCTTACAATAGCAATGGGACATGATACTGGATATTAGAGGGAAATCACATGTGTCTGCACTTGACAGACTTTAGATTGTGCTTGTTGGAGTAGGAGAAGACAGGTTTTCTGTCTTGTTTCTGAGTCAAAGAAGTCTGAACTGAAACAGTGAGCACAAGACCAAATTTGACCTCATCAAGATAGGAATCCTGCTAGAACATCTAAAAAAAGTACAAAATATATTTTATTTTATACATAATCCAGTTATTTTATTCATTTGTTCTTGTCTGCCCTCTGTATCTACATGACTGCTTTTCTATATGAGTGGAATTTCTTTTTTTCCCTTGCTTATATTATAAATTTATCTTATCCAATGAGAAATATGCAATTACACTTCAGAGTTCACAATTTGGTAGTTTATGAATACATCAGAATTCTTTTTGAAATCTTTTAGACATACTCTGGTGTATGAATGCATTTCCTAAAATTATTACACTGCAAACTGAGAAGAATACATGTATAGATTGATCTAAACAGAGAACCGTGAGACTAACTTCTCTGCTCCTGAAATTATAATTCAACTAATACAGCAGCCTAAAATGTAACTAGATTTTATTTTTTAAGTTTTGGTGAATCATGTAAGTTTTTTTAGCAAATTAAGAGTATATGGAAGAAAATTAATCTCTGTCATATAATGTACCTTTTAAAATCATACAACAAATTATAAAATTACTATAGCAAATATATTTAGATACCTCTCTCTAAACTTCATGGCATGACATCTTAGCCTCACTTCCCAAATGTATTTTATGGACATCTAACCTACAGCTTCTCACCTTTTCCAACTGACTATGATAGATCAGTCAATTAGCTAGATAGGAACAGGGAACAGAAATGTCCAACCACTGAAAAAGATAGAAACCACAAACCATCTCTGGAGCTTAAATAGCAGGGAAAACCCCATGGAACATGCATGTAATCTTCCTGATAAGTACTGCTCTAAAGCAACCTATAGTTCACAATAATACATTTACACTGATGTTCTGACCTCCCTTTGTGGTGGATGATTGCCATGACAGTTCCCACAAAGGGTATATAGAGCCAAAAACTCCTCCTCCCAACTAGTCCGTTAGATGACTGGAGCCAAACTTAGTCAGAAAGCACCCTAGCAACGACCCTTACCCCATACAAATATAAAAAACAAGACAACCCTGACCCCAGGCACAGTTGCCACCTCTGGGCCTGCTTGCTCTTCCCCTTGAGAGTGTACTTTCACTTTGACCATCATTAAATCCTTGCTTGCTTGCTTAAGAATTTGGCTCTGAATTCTTTGTTGGCTGAACTCCAGAACTGGGGCCAGGCAAAAGGACCCATCACTAACTACCAGAAGCCCAGTATTTCTCACATCCTGCAAATGTTCAGTTCATGGTACAAGCAGCCCATTTATCAAGTGGCCAGCAACAAGAGAAACATTCAGTCCTCCTTCCACAAGCAGAAAAATGGAAGCACTGAACAACTCCTGAGTGTAATTTTGTTACTAGAGAACATACTGAACAGAATTCTTGAAAGGAAGGTGTTAGCTATGTTGAGTCTTAAAAGGTAGACCAAAAGAAAGATGGGTTTTCTCTCATTATCTCACATGTTAACAAGAGTGAGAACTCTGTTCACTGCCCATGCAAATCACACTCCTAAACCACACCAAGGAGAAAGTTTCAAAGGAAAATTGGAGTTCTATCAAACCCCCATCAGCCTGCCTTATTATTGTTATTGTTAGTACTTTCTATAGTTTATGACATGAAATTTTTTCAACCTCCACATTAAGATTTTAACTTTCATGGTGGAATGTATAGAAGAAGAGTGACCACTTTAGTTCTTGGTGTCATAAAATTCTTGACCAACACCAGCAGCAATAACAGGCAGCATGCTGGGACATATGGGATGATGGGCCTACGTGCAGGTATCTAATGTTCCCTAGATATCTTGTGGAGAAATATATTTTTTTCCAAGGGACAGCTATAGTACTGTGGGTTGTGCCATCAGTGGAGGAAACACACACAACATTCCAGATGATCATATCATCTCCATAACAGATATTATAAAGACTTTTAGCACTTTTAATATAGACATGTCTCTTGAATTGATAAGTTTAAAATGGCCACGAATCAATACTTGGGAAAGTAAACGCAGATGGTTTTATTTACAAATACTCTTTTATCTCCAACTTCTTATCTTTTCAGTTCAAATTAATAGAAGTAAGAAAATAAACTCATTTTATCGGCTGCCAAATAGTCATTGCTACTTAGTGTTTCATTACCTAACAGAAGAAAATTTTTGTATCAAAGTTTTCTTAAAAATAAAGTACTCCCACATATCCAAATATTTATGAATTAGAATGGGATAATTTCTGATAACATTCATTTATTTTGCTCCTTAAAGTTAAAATATTCAGTTAAATCTATTTTCCATAAAATGTAAAAATATCCCTGATTTATAATTTCATTGATTTAGTGCAAAATTTGAAACTTCACAGACTGAACATTAGTTTTAAAAAGTTTATTTAATAAAACGGACAGCTAATATTCTATTATGAGAAAGTACTTTATCAGTAGAAATTTCAAATTCAAATAACTTCTCTCAGTTCATTAAAATACATTCTATATTTTGACAATAAATTGAGGTTTTCATAGTACAAGGCAAGCATGGTCATTAATTCAGCTGGATTTTGCTAAGTAGTTTGCATTTCATAATCTCTCTTATAAATTGCAATAAATATGAAAACCCTTGACTGTCACGTACAAGTTTTGCTCTTGGTGAGTCAACAATGGATGGTTAACAGAAACAAAACTGCAGAGAAAAATTTATAATAGGAACAGTTTTCCCACATTTAGTATTCCACAGTTTTACCAATTTTGTAATATTAGGGGCAGTTTAAGTACCATGCACTGCAAAGGCTCATCAACCCAAGCTTACTTGCCAAGTAGGATGCCATTTTCTAAATTAATCTCTTCAAGGAAGATGTCATTTTGTCTTTTTGTTTTTTCCCTATTTCTACATCCAGAAGTTGTTACTTTCGCTACTTCACCAAGAGGAATTCTATACATTAATATAACAATGCTTTATTACTATAACACATTTTTAAGTCTATATACTATATATACAGTGTGTATAAATATATATATATATTTATGTACATATATATACATATATATGTATATATATACATATATATATATGTATACATATCATAGTAAGATTCACATACTGTTTTCCTTTTCAGCATTTTCTTTTGAGTGTTGCGTGAATATTGACATTCATTGCTCAATATATCACAGTGGCATTTTATGTGCTGGGGAGGCCTGAGAAATAATAGTGACAAAAAAAGCAAGACATCACCGTGGGGAATATAATTTGTATTAACATACTTCAAGCTTGATTTGTCCAGAGTTATATCAATATGTCAAGAATGTCACTCCAATTGCTTCTGGATCCTATTTAATGGCTCCTAAATTTAGATGAGGCATGGCCACAAAGGGAAGGAATCTTACAGTTACTTTCCATAATGCTGTTAACATATTAACAGCATTCCATTACTACTAAATGCCTGTAGAGCTTTGTTGAGCATTTATTTTTAAAAATACAATAGCACCAAAAACAATGAAAAACTTCAGAAATTTTACTGTTTAAGTGAAAAGACAATGTTGGCTATATAGCAAGCAAAGAATCTGGAAAACTAAATTATTTTAGTGTATATGGTGTGTTTTTGATCCAAGCAGAAAGTTTCTTCTCCTGGTGCACAATGATAGCATTTTTCCTAAGCTCTTTATTATCAGCACTTGAACAACTATAAGGTCACAGAAAATATTACTTGATACAGCAAGTTCTGTTTAAAATTAACATAAGGTAACTATACTTAGAGATGATTCTTGTCTTCTGTCGAGGGAGTTCAAGGTTTCCTTCCTATTGCTTCCTAGATTCTTCACTATTGAGAAAGAACAGAGACCAAATAAAGACAATTCATCCAAATTTCTGGCAGGTGATTTAACTGGATTGGTATGTGACAAAGATGTGTTGGGGCAACTGTTATCTTTTCTTTGAGGACTCATTTGTTTAATTTTTTTTGGTTGTTTTCTCTTTTCTAATGCTAGTTTTAGAGGAAGGTTTACACTGTGGAATTGGAGAAAGAGTCCAAAAAAGTCACACGGCTAGCTTGTTTAAATCCTTGAGTGTCACCTATAGCAGTGCATATCTGTTAGGACTAAGTGCCCGGTGGAAGAATTTTGGGCTAAAGCTTTACATCCTCATCAACATGCCTCAGTACGCAAGTCTCTGTGTTCTGTACAACTTCTTTAGAAATATCCCAGTTTGGGTTACAGCTTCTCAACAAATTCAGGATTAATATCTCTATAATGCAAAACAAAATGGCAAAAACTACACACACACACACACACACACACACACACACACACACACACACTTTTAGTGTTTATCCCAAAGCAGGATAAGGTCTTACACGTAATTGTTGTGTGCCTGCTCTTTAATACCTTCAACACTCAGACTCCTTTTGACATAACCAACAGCATATAAAGGATTTCTGAATCTAGCTTGTAATATGCTCACTAAGCAGCAAGTGACACAACTGGCTGTGGTTTCCTTTCTGAACCATTCTTTCCTTGGAGTCCTTCATACCATATTCTTCTTGTTTACCCCTGCCCCCAACTTTCTGGTCCACAGCATAACTCATCAACTGCACTGCTTTCGGTGCCTCTCCAATGTTTCCATTTAACAATGGACTCCAAGATCAGCCATCAAATTCCACCAGCCCTAAATAGAGAAGGCTCTCCTTCTCTCACACAGACAATATACAGGTCTGTCTCGCTGATTTTATCTTTTATGATAACCTAATCCAAGCTACCATCATGTCATACCTGGGAAACTGCAATAATTTCGTAACTAATCTTCCTCATCCATACTTTATTTAATCCAGTAAGTGTTAACATTGAAGAAGGTAAATTCATTTTAAAGAACAAATTAGATGATGTTGATCCCCTATTTATTATTCCTAAATGAACAGAAAACATAGCAAACTGTGACCCTTGGAAAATACTGCATCCTTATTTGTCATCATTCCATGTCTTACACACAGAGGACTTTTTAGATGTCTCTAATATTCCATGTTCCTTGATGCTTAGTAACTGTCCACACTGTCAGTACCAGATTTCAGCCTCTTTTTCACCCATCACTTTCATTCTTCCTTTATAGCTCAAGATTTATTTACTTGGTAAGGTTGTCTATGCATCTTTGAAACATTGTATTTCCTTGCTTGTATGACTATGTAAGATGTTGACATTCATACTTTTTGGAAGAATTTGGCCCATATGTGGTAAAGGAAATAAAACGTAAAGAACTCCATAAAATAATGATAAAATACAACAAAAAGCTAAATTTAAAAGTGCGCAAGATATCTGAACACACTCCTCACCAAATAAGACAAACAGTTGGCAAATAAGCATAAGAAAAGGTGCTCAGCTCATTTGTGACTAGGAAACTGTCGATTAAAGCATAAGAGACTCTTAAAAACTGAGAACAAACTGAGGGTTGATGGGGGGTGGGAGGGAGGGGAGAGTGGGTGATGGGTACTGAGGAGGGCAGCTTTTGGGATGTGCACTGGGGGTTGTATGGAAACCAATTTGACAATACATTTCATATATTGAAAAAAAACACAAGAACAACATATTCATGAAATTAAAAATGAGATAATACTACAAAAGAAATAAAAAATAAATAAAACAGCTATGAGATGTAACTACACACATATTAGAATGGCTAAAATTTTAAAACAAACAAGATAAAACCTCTGAGACTCTAACTTCTGGAGACCATGTAGAGCAAGAGGAACTCTCAACAATTGCTAGTGGGAATATAAAAAGTTCAAAAACTTTGGAAGACAGTTTGAAAATTTCTAACAAAGCTAAACATAGTCTTGCCATGTGATCTGACAATCACACTCCTAGTGGCCTAGCAGGCATCTTTCCCTACACTCCCAATTGTATGTTTTAATTTAATTGTTCTTTAAATATTTAAATTATTCCTCTAAATGATTCCAGATCCTATTTCCTGATATATTTTTTCAAGTCTCCAATATATTCAAACTTTTTTATTTTCCGATTTAATAAAACAGCATATTATTTTATGCACATGCACACCAAGAAATCACCATAAATATTAATAAACAGATTTTAACCATGTGTTGGAATAAAATTATTTTCTTGAGTGTTTCAATCTTGGAATGTAATTAGCACCCATTATCAATGAACACTCGATGTGAATTAATATGCTTAATAAATTTTAAATGATCAGAAAGTTTTGTGAGGAGGAAAAGGAGGAGGAGGAGAGGTAAGAGAAGCAAAACCTGGTAGGGCTGAAAGGAGAAATAAATAAATCTACAATTATAAATTGATTAACATGCATCGCTCAATAATTGCTAGCACAATTAATTATAACCAGTTGATTACATAACATAATCAACAATAATATATCAGAACTCAACAAAAGTATCAACCAACAGGATCTAATTGACATGTATAGTATACTCCATCCAACACCAACAAAATATACACTTTTTTAAGCCTCCCCATAATATGCACCAAGATAGACGCCCTAAACCATAAAACAAACCTGAACAAATGTAAAGGAACCAAAAACATAAAATGTATTCTCCAAGCAACTGAATCATAGTAGGAATTAGTAACAGATGATATGATAATCTCCAAAGACTTGAAAACTAAATAGCACAATTATAAATAATCCATGGATCAGAATGAAAATAAGAACACAAGATACTAAAATCTGGGGAACACACTGCACAATTAAAGCAATGATGATATGGACATTTATAGCATTTAATACATACATTAAATCAAAGTTAAAAAACAAACAAACCTCAAATAAATTATTTAAGCTGCCAAATCAAGAAAGAGCAATATAAAAGCAATGTAAGCAAAAGAAAGAAAATGGTAAATTGTTTAAGAGTTGTGGAGGTGGGAATGCCATAAATCCTAAGGGAGAGACTGTACAAGAGAAGGCAGGCAGAGCCTCCAAACCACAATTTTGCGCTGATATATGTGAAAGGAGAGGTAGGAGGAAGGAGGATTGGACAGACAGAGTCTCAGGTTGAAAGGCAGTTATGAGAAAATCCCAGCCAGGACTATGGGAGGCCAGGAGAAAATAGCCTCTTAGAAGATTCCCACATCATAATATATACTGAGTCATCCACGTGATCAGCCTAGGGAGATATGGCCAAAGCACAAACACTAAAGTAGATGCTCAGAGGAGAGATACTAGCTATTGTCAGCTAACTGCAGTCCTTCTCAGCAGATTCTCTCCTTAAGAGATAAAAGGTCAGTACATCTCCATGGCTCTTGGGTATGCGTGTGTATGCATTTGTGTGTGTGTGTGTGTGTGTGTGTGTGTGTGTGTGTGTGTGTGTTGTATATATATGTATACACACATGCACACTTGGGACTACTGTTATTTCTTGATTTAAAAGTAGGTTATATTTTATACATTTCTCTTTATTTTGATTCAGTTTCTTAAAAATACATCATGGGAAAATAAGTGTGCCCAAAATATACATAGTAGCAAATCACCAAATGCCTGATTGTTAAACTTCAGCAGAGGCTGAGGCATAAATCAGAGAACTGCTGAGAGAGATGACTAAATCTGAATTTCATAAAAAATATTAATTATGTTTATTTAATTTTTTTTTAATTTGGGGCATTATGTCACAGGAATATTAATTTCTTAGCACTGTTACTTCCTACACTGATGGAGAAGTCATCAGTACTTGGTAGATAAGTATCAGTTTATGGTGGATTGGAAAGATATTTTTGGATAATTTTGCTATAAGGGGATCCTGCAGCTGCGGTTGATAGTACTTTAAGTTAAAGACACATTTCATACAACTTCTGAATTAAAAATTATGTTGAAAAATTCCATATAATTTTGATCATGAAATTTCAAAAATGAAGCTTATTTTACTGTGTACATTAAAAAGATTTAAAATTTTTACTGTCCTGTGTATTTATGTTTCTGATGTTATATTGAAATATGTATAATTTTTCACTTGAGTGAAAATTTTCCTTTAATTTCAGTTGAAAGAGAGAGACAGAGAGACAGAGTGTGAGTGTGGGAAGGGTAGAGAGAGAGAGGGAGCACAAGAATCTGAAGCAGGCTCCAGGCTCTGAGCCCGATGCAGGAACTGAACCCGTGAACCACATGATCATGACCTGAGTCAGGATGCTTAACCGACTGAGCCACCCACGGGCCCTGAAAATTTCCCTTTAAACCTGAGAGTTAGAAATGTAGCAATATCAATATAATTGGATTTCAGGATAAAATAATTTCTTTTGTAGTCCTTGGTTTGCAAAATTAATGTTCAAGTTGGACATTTGTTGACTATTCCATTTTCAAAACAATGAAAATACTTTTTGCCTTAAGTTGAAAATCCTCCATTTTCCCTAACTTCAGAGTTCATACCCACGATTCCTCAAGAACCAATAACCAATATGATTTAGCACTATGGCCCTGTCATTATTGGGGCCATTTCTGCATGTAATATTAAATACTTTTAATATCACAACTGAATAGCTGCATACCAGTTACAGCATTCTATCCAGAGTAGAATGATGAGAGGGCCTTATAGCAAATATACTCAGGAATTATTGTATTTTCAAGGTAATGTGCTTGGTTAATTTTCTGCAGCTACCAGACAGCAGACTCTTGTTGAAAGCGACCACTGGTTGTTAGTAAGTCTCATTATATTGGTATCGTTAATCAAGGAACTCAGTATTAAAGTTTTTGTTGTTGTTGAAGACTTTTGAAATGTATACCGGTTGTTCTCTTACCTTGCTGGAACATCTTGTAAAATCATTATGTAGTCTGAAAAATGTGTGTATCTTATGACCTAATTTTGGCTAAGAAAATTAATTCCAAAAATCAATTTCTTTATTCTTAATACCAAGAATTCCACTACATTCCTTTGTAGTAAACTTACTTTCGAATGTAAATAATAGGGTAAATGACTAACGATAATATGTTCAGATTCCCAAATCACATTTAACTTCAACTGTGCTCCTGGAATTGTTGTTTACTAACTTTGCATTCTGTAAATATTTCTTTAGGTAGATTCACTACACTGTGTGAGAGACTGAAACTACATAGCAACAAATAGAGTCAAGTTTTAATACATTATTTTGTCCACCATGAGGTAAATATTTAAATGTTTGGATGTCTTAATATCTAACTTATTTATTTAGAAGTAGCATTTATCAATATAACTAATTATTATCATACAAAATATATTCTTGAAAAATAATTTTTCCATACAGTCTTTTATTCCCAATATTCATGGATTGGGCATAAAACTCTTCTATAACTATTAAAAAATTAGCAATTTACAATGATCCTTTTGGGAAGCTTTTTGTGTAAGTTTTTAGATTAACTTTATAAAAAATATATTATGGGCCACATTTTAAACAGTTCTTTCTTGGCTTTGGATTTTCTTTTATAATGTTTATTTATTTTTGAGAGAGAGACAGAGTGAGCAATAGATGAGCAGAGAGGGAGGGAGACACAGAATCCCAAGCAGGCTCCAGGCTCTGAGCTGTCAGCACAGAGCCCAACACAGGGCTCAAACTCAAGAACTGTGAGGTCATGACCTAAGCCAAAGTCGGACCCTTAACCAGTGAGCCACTCAGGCGCCCCATCTTTGGATTTTTTTAGCTTCAAGTTTAGACTGTTATTTTTAGGGACAAAATTTCTTTTGGGCAGCATAATTTTCCCAATATTTTCTTGTTTCTTTACACTCTAAATAATGACTTTAGGTTACAGGTGTCTTACAAGGGATGCTGTAACACATGATTTTAGTTTTTCTCCTTATGACATTTTAACATGACAAATTTGAAATTTTCATTTCAAATCATCCTCAGAGAACATGCAGAATTCCAAAACATGTCTTCTTTAAGTATTCATGTACTATATGTAGTCAAATAATTAATACCTAATGAGATTACGCAAATTTGATATAATAGTTTACACTAAATATACTTATATACAAATGTTTTTATAATTAAGAAATAAAATACAAGACAAAGATGCCAAATTATATGTTTTTTTTTTTTTTTTTTTTTTTTTTTTTTTTTTGAAGTTTATTGACAAATTGGTTTCCATACAACACCCAGTGCTCATCCCAAAAGGTGCCCTCCTCAATACCCATCACCCACCCGCCCCTCCCTCCCACCCCCCATCAACCCTCAGTTTGTTCTCAGTTTTTAACAGTCTCTTATGCTTTGGCTCTCTCCCACTCTAACGTCCTTTTTTTTTTTTTTTTTTTTTTTCCTTCCCCTCCCCCATGGGTTCCTGTTAAGTTTCTCAGGATCCACATAAGAGTGAAACCATATGGTATCTGTCTTTCTCTGTATGGCTTATTTCACTTAGCATCACACTCTCCAGTTCCATCCACGTTGCTACAAAAGGCCATATTTCATTTTTTCTCATTGCCACGTAGTATTCCATTGTGTATATAAACCACAATTTCTTTATGCCAAATTATATGTTTTAATAGTCATTTCCAGATGATTTTCTAAAAACCTTATTACTATTCTTATTTCTAGTAGGAGTCTATAAGAATACATTTTCCACTTCTCCATATTCATTAGCATTAGAGACTGCCTAAAAATTGGGGGGATGGACAGGCAGATAGGAGAGAGAAATTATTTCAAGCTCCAGATTTGAGAATATTCACCATGAAGACCTCAACCAATCTGCCAATGAACTCCTAAATTACAGGTTCAAGGAAGTTAAATTTAAGGCCCAAATCCTAGCTCCTAGTAAAAGAGTTAAAAGCCACTGAATTGTGATGAGCTTCTCCATTCTGGCTGGCTTCTTCTATATTATTAAAAATGACTTGCTTTTTTATTTTGAACTTCATTTGTCCTACTGAAATAGAGTCTCAATTGATGTAATTTTATTACTAGACCTCCTTATGTAAATAGCATTTTCATTTACTATATTTTCTAAAATATTCATTTTAGAATATGTAAAATCCCATCTTCTAACTCCAAATCCCAATTCTTTTGAGAATTTGGGGCAAGTTAATTCTCATTTAAACTTTAACTTAGTAGTATTCTGTGTAACTCATAGCTGATGCTAAGCTAAGTAATATATTATATTATAATAAAATAATATCTCTTCTAACTTCCATTAATATTAGTAAAATTGCTGTTACCCATAACAATACATAACATTTTTGACAAGAATACTTATTTTTAGTTATTTTATATGTCCTTTATTTTATTTATTTATAAGCCACTCTTTTAAAATTCTCTTTAAAACCATAATTAAAAGTTTCAACATATTACCTATTTTATTTACACATTTATTTTTAGACAACAAATTGGACAAATAAATTATGATACAAGTCTTTATTTTAATATAACTTCATAAAAATAGAATTCACTACTCATGATTTGTGGCCAATAGCTTGCAAACTTTCCTCTGCTAGTTCAGAAACCAGGGATGGTACTTTTCCCATTAATAAAAGATCATGTGTTCCTCATGCATGTACATGCAAGCACAGGTATTTATTTACGCATAGCAATTAATTATTGGAATAATTCTAACTACAATGAAAAATTTTGTTAGGAAAATGGTAACATAAAAAGTAAAGAATGTTTAAAGTATATCTAGCAATGCCATAAGCCAAAGAAGGACTGACTATAAGTAAGTGCACTGATATTGCCAAAGTATTAACTAGTTATGTTTAAAAAAAAAAAGGATTATTGAGATATGATAAACCTATATAAAAAGCTAATAAAATATGCCACCCATAAAAGGCTCATTCTTTCTAGGATAACAATTTTTTGTAACTTTAAAATATAAACATTACCTTAAATAATGTATTTTAATAAAGGAATTTATCTGATTTTATTCTAGCAGTGTCTCCAGACTATGTATTACTGTGTATTTCTAATACTATTTCAGATCAATTTTGTGATGAGACTTTTAGCAATGCAGAGAATCTTCTCTGTCTTATTTGCCAAGTCATCTAACTTGAGTGAAGATGGAAGAATTAAAAATTTGCAGCATCGTTTTTATTTTTTTTCTTTGTATGTTAGATGTCCTGCTGGAGAGTCAGTCTGCTTTATTAGTTATTAACATGTCCACTACAATGGTGGAATGTTGGGTATTTATGAAGCTAGGCTACTGATTATTTCCACGGTCTTCAACAGAAAAATAAACTAGTTTGCACATGCTACAAGGCATCTACCTCTCAGCCTCACCCAAGGGCATCAGCCCTTGAATGGTCTCCAGAATGTCCTCATCTGTCAACTATAGCTGTCAAACAAGAACACCAATATGCGTCATGCTGAAAGCATAATGCATTCATAGATGTAAGTGACCAGGATATTGGAACAGAAAGCATAATGAGGAAAAAATTTATAGTCAACACCTTTTGCTTAGGGAACTGTAAATTTTATACGCTATGGGTGAAGATTTCATTCTCAATCTCCACTAAGGAAAAAAAAAAAAAGTAGACGAATTAAATTCCACAAGGTGAAAATAGTTCATGTCAGCAATCCTTCCACTACACTCAGCATTAAGCATTAGTCAAGCTTTTATAAAGTATGGCTACTGGCAGCATATTTGTTCTTTCTATCTCAAATTTGTTCAAATTGAATGCATTACTCATGCAGGATGACAGGATGACAGGCTTCTTAGATAAGAGGAAAGAGAAAAAATCTAACAAATCTGTATTTTACTAAGAACTTTTGGCACCATCTCACATAGTATTCTCATCAATATGCTTGATAAATTGTAGAATGTGTAGAGGAGGGTCACACCCAAAGAGTGGTGATCAATGACCCTGTCAACCTCAAGCAATATATTTAAAGGTATCAAAATAGTTGGACTGAGAAATGTTATTGATATATTTTACCAGAAGTCTGATGGAAAAAAATAATATTAGCTTATTCATTAAATGAGCAGATTATATTAAGCCAAGTGAAGTGGCTACTTCTTAAGAAATCAACAATAGAATTTTGATGATTGTAATTAACTGGATAAATTCTATTCTAACTTCATGGAAATATGCTTTATTACTTAGTAAATAGTACAATCACACAATTGAACTCACCATGGTAGAAACTGTTTAGTTTACTTCAAACAAATAGAATTCAATTAGTAGTTTACCCATGCATTTCCTCCTGGCTTTATTTCTAGTATATAATAGGCCTATCTAAACAGAATTTGGCCAGTAATCACTAATGTAAGCTCTACTTACTTCTCTATAAAATACCAATGAATATACATAAATATACATGAAATTAATGATTTTGCAACTGTGAGGCTTCCCAATGTCAAAATATTTGATGGATTTCTTTATCCTATAATTTTTCTATATTTTGGAATTGATAGTGACATAATTTTACTTGATTAACTAAAAAAAGAATAAATTTGTTTTGTATACATAATAGCTAAACAAATACTGTTTCTCTTTCACTGACTCCTGATGTAAGAAGTATCTGTATGATCTGAAATTTCTTTTTGTTATAAGCAGCTTCTAAAATAGCCCCCAGTGATTTCTATCTACTGATATTCACAACATCATTTAATCCTGTCCCCTTGAGTACTAACTGGATTTAGTGACTTGCTTCTAATGAATATAATATGGCAGGAGTAATGGGGTGTTACTACCAAGATTAGGTTATAAAAGGCTGCAGTTTTGTTTTGATTGTGCTCACTCTCTCCATCTCTCTTCAATTACTCACCCTGAGGGATACTGTGTTGTAAACTAGCACTTTGGAGAGAGTCATTTGGCAAAGGAACAAGGTGTGTCAATGACTATGTGAATGAGCTTGTTTATCTCTCAACAATCAAACTTTCAGATAAACCTGCAGTTGACAGCTTGATTTCTACTTCATGGTAGCTCTTGAATTAGAGACACCCAACTAAGTCACTTCTGTGTCTTTGATCCAAAGAAACTGTGAGATAATATTTGTTGTTAAAAATCACTGTGCATAGGGGTGCCTGGGTGGTTCAGCTGGTTGAGCATCCAACTTCGGCTCCTGTCATGATCTCGCAGTTTGTGAGTTTGAGTCCTGCAATGGGCTCTGTGCTGACAGCTCAGAGCCTGGAGCCTACTTCCTATTCTGTCTCCTTCTCTCTCTGCCCCTCTCCACTTGTGCTCTGTCTCTCTGAACTCTCAAAAATAAATAAGTGTAAAAAAAAAAGTTAAATCACTGGGCATCAATACGTAACAATGCAGATAACAGATGCAAATTTTGTTACCATGAAGCAGGTTGCTGCCCAAAATAAGGGAGTGGCTTTAGTAAAAGGCAGTGAGTGGGGGCTGAACTTTGAGAGGAAGCAGTGGTAAAACTGTACTTGCCTTCAACAGACTGTCAATAGAACTGTAGACACTGGAACACTGCAGTTGAGAGCTTACGTGAAACTGAAGAAAATATTATATTAAATGGGATTATGGGAAATGCTTGTTATGTACTGGCATAAATTTTAGCAATGCTCCTACCTGCAAATATATAGAAATTAGAAAATCTGTGTCATGAACTAGATGATCAACCTAGAGAGACACAGAGACAGAGGACATATCACTCGCATCCAAATAAGAATTATATATTGCATTAAGGTAGAATAGCAAGTAAGTAGAATTGAGATAGAACTCGATGAAAGAAAATCTCAAAATAATAAATACTCAAAATTCAATGAAAATTAACATAAAATAAGCATATTGTAAAAGAAATGGCTTTTAAATTAGAAGATGTAAATCCTAAAATTAGATACCAAATATCAATATGATTTACGAAGAAATAAACATAATTTTTGCCTCAAGATTTACTAAAAAAAGAAGGCAACACTTTAATAAAGGGCTTTGATATAAAAAATAGTTGGTCCCTAAATTTATATTGAATCAGGTTGTTAATCATGTTAAAAGCAACAAAAATGCATGCTCAAATAGTCACTCTCAAACTTTAAATATAAAGATATATACAAATATAAATGCATATATATATATATATATATACACACACACATACACACACATATGAGACAACAATATATAATTATAATAAGTGTAGCTCTTGAGTAAAATAATTATTAATACAGTCAACTAATATGTGAAAAACATTCAAAAATAAAGATCAAAAAATAAGGATCTCTTCTTTTATCTCCTTTCTCTTCCTACTTTATAGAACCATAAAGTTCTTATGAGTTAATATAAAGAACAGAATAAATTAAGCTTCCAAACATTTTGAGACGACCATATAGATAGAGATATGGATAGATATAGATAGACAGATAGAGAGGGATATATACAATTACTCTTTAAAGCGGTATTAAAGATTATATAAGAGATTGTTTTTATAAGTAAGATTGAATTTATTACCAAGCAGTGTGATGAATTACCTAAAAGCTATATTTTTCATCTTATATATGTCAAAACAAATGGATTTAGTTATGATATTGATAATCACAAGTATATAAGAAATGTAAAATATAAGAATAAGTCAATAATAAGTAAAAATAAAGTATAATTTAAAAATCATTGCAAAAGGTATAGGAAACCACTCATCAATGCAAACTACAGTTCATAAGTTTTTCATAAAGCAGAGCAAAAAAAGCAGAAAGAAAAGACAGAAAGACAAGAAAAAGATAAAATAAATGACAGCTATAAACTTAAACATAAATTCCTGGAACAAAATCATGATTACTTTTCAAAAAAGTAGTGTAATTTTCCAACTCTACTACTTTTTACTTGGGCAAAGTAATTTGGGCAAAGAAATTCAAATCTCGAGGTATGTGTACAAAGAATATAGGAAGATACGCAATTACAAAAAAATTCACTCAATAATTTTCTTATGCATGTAAGTTTACATGTATACACATATATATAACATGTAAGTTCATGTGTACGCATGTAAATACATATACATGTGTGTCGATGTGTGTAAATTCACACACACATGTGTGATATAAATATAATGCACATATACACAGAAATATAAATATACATATATATTCACTAGTGTCTAATATATGTAATGACAGAGAATGATAAAAAAGTGAATTTCTCACCTTCTTTTTCTTACTTCATTTTGCTTATTCCTTTATCTCTGAAACTATTTTCTTTAAGGTAACTAATGCCCTCTATTTTATAAAATTCAAGCGATATATTTAATCATTACTCTTTTGACATTTTCAGTAAAATGTAAAGTTGGTGTCTTCTCCCCCTTCCTAAAATAGTCTCTGTTCTCAACCTCTAGACCAGCAAAATATACTCTAATCTTCATTATCTTCTTACTGGATACCTTTTGCCTTTATCTCTTGGTTCTTAAATATTTGAAGATCCTGCCTCTTGTCTTTCTAAACTTTAATTAGGCAACATCCATTATTCCCATGGTATTAAATATCTTCTACATGTGGATGGATGATTCTCTAATTTATTTCCAACTCATGCCTCCACTCTAATCTTTGCCTTCAGTTATCCAACTGCAAGATAGATATTTCTGTAACTCAAAGTTACAATGTTCAAATCTAAACTATTGACTTTTCCCCTTGACAAGTCACCATAGATTAGGTTATGCTATTACAGGGGGAAACATCATTAATCTCAGTAGCTTAAAATGACAACCTCTGATTTCTTTCTCATAGTACTTGTACACTGAGGGCCAGTAGACAGTGCTGTAAATCACAGTTATTCTGGAATCTACATTCAGAGAGCAGCCACAATCTTAAACTTGACTAACAGCAAATCCAATGAAAAGAGAGGTCTGAGTGTTTCCCATTGGCAATTAAATACCTGGTCTAGAAGTATCACCTCTAATTGGCTTTAACCATCCACAAGATTAGAAAAATCAATTTTGGCACGCCTGGGAGGCTCAGTCGGTTGAGCATCCCACTTCAGCTCAGGTCATGACCTCATGGTTTTGGGGGTCTGAGCCCTGCATCAGGCTCTATGCTGACAGCTCAGAGCCTGGAGCCTGCTTCAGATTCTGTGTCTCCCTCTCTCTCTGCCCCTCCTCTGCTCACACTCTGTCTCTCTTTCTCTCAAAAATAAATAAAAGTATTTTAAAAAAAGAAAAATAGAATTATATATTCTGTTTGGAATCAATTTACCCAGAATATTTAGTTAAAAAAGATAATTATATCTTATATCCCCAAACTAATTCTCCAGTGTTACTATCTCAGCAGATACTACCATTTTAGACACAGAAAACTGTGAGAACTCATTATCATCCCATTCTCCTTCCCTGTCCATTGGCAATCTACCAGAAATTTTTTTTAACTATGTTCCCAAAATATATCACAAATCTTTTCAATACACACTTACTACTCCAAGAATACTCTTTTCACTATTACTCCCTATACCACCACTAACATCTCTTAACCTGACTATTGTAATTCTTATATAAACTTTTGAAGTCTATAATTGACGCATTCAAATACCTTTACATGCTGCATCTAGAGACATGTTTGAAAAACACAAACATGATCATCATGACACTAAGTTGATAAAAGATTTTTGGGAACCTCTAATTGGTCTTTTTTGATAAAGTCATTAATTCTTCATTGAGTAAAAAGTCTAACTTCTGGTTTCAACCTGAAGAAATAGAAAGCTAGAAAGATGTTTCTCTGATTCTAAACACCAAAAAGAAAAAAAAAACAATTGGTTAATTAATAAATCAGTGATTTGCTTCGACCCATTAGAAAAAATGATGTCACAGAAACTACTGCCCTCCCAGAATTTAGACATATGTACATGCAGGCAAAAATAGGGCCCAAGCATTCCCTCACTGAGAGATACCCAACCAAAAGCCCTGGAAGCCAGCAAAGGAGATTAAACTAGATTTTTTTTTAATTTTTTTGGTGTGAATTGCTTATAGGTGATTATGAGTGTTAGCTATTGTAAGAGTGTGAAGCTCTTGGGACCAGAGTCATAGGACAGTTGTTATCATCTTGTAAACTTTTCCCCCAGATACAGGTTGCCAAAGGGGAGGCTCAGAAGGAATCCAGAGAAAGCCACTCCTATGATGATGTCTGGGAGAGCAGAAAAAAGGTCACATATGAATGTGGTCTATTTTCTCTATCTCTCATAAAAGAAAAGATTTAATATACAGGGGATATTCACCAAAGCCTGTATCTAGAGAAAACCGGTTGCGAGGAACAACTGAATTTCAGCCTAGACCACATACCTCAATCTCCTAAGTAACAAATACCCTTAATTATTTGGGTAAATGAGGGAGGTATACAAAACCTTAGCACAACACTGATGAATACACGCAGCAGAAAGGAGAAAAATCAGGCAAGGGATAAAGGCAGTCTACCAACAGAGTAGGAGAATTCTTTTGAAAGCAACAATGTTAAAACATGTTGCACTACATGTCTGTGAAAAGCTAAGGGGAAAATCAGAGAAGCTTCTCCTCTGCTACCCCATTTTAATGATACTAACAAGCCTTGTTTAAAAATAGCAGGGGACACAGTAGGAGGTGTTCAAGGGATTGATTCTCATGGAGAAGAAACACAAAGGGAAGATACAGAGCCAAGTGGGAGATGAAAACAACGTTTTACTAAAGAAACCTCAATCCTCTGGTGCCCATTTTAACAATAAACTTCACCTCTGATAACCATATCAATGATAATATTTAAACACATACAATATCCTGAATAGATTAACAAAAATCCTAACACTAAAAGTCAAGAAAAATACCCATGAGGAAAACTCATGCTCTTCTCTTAGCAGTCCATATGTTGACCTCAATATTTCCTGTGTCATAAACATTCACAGCTTTCTAAAAATAATAATAATAAAGTAAAATATGAGGCTTATCATATGGCAAAGCAAAAAACAAAAAAAAAAAGTCTAAAGGCAGGAATTATTCATCAGAACCAGAATAAAAAAATGACTCACATGTTGGAATTATCAGGGAAAAAAGTGAAGGTTTGCCTGGGTCACTGAAGTTGGTTAAGTGCCTGGCTACTGATTTCAATTCAGGTAATGATCTCATGGTCATGAGAGGAAGCTCCATTGTCAGGCTCTACGCTCGGCATGGAGCCTGCTTAACATTCTCTCTCTCCCTTTTTCTCTGCCTCTCCCCCATTCATCTGCACATGTATGCTTTCTCTCTCAAAAATATTAATTAAAAAAAGAAACTAAAAATAACAATGGATTATATTTTAATGGATTTAATAGAAAACGAACATTAAATATAAGATCAGATGGATATCAGGTGAAAATGGATATTTTAAGAAAGAATCAAATGGAATGTTACAAATCAAAGTAACATAAATGAAAAATGTGTTTTATGGGTCTATTAGTAGACTAGACACAATCAAGAAAAAAATCAGTGAACTTAGTGATACATGAAGAGAAATTACTCTTCCAAAACAGAAAACACACACACACACATACACACACACACACACACACACAAACATAACCTAACAGAGCAGTCAAAAGCTATGGGAAAATATCAAACACTGCAGAATGCATATAATTGGAATTCAAGAAAGAGAAGACAGAAAGAATGGTGCAAAAGACTTTTGTGAGGTGATAACAATTGATACCTTCCAAATTTCATGGCAAAGACCAAGCCACAAATCCAAGAAAGGTCAGAAAACACAAAGGATGAAGTCCAACACACACACACACACACACACACACACACACACACACACACTTAGGCATATCATACCCAAACTGCTAAAATCACAGATAAAAAGAAAAATCTCAGGGGCGCCTGGGTGGCGCAGTCGGTTAAGCGTCCGACTTCAGCCAGGTCACGATCTCGCGGTCCGTGAGTTCGAGCCCCGCGTCAGGCTCTGGGCTGATGGCTCGGAGCCTGGAGCCTGTTTCCGATTCTGTGTCTCCCTCTCTCTCTGCCCCTCCCCCGTTCATGCTCTGTCTCTCTCTGTCCCAAAAATAAATAAATGTTAAAAAAAAAAAAAAAAAAAAAAAAAAAAAAAAAAAAAAGAAAAATCTCAAAGATAAAAATCCTACTTACGGAAAAACAAAGATTAATTAGAATTACAGTCAACTTCTCGTCAGAAATCACATAAACAAGTATAGAGGAAAGTGGCATCTTCAAAGTGTTAAGAGGAAAAACTATGCCTACTTGGAATTCCATCGCCAGTGAAAATATTCTTCAAAAGTAAAGGAAAAATAAATACTTTCTTAAATGAACAAAATGCAGGAGTTAAATGCCAGGACACCTGCTCGGCAAATGTTAAAAAGTTCTGCAGACAACAGGATTATTTTAAAGGTCAGAAACTGGGTCTAAAGAAAGAAATGCATAGAATTAGAACAAACAATCCTAAAATTTGTATGGAAACACAGAACACCAGAATAGCCAAACCAACTTTGAAAAATAAAAGCAAAGCTGGAGGCATCACAATTCCAGACTTCAATATATATTACCAAGCTGTAGTGATCAAGTGATCAAAACAGTATGCTACTGGCACAAAAATAGACACATGGATTAATAGAACAGAGTAGAAAGTCCAGAAATGAACCTACAACTATATGGTCAATTAATCTTCGACAACGCAGGAAAGAATATTCAATGGAAAACAAAGAAAGTTTCTTCAACAAATGGTGTTGGGAAAACTGGCCAGCAACATGAAGAAGGATGAAATTGGGCCACTTTCTTATAGCATAAACAAAATAAATTCAAAGTGGTTGAAAGACCTAAATTTGATACAGGAAACCATCAAAATCCTAGAGGAGATCACAGGCAACAATTTCTATGACATTGGCTGGAGCAACTTCTTACTACACATGTTTCCAGAGGCAAGGGAAACAAAAGCAAAAATAAATTATTGGGATTTCATCAAAATAAAAAGCTTCTGTCCAGCAAAGGAAACAACAAAACTAAAAGGCAACCTAAAAAATGGGAGAAGATATTTACAAATGACATGTCTGATAAGGGTTAGTATCTAAAATACATAAACTTATAAAACTAAACACCCCAAAATGAATAATCCAAATAAAAGTGGTCAGAAGCTATGAACTGACATTTTTCCAAAGAAGACATCCAGATGGCCAACAGACACATGAAGAGACGCTCAGCATCACTCATCATCAGGGAAATACAAATCAAAACTACAATGAGATATCACCTCACAAGAGTCAGAAAGGCTAAAATCAATAATACAAGAAACAACAGGTGTTGGCAAGGATTAAAGACAGGGGAACACTCTTGCACTGTTGGTGGGAATACAAACTGGTGCAGCAACTGTGGAAAACAGCAAAAAGTTAGAATAGAACTACCCTACCAACAAGCAATTGCATTACTAGGAATTTACTCAAAGAATACAAAAATAATAATTCAAAGGGACACATGCACTCCAATTTATACCAGCATTATCTGCAATAGCCAAACTATGGAAACAGCCAACGTATCCACTGACTGATGAATAAACAAACACACACACACATACCCATATATGCACACACAGACAATGGTATATTGTCAGCCATTTGCAACGACATGGATGGAGCTATGAGTATTATGCTAAGTGCAATAAGTCAGTCAGAGAAAGACAAATACCATATGATTTCATTCAGATATGGAATTTAAGAAACAAAACAAACAAGCAAAGGGAAAAAGAAGAGAGAGAGAGAGGCAAACCAAGAAACGGACTCTTAACTACAGAGAACAAATTGATGATACCAGAGGGAAGGTGGGTTGAGGAATGGGTTAAATAGGTGATGGGAATTAAGGAGTGAATTTGCTGTGATGAGCACCAGGTATTGTATGGCAATGTTGAATCACTATATTGTATACGTGAAACTGATATTACACATATGCTAAGTGAAATTTAAAATAAAAGCTTAAAAAAAAGAATGAAATGAACAAAATAGAAATGGCATAAAATAAGGGGATATTCTTCTTACTTTTCTTGTTCTAAAAGATAACTGGATATTTAAAACAATAATAGTACAAATGTATTGGGTGTTTATGGTGTATGGAAAAGCAAAAATGACATGGGATTACAGGGAAAAATAGGAATATACTATTATAAGGACCTTAAGTATGAAGTAGGAAGAAATCAATTTAAACTGATTATTTTTACTCAGTATTGTAAAAATTCTTTAAAAGGCAATGATGATAAATAGGCAAGAAAATGTAGAATCCCAAAAAAAAATTCAATTAAAATGAGAAAAGGCAGAATAAGAAGAAAAATGTCACAAAAAACAAATGGAAAAGAAAACTGATAACAACGTGGCAGATTACAATCTAACCATACCTGTAATTATTTTAAATGTAAGCAATCTAAATATACCATATAAAAGACAATAATTGTCCCAATGGATAAAAATGTAGGACCTTCCTTAAAGCAACCCATTTAAATAGCAGGACATAAGGTGAGTTACAACAAAGATATGAAAAGAGATATAGCATGCAAACTCTTAACTAAAAACTAGGATGACTATACCAATTTGAGACAAAACAGACCTCAAAACAAGGAAGATAATTGGCCTAAAGAGGGACATCCCATTATAAGAAAGCAGCCAATTCTCCAAAAAGACAAAGTAATCCCAAAAGAATACAAATTTAGCAACATAGCTTCAAAGCATAGGAGGCAAAAACTGATATCTGAGAGGAAACTTAAACAAATACACAATTATAGTTGGAAATTTTAATACTCTCTCTCAATTGATGTTGAACATCTTTTCATGTGTCTATTAGCCATCTGGATGTCTTCTTTGGAAAAATTTTCATGTCTTCCGTCCATTTCTTTTAATTTTTTTTAACGTTTATTCATTTTTGAGAGAGAGAGAGGGAGAGAGAGAACAAGTGAGCATGAGTGGGGTGGGGGTGGGGGGGCAGAGAGAGAGACAGGAGACACAGAATCTGAAGAGACTCCAGGCTCTGAGCTGTCAGCACAAAGTCTGATGCGGGGCTCAAACCCACAAATGGTGAGATCATGACCTGAGCAGAAAGAGAACACTTAATCGACTGAGCCACTCAGGCACCCTGTCTTCTGCCAATTTCTTCACTGGATTATTTTTTGGGTACTGAATTTGCTAAGTGCTTTATACATTTTGGATATTAACCCTTTATCAGATATATCATTTGCAAATATCTTCTCTCATTCCATTGGTTGTCTTTTAGTTTTTTTTATTGTTTCCTTCCTGCACAGAAGCTTTTTATCTTGATAAAGTCCCAATAGCTCATGTTTGCTTTTGTTTCCCTTGCCTCAGGAGACATGTCTAGTAAGAATTTGCTCTGGCCGAGGTCAAAGAGGTTGCTGCCTGTATTCTCTAGGATTTTGATGGTTTCCTATCTCACATTTAGGTTTTTCATCCATTTTGAATTTATTTCTGTGATTAGTAAAGAAAATGGTCCAATTTCATTCTTCTGCGTGTTGCTGTCCAGTTTTCCCAACACCATTTGTTGAAGAGACTGTCTTTCACACTGGATGTTCTTTCCTGCGTTGCTGAAGATTTGATGTCCATATACGTGTGGGTCCATTTCTGGGTTTTCTACTCTGTTCCATTGATCTGTGGATCTGTTTTTGTGCCAGGACCATACTGCCTTGAAGACTACAGCTTTGTCACATAACTTGGAAGTCTGGAATTGTGATGCCTCCAGGTTTGCTTTTCTTTTTCAAGGCTGGTATGGCTATTCTGGTCTTTTGTGGTTCCATACAAATTTTAGGATCTTTTGTTGTATCTCTGTGAAGAACGCTGGTGTTATTTTGATGGGGGTTGCATTAAATGCATAGATTGATTTGGACAGTATAGACATTTGAAAAATATCTGTTCTTCCAACTGATGAGCATGGACTGTTTTTCCATTTCTTTGTGCCCTCTTCAATTTCTTTCGTAAGTGATCTATAGATCTTTTACCTCTTTGGTTAAGTTTATTCCTAGGTATCTTATGGTTTTTGGTGCAATTGTAAATGGGATTGACTCCTTGATTTCTATTTCTTCTTCTTCATTATTTGTGTATAGAAATGCAACAGATTTCTGTACATTGATTTTAAATCCTGTAACCTTGCTGAATTTGTGTATCAGTTCTAGTAATTTTTGGAGTATGTATGTTTACATAACATATGTTTATGCCTGTATGTATATGTTATATATGCATATGTATAATATATATGATTGACTGATTTCATAATCAATGAAAACAAGCTGGTTCTTGAAAAAGTTCAGTAAAAATTAATAAATATCTAAGTTAAACCAAGAAAAAAGAGATAAGGAAAAATATCAACATCAAAAATGGACATCACTACTGTCTTACGAAACTAAAAGTATAATAAATGAATACTACAAAGGTCTATGTCCATAACTGGTAGCTTAGAAGAAAATGACTCTTTGAAAGACACAAACTAAAAAAGCACACTCAAAGAGAAATAGATAACCTGAATATCTCTATGTGTAATAAACAAATGATATTTTTAGTTTAAAATATTCAAGAAACTTTTGACCCTAATTAGTTTCACTAATACATTTTGCCAAATATTTAAGGAATAAATAGTAATGATTCTACCCAATTTTTTCTAAATATTGAGAGGAGAAAATACTTTCCAAAAGTTTATGAAGCCACCTTTATGCTAATACCAAAACTAGAAAAAAATGATAAGCAAATAAATTACACATCCATATTTTTTGTAAATGTGGACATACAAATCCTTTCAAATCTATTTCAAAGAGAAATATATTATTTTATATTAAATTATCATAGGCATACAAAGCTATTTCAACATTTGGAAATCAGTGTAATTTACCACTTAACAGATTATAAAGAAAAAATATATGAGTAAATTAGTATGTGAAGAAAAATAATTAGACAAAGTTCAATATCCTTTCATGATAAAAACTTCAACAAATTAGGGAATAAAATATAAATTTATTAATTCTAATAAATCTATGGGAAAAATCTACACTCTAATATCATACTTAAGAGTAAGAGATTAAATCTTTTCTCACTATGACTAAAAACATGGCAAATATTTCACCTCAAATTATTTCTATTTGATGTCATACTGGAATTACTAGGAAATGCCATAAAGCAAAGAACAGAATAAAGACATGTACACACATTGGAAAGAAAGAAAATAGAATAGTCTTAATTTGCAGAAACATGATTGCCAATGGAGAAAATTTCAGAGAATCAACAACAACAACAACAAAACCCAAAAAGCTAGAATAACACGTGAGCTTACCTTGCCACAGTGTATAAATCTAAATTGCTTTCCCATATAAAAGTAATAAATAATTGGAATCTGAATATTAAATAATATATTTTACAATCCCTCACTGGAAGATTTATTATATATAACTCTAATATATTCAGAACATCCATGTGGAAAACTATACAAAAGTTATAAAATAAAGGAGGATCTATAATAATGGGTACAAATAGTCCTTCCAATGAATATCTTAGATGTTTTGTATTTTTAAAAATTACATACTTAATTCCAATTCAAGCTGATTCCTAAGTTGCTGCTGCTTCTGCTGCTGCTGCTTCTCATTCTCTTTCTGATAATCCTTTATTCTATCTTTTCTGTTTTAAGTCACCTTTGGTTCAAAGTCTGTGCTGACATACAGCAGGTTGGAGACATTTTGGAGAAGCAGTAGGACTGCTTCAGAATTGAGACACCATGACCTCTCTGCATCTGAGTCTAGGCTTCTACTTTAAACAAAACCTGCCTTTCCTAGACATCTGTCCTAAAGAAGCCACCAAGGCTTATGGCATCTCAGCTACACATACGTAAGCTGAAATGGCAATAACAGGAAAGGAAATGTAAATCTGCCATGACAGTCGAGTCTTGAACAGTGGCTGATTTATAGAGGTGAAGGCATCTTTAGGACCCTTGCCTTACAAATATGACGTAGGTCTTACTTGGAACTCCAAATATTGCAAACACTTTCTTTCCAACTATACCATGTATAATATTTAGGATTGTATTTCTTTTGTGGAATTCATGATTTCACTCTTTCCCTCTCCAAATTATAGTGACTTACATTTAAGAAGTAATGATAAAAGAACTGAATGTGTTTAAATAAAACCACCTCATCCTGGAAGGCATTCAAATCAGCCTCAATTTACTGGCCAGAGTCGTTATACATGATGGAAGCACCCTACACTTACTCTCTGTGGTCAAGGTGAAGTCTGTGTAATTACTAATACTTAACACCATACCTGGATCATAGGCTTGTGGCAAATGGAAAAATTCATACAGAAACTTAAGGAGAAACCACCTAGCCTATTAAGGTAGGTCTTTATCGTTTATGGGATTTTTTCCATCTGGGATTCTAAGGAGCACAGCTAAGGTCAAAACTGGACTCCATCTGCTGTGTTTAGACTTACTGACAATTGACTTAATTAAACTGTGCATAACACACATCAAAAGGTTTTGTTTTGTTTTGTTTTTTTTAATTAAAGCTAAGATCATGTTGGTCAGGTTAACTGGAATGGTTGATAAGTGGTATGGGCACATATATTAGATTAGATTGGATTAGATTAGATTAGATAGATGTAGATATAGATATATTCAATACAGTGAAGAACCAAGGATTAAGTATTATAAAGAGTCAATCTTCCTTGGGTCTCTCCCATTTCTGCATACTTTCTAAGCAAAACTATTGGTGATGCTTTGTTCTATACTATCTTTTCTAAGATGTTTGCATAGCAAACAGTCTTGGACAACAGAGATAATATCTCTCTCCAGAGAAGGGAGTAGATTTGTTTTCTGTCCAGCATAATAACAAACTATCTGTGGCACACACTGGCAAAACTTTACTAGCAGTCCCTTCAAAGTCTGAGGTTTCCTTAGTTTAGGGTTTCTCTCATTGTGTGGGCAAGAGTCACCTAGCCTTCAATGTCCTTCCACTTGGGCATTTGTGTTCAGGGAACAAGTGCAAATAATGTTACTCTGGATATTGGTATTACTCTGAGTAATAAACAGTTCTTTTTTTCTAAATAACGAGTTTCGTGTTTTTTACTAGCGTCTGCTAAACCCGTGGTCCTGAAACTAGGATAAAATATGAGACCTTTGACAGGCTTTGACATATAGGTACATGCATTAGTCAAAGCACAGTACATTTAATTACACACAAATATTACAGTGAACATCAAAACCTAAGTTTTAGCAAACTGTATCTATAATGAAAAATTTGTTAAAAATGTACTTATGAATGCAATTCACTTTTGAATGTATCAAAAAGTAAGTTATATTGATAGAAAGATGATAAAACAAATCATTGATAAATAGATGATTGATAAACACTAAAACAAGTGTTGTAACATGCTAATAATAGAATCTAGGTGGTTACAAAGTGGTGTTCACTGTAAAATTTCTTTCCATTTTGGAATATTTACTGTGATAAGGAATTTAAAATGTATTTATATTTATGTAAATAAGAATTTATCATAATTTTGGCCTTCTTTCTAAATGTTTCATAGAAACATAGCAGGGATTATGGATTACACAGCTATTAATGCTACATCTTGGTGATGGAGGGAGACTGGGGAACTATATTTGAGTTACACAAAATTTCCAATGTATGCCTTTATTGCCTTTGGGGAAATAATCAAAAGTGGGAAAGGAATCAGGAAAATAATTACATTAGCTTAGAGAAAAGGCCACCTATACATGTTGACACAGTAATATTTCAGCTGAAATAGTCAAGATAGTAGTGAATAAATATCTTGATCATGACTATTCAGACTGTGAAAAAGAGTAAAAAAATTAAAAAAATCCCTCAATGCTCCCAAAAACAATCTGCATACTTATTCCCTTGGAGGGAAAATTATTTTTATTGCATCAAATTTGTGAGTTGCTCATTTCTGAGTGGCAAATTAAAAAAAATTGTATTTTAGTCTCTATGAATATAATTTCATATGTCTTCCCTTCAGTGTTCTGATGGACCTGGCTGATGTAACTTCCCTTCTCTTGCACTAATATCCAGCAGTGCCAGGTTGCCTCTCTGGCACTAAAAGAATCTTACTCCATCATATACTAATAGCTGGACCAGTTTAAGATGTATAGAGCCACTGAATACCAACAACCACACTTGCTTTTAAATTTATAACTCTCTGAGGCTATTTTTTTATTGCTAATAGGATAGATCTTCTTATCTCCAGAGTTATTCATCCTATATGAGCAGTGCTTTCAAGGTGAATTGATTTCAGCCTGTGAAAACAAATACACTGCTCCACCGCATGTGTTATTAATGCTTCTGAGTGTGCTGCCTTAAGAACCTGGTTATAAATAAAATGACACATGTTAAGTGAAAGCACTTCTATGCCATTAACTCGGCCCAATCAGAAGACACCACACGTACAAAGAATTTTAAGACTAAAAACTTACATTATTTTTATAAATGGTTAAGATTTAAATTTAATTATATAAACTTACTAATTTATTTTCAAGTTAAAAACACTACATATAACAAGCAAAAATGATGCTATATACACAGTATTGAACAGTCTTGAAAAAAATTAGATAATAGATTCTAACGCAATTAAAATCAGTAATGAAATAGCACAAGCTCAGTTATTTATCAGGTGGTATCTACATATATATGCATTAAAATTAATTAAACACAGTGTTTTAACATCACTTGAAACCAAATGTATTATTTTTGAGGAAAAAAATTGCATTTATCAATTTAGCATTTAGTAACAATATTCTAAGGGTATGTTTTGGAAAACAGGTACTTTGAATTAATTCTCATCAATTCGTATGGGAACATAAATTGATGCTTTCAAAAATACCACCTACACAAATATTTCCCAAGTCATATTACTGACATAATATGCAAGGCAAATGATTTATTCCCATTTAGGCATTTTTTTCTTATGGATAGATATCAAATACTAGTAATAAATAAGAGGAACTGAATTGGTCAAAGTAACATATGGGAGATATTACGAATACACCTAAGAAAATAAATTTGACAATTTAGATAAGTAGACATTTTCTTATAAAAATATAACATGATAGCATAAGCACAAAAAAGACTACTGTGTACCAATTTGAAACTCTACTGTTTCCTTGTCTTCTCATTTAATGAAAGTACACTTACTTTTCATAATGACTTTTTTCTTTCTATTCTGAAGACTTTAGTCAATAACCAAAGCTTCTCAGCTCTGTATTTTTCTAGCATCAAATGCCAGTCTTTCTTGTTCCCCAAATCCAAAAGACACATGTCAAGTACTGTGGACTTTTCTTAAAAATAATAAGTTCTTGACACACAGTTGTAATGCACTAGTCAAATCAGTGCTTTTTAAAGCACTCTGACAATTATCTCCAGAGAAACTCCCTAGTGACTTCTTCCAGCTCAATACTTCTATTCTCGTCATGTGGGTTTTAAGCTAAGGTTCAAGTGGCAGAAACATGTACTATTCATATAATGTACATTTGTTCCTCTGCATTTCTCCTTATCTTGAAATTGGTTGGCCATACAACTAATTGTACCCAAAAAACTCAGTGCAAGTGGAGTGTATGATTTCCTGCAAATGCATTTCAGAACTTGTTCCAGAAACAATTAGGTAGCTTGTTCAATTGTCATAGTGATGGTAGAGAAATTATTTTCAATGTGATATAGCTACATAATTTTAGAGGCCCTATTAGCCAGAGTACTTAAGCAACTATATAAGCAAAAGGCTGTTTGAAATATGAAGCACATAAGAAATGAGTTAAAAATAAACCCTGCAGTAAATCATTTAGAGTTCACCCCCCAAATTCTCTACTAAATCCTAAATGATGCAGGAAGATATCACTGGTGAGTACTTTTATAGGAAATACTTAAAATATTGGTCAATAGTAAGATGATAGGGAAAAACTGAATACTTTTTAAAAAATGAATACTTTAAGCTAGAAAGTAAGTTTTTAATTGTATACACTGGCAAAACTCTTGGTAAACCATCAACTGTAATGATTTTGGAAGCAGACCACACAGATACTAAGCAATCCTAGAAGAAAACGTTTATAGTGGCTATTGGTTTGCATTGGTTGTAGTTTGTGGGGGATAAGCTTAGGAATCCCCCGGGCCTACACCAATGGGTTAACAAGGTATAAAGAAATACAGAGTCATAAAATGCTCACACCCGAGTTTGGGTAACCAGATTGGCAATCCAAGAATAGGGAGGCACAGAGGTGCCAAGAATAGGGAGGTGCAAAGGCACCCCAAAATAGAGAGGGTGTGCTGAAATCCCAAACAGAGAGAGAGAGGCAAAGGCCTGAAATAGAATTGGCGCAAAGGTGCCCAATACTTAGGAATAACAAGATTAGATATTCAGGGTGAAAGCACCACAAATTTAATACTATAGCAGAAAGCTGCTTTCATAGGAGAATAGGGCCAGGTTAGGTAAAAAAAAAATTGGTGAATTGGACTTTGGACCGCTGCACTGCAGGCAGAAGCAGCCCCGAGCTGAGATGGTTAACAAAAGAAAAGGTGTCTTGTTCACCCCGAGGGTATTCCTCCTATCTGTCTCACCCTCTAGGCTGGCAAAGATAAACAGGCACAGCTCCTCCTGTGTGCCATTAACAACCATCTACCCATCTGCCTGGCGCCTGGATTTTGTTTTATATTGACCTAAACCCCAAACACTGTATATCTTCTAAATACCCTTTTCCCCCTCACATCCACAAGTTAATGTTCCTACTTTCTTTGTCTCTTTGTACACACCCATCACGTTTGCAAGCCTTCTGATCGGAATAAGCAGGGGGCAAGGACCCTTATTCAGGGCTCTTGTCTTTTTCCCTGGACATTAGCCATCTCTCCTTTTAATCCTGTGTTCACTCTTTTGCTACATAAAAGAGAATTTTAGACTTAGAGTCTACGACAGTAGTTAGCAAAGTGCTAAAAAAGAATGCAGTAAAAACAAAAATAAGCAGGTTTTTAAGCAAATATGTGAAAGAAGAATTAGAAAATTAGGTAAAACTTGGAGTAAAAGCTGATTCCTGACACAATCCAAATAGCAAGTATACAGGATAATGCACATCCAATTATCTCATTCTTTTATCAGATCTCTAACATATTTCTTTGCATCATCCAAAATTCCATACAAGAAACTCCAAACAAAACTCCCTACAAGAAAAATAATTAATATTGATAAAGTGACTAAAATCTTCCCTAGGAATAGAAAAAGTTAGTGAATCTATGCTATAGTTTCATGACCAATAAGGTAAGGTAAAATGGCAATGAACAGGAATAATGGATATTTTAATATTAAGTAATTTCACATTCTTGAGGCCATAAGATAGTATGCAGAAATGCATAAATCATACCATCCCGCATGAGATTACATATATATATGGTCTTATTTAGCAAGTGATAGGCATGGTTTCATTTCATAAGAATAGTATTTATTGATGTTTCATTTCTAGGCATTTTTTTCAAAAGTATTTATAACTTAAAGTAATGCATTTCACACTTAAATTGAAACTACAACAGATTGTAATTGTAGATTTCACCTTTAACTGATTTTATTTAAGTCAAATTCTAGAAACTTTCTAGAAACATTAACAGATATTTTAAAGCAACTTATATTCTTTCTGATATTTGGCACATTAAAATGCTTTAAAAATGTAAATCTTGGGGCGCCTGGGTGGCGCAATTGGTTAAGCGTCCGACTTCAGCCAGGTCACGATCTCGCGGTCCGTGAGTTCGAGCCCCGCGTCGGGCTCTGGGCTGATGGCTCAGAGCCTGGAGCCTGTTTCCGATTCTGTGTCTCCCTCTCTCTCTGCCCCTCCCCCGTTCATGCTCTGTCTCTCTCTGTCCCAAAAATAAATAAAACGTTGAAAAAAAAATTAAAAAAAAAAGTAAATCTTAATGAGAAATCAAAACTACTTGTCTTTATAAATGACACAGAATAACAACTTCATGCATTAGGAGTTGACTTGCATTTAACAAATGCAGTATTTGGTAATTTAATTAACTTATTAATTAACAGATTTAAACCAAGTCTTTAACGTAAAATAACATTATATGGATGTCTGTTGCTACTATTATTATGAAAAAAATGCAAAATATTACTTGTCCTGCACAGTTGTTTGAACAAAAGAAAGTGACTAAATAGCAATTCTTTTCAAGTAAACTAAAGTTGGGTGAAGAAAGCAGTTGTTCCCTGAATTTTTATTGTTATATTGTACATCATTATGCTAACTGCTAATTTAGATTTTGTTTTAATATTCATTAAATTTTAATAAATGTAATGAACTTGACCTTTTAACCTAAAGAATGTCATACACTTGATAGTTTACTATCAATTTAATGTTGATAATTAATAAAATGAATTGTTAATAACATTGGTGACTTTAGGACAATATTTAATTTTCATTTGTCTTTTCATATTTAAACATTTTGAAATATTGTTTAAAATACCCACATTATCCAAATGGAAGGTTTAGGTGAACTTTTCTATAAAATATAAAATGTAATATTTTAGCACATAATTTGAAATTTAAAAATTGGCATTTTAAAAACTGGCATCTCTACATTCAAATGGGTAGGTAGGTAGTTGAGAGAGATAAATATATTAGATATGCTTTTTTTTTTTTAATTTTTTTTTTCAACGTTTATTTATTTTTTTGGGACAGAGAGAGACAGAGCATGAACGGGGGAGGGGCAGAGAGAGAGGGAGACACAGAATCGGAAACAGGCTCCAGGCTCTGAGCCATCAGCCCAGAGCCCGACGCGGGGCTCGAACTCACGAACCGCGAGATCGTGACCTGGCTGAAGTCGGATGCTTAACCGACTGCGCCACCCAGGCGCCCCTAGATATGCTTTTTTAGAGAAAATATTCTTCAGAATTTCTGAAAGAGCTTTCATGTTTATGGTGGTAATGCATTTTTTGCATTATCTACGTATTTAAGATATTTGTATATCTAAATATTTAAGAAAGAAAGTATTGTTAATAACATTTGAATATTGCCAAAATTAAAAATAAAATGCAAGGGGTGCCTGGGTGGCTCAGTTGGTTAAATATCCAACTCGTGGTTTCAGCTCAGGTCATGAGTTCTCACAGTTGGTGAGTTTGAGCCCCTCATGGGGCTCTGTGGTGACAGTATGAATCCTGCTTGAGATTCTTTCTCTCTTTCCTTAACATAAAAAAAAATGCAATTGTTCCCTCCTTATCACTTTTGTTCTACTCCACAAAGATATTTTTTTTAAAGTTCCTAATGTAATCTTTTAGAAAATATTACAAGTGTCTTCTACCTCCTATTTTGTATTTTGTTGTAGCTTAGTAATTGAGACTATAGATTTTCTGTATCTTACACATAAATCTACCTGTGTTTTTTTTCAACACCATTTTATTTGTGACACATACTATATTTATTCCACTCCTTAAAAACTACTTTAGGATACTTTCAATTAATATAAGGGCTATATTAAATTATTTGTGCATTTTTATTTTGAAAGTTATTATGAAGACTTTTTATCAAATAGGTATCCTATCAATGCAATATTTGTGTCCTTAATTTTACATTTCACTCAAGTCATATATACAAACATTTCACTTAATATATTTTTAAATGTTTACTCATTTATTTTTGAGAGAGAGAGAGAGAGAGAGAGAGAGAGAGAGAGAGAGAGAGAAACAGAATCACAAGCAGGCTCCATACTGTCAGCACAGAGCCCGATGCAGGGCTAGAAACCACAAACCGTGAGATCATGACCCTAGCTGAAACCAAGAGTCAGATGCTCAACCGACTAAGCCACCAGGTGCCCTGTACATATTTTGATTATAGTCCTTTAAGTGTCAGTGATGTCGAAGCAACTTTCAATTATTTAATTGCCAAGTGTGTCTTTTAAATAACTACTTGCTTGTATATTGTACGTAATATTTTACTGGGTTGTCATTCTTTCCCTTGTCATATTTTTGTAATCATATACTTATTTTCTCTTTTGACTTTGGATTTTGATTATGGTATATTAGATATATGATATTTTAATTTTGAGGTCAATTTTTAAAGCATTTTTCTCTCATGGTATCTGAATTTTATGTAATAATGGGAAATACATTTTTGTATTAAGAATATAATCATAAAAATTATCCATGCATTTTATATTTATTTATTTATTTATTTATTTATTTATTATTTTAGAGAGAGAATGTGTGCAATCAGGAGAGAGTAGGAGGGGGGAGAGAGAGACAGAGAGAGAGAGAGAGAGAGAGAGAGAGTCTGAGAGAGAGAGCATCTTAAGCAGACTCCATGCTCAGCGCAGAACCTGACACAGGGCTGGATCCCATGACCCTGGGATCATGACCTGAGCTGAAATCAAGAATTAGACAGTCAACTGACTGAGCCACCCAAGCACCCCTATCTATGCATTTTAAAGATGATATTAATGTCATAGGTAGATATCTAAATCTAGATTCATCAGGATTTTACTCTAATAAACGTTAGTTATGTTCCAGGTTTTTTCTTTTATTTTTGTCTCCTGCCAAAGCCTAACTTTTAGCTTCCCAGTTACGTATTCTATCTTTACTTTGGATACGCCACATATGTAATGTAGTAAAACAATTATATCACTCATTTATTTTTTTAATAAATTTATTCCTTTAGTGCTTTAAAAATACATGATCAAAAAATCTATACCTGATTTATTATATACCTGTGGGATAATACCCACATTATTTAATCTCATAGCTGCATTTGTTACATAACAACAATAAAATGTCCTGCCTCATGGAGAAATTATAATAATGATATACTATTTTATAAAATTGTGTGTATACATACATATATGCTCAAAATTTCAAAAAGGCTTATATCAACTTCTTCAAATAAGATGCATACACAAGAAGCACATAAAGACACATTCTCCACTTTCATGAGCACAGTTTAGGGATATATAGTGAAGTCAAGCAAGTAACTTTCAGTGACATTTCTTTATATCCACCCTAGCATATGCTGCTACAGTGTCATTTGTTTCATGTTTGCACTTATCATAGCTATTTGTATCAGAACCAACCACAGACAAAAAAAAAAAAAAACTTTTTGAGAATTGATTGAAGAAGACTCTTGAAATTAAAAAAAAAAACAGGGAATAAAAGATAATGTCAAAAGACAAAACAATAGCATTTCTCTCTTGGTGGGTTATGGGTATATATTTCGATTTTTGTAAAGGACAAAGGAAGCATCCTGGATTCAGCTGAAAGCTGTAGCAGAGCCTGGGACTTCCAAGAGGAGATGAAGACTTGAATCCTTAGGTGACATGAGTTAAAATTTGTCACCTAGTGAGCAGCAAGAAAAGGTAGAAATTCAAATTCCTGAAACTACCTCAGCTATCTATAATGAAGAAAAACACATCTTCATGTGGAGAGAAGCAAGAAGTCTTCACTATTTTTACATCCAATCCTTGATAGAAACCCAAGTCCAGATTAAATGTGTTGAAAATTTTAACTCTATGAAAGCTTTTAAGAATGGTGTTATGTGCAAACTAACAAGGGATTTATCAGTGTCTAAGAAAAATTAAATATTATTAATATTATTATTAATGCCATAGTTAACTGTTTGAGTATTCACTGTGTATTAAGCTTTGGATATACACAAACTGCATTAGACACAGCATGTATAAAGTACTAGAGAGAACAATGAAAATGACTTGACTGCATTGTGTACTCATCAACTTAATGAAAGTGGTGAGTGTATCTTTATATGATTTTTGGTCTTTATGCATCTTATTTAAAGAAAGGTACACATAAGTTTTTAAAAATTTTGAGCGTAGTTTACTTCCTTAGGCAGTCAGTACCTAGTCTGACACATATATACTGATACATTTACCTACCTGACTTTTAATTTTATAATTTTCAGTGGAAAGTATTGTTTAAGTTTTATGAACACAACTCTAGAGCTCTATTCCACTGGCATGGCTTTATCTACTGTAATCTAAATATGACTTCTTTCCTAATATTAAAAAGAACAACTTTGATTTTCTTCAAGTTGTTTATTAATCTTATGTGTTTTAAGTTTTTAATTCCATTTGCATTTATAAACATGATATTACCTCCCATCTAAGTTCCTTGGGCAACATCTGAGAACCTCATGGGTCAAAATATAGTTAGGAGGAGATCAACCTGGGCATAGCAGAGGAAGGAGCTCCACTGACCCACTGCTAGTGATCTAGTGATACTGGTAAAAGGTTTTTTTTTTCTTTTTAAACTCTGAAAATGTCCTAAGCATGAACAGAAAGTGAAAAAACCTTTAAACAAAAACATCTCCAAAAATCAACAAGGATGAGAGATTGTGGTACGTATTTGCCAAGCAAAGACATTGTAATTACCAATGGTTGGGCCCAAAAGAGAACTCCCCAGTTGGTGACAGTTTTTATAAAGAACAAGTATTGAGTATGACAAATATTTTCTTTCTTTTACTTTATTACTTTTAGACATTCATTTTAGAGCAGTTTTAAATTCATAGAAAAAATGACAGGATGGTACAGAACTTTCTCATATATACTCTGTCTCCACACATGTGTAGCCTCCCCTGTATTCAACATCCCCCACCAGAAAAGTACATTTATTGCATTGTAAAACCAACATTAACACACCATAATCACCCAAAGTTCATGGTTTACCTGAGAGTTCACCTTTGGCTGCACGTTTAATGGGTATAAATAAACTTATAATGTCATGTATCCATCATTAGAGTATTCTCATAGCCCTAAAATCCTCAAGTCCCCTGACTATTCAGCCAATCCTGGCCCCCACAATGGTTGGCAACCACTGTTTATTTTAGATTTCCACAGTTTGCCTTTTCTAAAATTCCATAGAGTTGGGATCATATAGTATTTGGCTTTTTTATATGAGCTTCTGTCACTTACAAATATGCTTATGTCTTTTCATAGCTTGATAGCTCATTTCTATTTAGTTCTCTAAGCCTGAAGTCAGACAGAGTCATTCTTTCAACTTCTCCTTCCATAAAAGTGAGTTATTCAGTTTCTTTTGCCCTTCCATATAAACTTAAGAATTTATAAGAAATGGTAAAAAAAAATTGGTTGATATCTATATAATAACCTATTGAAATTTTTATTGGGGCTGTGTGGAATCTATAGATCAAGTTCAGAACAACTGACATCTTGACAATATTGAGTCTTATTTTCCATGAACATTTATTTAGTTCTCTGATATCCTTAACCAGAGTTGTGTAGCTTTTCTCATATAGGTCATATACATACTCTATTAGATTTAAACCTAAGTATTTAACTTTGGGGTGATGATATAAATGGTAATATGTTTTTAATTTAAAATTCCATTCATTCATTGCTAATACATAGAAAAGCAATTAACTTTTGTATATTAACCTTGCACCCTGAAATCATGCTATAATCACTTGTTAGTTATAAGTCTTTTTTGGTGTTGATTTTTTTAAAATTTTCTACATGATGATAATGTGCTCTGCTGACAAAGTTTTATTTCTTCCTTTGTAATCTGTATAACTTGGTTTCTTTTCTTGTCTTATTGCACTAGCAAGGACTTATAATACAATGCAGAAACATAGTAATGAGAGGGTAAATCTTTCCCCCAACTCCCCCAGTCTTATCCAGAAAGAAGAGTTTTTCACCATTATATATAAAGTTAACTGTAGGGTTTTGTACATGTTCTTTTTGAGTTGAATTAGTTCCCCTCTATTCCTACTTTGCTGAGAGTTTCTAATCATGAATGGGTACTGGATTTTGACAAATGCTTTTTCAATATATTTATATAATTATGGGAGTTTTCATGATGTGATATATTATATTAATTGATTTTCAAATACTGAATGAGCTTTGCATATCTCAAATAGATGCCACTTGGTCATGGTACATAATTCTTTTTACACATTGTTGAATTTGGTAATATTTTATGAGAATTTTTGCATTTACATTCATGAGATACATTAGTCTTTATTTTCTTTTATTGTAGTGTCTTTGTTTTTGGTATCGAAGTAATGCTGACTTTATTAGGAATATGAATTATGAGGGTTCCCCTCTGCGCCAATCCTCCTGAAAGAAACTGTAGAGAGTTAGTATAATTTCTTTCTTGAATGTTTAGCAGCACTCACTAGTGAACCTATCTGGGCCTGGTGCATTCTGTTTTGAAAGGTTATTATTATTTTATTCAATATATTTAATGGATATAAGCCTATTCAGATGATTCCTCCTCTTTTGGAGAATTTTGATAGTTTGTGGCTTTCAAGGTTTTGGTCCATTTCATGTAAGTTTTCAAATTTGTGAACATAAAGTTGTTCAAATTATTCCTTTACTATACTTCAAAGTCATGGAGATCCATAACAATGACTTCTTTCATATTGGTAATATGTGTCCCTCTATTTTTCATGATTAACCTAGTCAGGGGTTATTTTTATTGATATTTTTCAAATAAGCATTTTAGATTTGAATGATTTTCTTTACTGTTTCCTGTTTTCTATTCCATTCTGTGTGAAATTTTATTATTTCATTTTATTGCTTGTTTTAGACCTAGATTGTTCTTCTATCCCTTGCTTCTTGAGATGGTAGCTTTGTTTATTGATTTAGTCTTTCTTATTTTCCCAAATATTTATTTAATACTATAAATATTCCCCTAAATATGTTTTTACTGCATTCCACAATATTTGATTAGTATATTTTCTTTTTGTTTAGTTTAAAATATCTTAATTCCTCTTGATACTCCTTCTTTGATCCACGTATTATTCTCAAAGGTTTTGTGTAATCCCCAAATACTTTGGAATTCTCCTAGAATCTTTCTATTATTGACTTCTAGTTTAAATATGTTGGGTCTGAGAACATATTTTGTATGATTTTTATCATGTTAAATTTGTGAAGGTGCATTTTTTGAGCCAGAACATGGTCATTCTTGGTGAACATTTCAATGAAACCTTAAGATAAATGTGGATTCTACTGTTGTTAGATGCTGTATTCTAGAATTATAAATAAGATGAGGTTGATTGATGGTGCTGTTTAGGTCAATTATATCCTAATGATTTCCTGGCTGATTGATGTATCTGTTATTGAAATAGGAGTAATAAAGTCTCCATATAGAATAGTATATTTTTGCATTAATTGTTGCAGAACTATCAGGTTGACCTTATGTATATTAATGGTTTGTTGCTGGGCATATAAGGTTAATGATCACTATGTCTTGCTGATGAATTGACTCCTTTATTGTTAGCAATGACCCTTTATATTGCTGATAAATTTTTCTTGTCCTGAAGTCTGTTTTGTCTGAAGTTAAAATAGTCATACCATCTTTCTCTTAATTAGTGTAAAATTGTATACTTTCCTACATTCTATTATTTTTAATCTATGTGTGACTTTACATTTAAAGTGGATTTGCTGTAGGCAGTATGTAGTAGGGACATTTCTTTTTTTTCCACACTGGTAATCTCTCTTTTATTTCATGTACTTATACCATTTACATTTAATACAATTATTAATATGTTTAGATTGGTTTTTACTATATTTGTAACTGCTTTCCATTATTTGCACTTTTTCTTTGCTTATACTCTTTTTCTTCAACTGTTTTAATTGATTTCAACAGCTTAATTTCTATGATTATGTTATTTCTACTTTCTTAACATATTATATTTATTCCAAATGTTTTAGTGGTTGCCAGAGATCTTGCAATATATAATTATGACTAATCTATATCCATTTCCAAAGAAGACTATACCATTTCACAGGTAATACAGACAGTTTATGAAAGACTATTCCCAATATTACCATGACTTGCAACATTGGTATTATTCACTTCATTTATTCATATGCTGCAGTCACCAAACATGTTGTTACTATTATTACTTTGAACAATTGCTTATTAGATTAATTAAGAATAATAAAGTAAATGCTTTATTTTACTTTCATTTATTCACGTGTAAAACTTTCTTTTTCTACGTGGATCAAGTTTCTGATGTATATTATTTTCCTTCACTTTGTAGGTGAATTTTAGCATTTCCTTGGAGTAGTTGTGCTAGCAATAAATGTCCTCAGTTTTGACTGAGGGAGTCTTTATATTTCCTTTGCCATTAAAGAATCAATTAATTGGATACATAATTCTACATTTTTTTTTATTCTTTGATATATTTTATTCCACTTCTTGACTGCATTGGTTTCTGACAAGAATTCTGATGTAACTATCATTATTTTTATTTTCTGCTAGTTCTTCCTCTCTGGCTTTTTTTTCCCCAAGATTTTCTACATCCATTCATGACTAAAGCTCTCCATAAAACACGTATATAAAGAATTTTTGTGAAGATGGCAGCGTAGGAGGACGCTGGGCTCACCACATCCTGTGGATCACTTAGATTCCACCCACACCTGCCTAAATAACCCAGAACATTGCCAGAAGACTAGCAGAACGGATTCTCCAGAGCCAAGTGTAGACAAGAGGTCCACGGAAGAGGGTAGGAAGGGCGGCGAGGCTGTGCGAGCTCCAGGGACTGGCGGGAGGGAGCTGGGGCGGAGGGGCAGCCCGCCTGCAAAGCAGAGCCCCCGAGTCTGGCTTACAAAAACGGAGGGACTGGACAGAGTGTGTTCTGACAGCAAGTGGGACTTAACATCTGGAAGGTTATAAGTTAACAGATCTACTCGGAGAACGGGAGGGCTGGAGGACAACAGAAAGGAAAGTTGTTGAGCCCCGGACAACAGAGCGCAGCTTGGTGGGGAACAAAGGTGCTCACCAGAGCCATCTCCCTCGCCCATCCCCCAGCCAAAATCCCAAAGGGAACCAGTTCCTGTCAGGGAACTTGCTTGCACGGGGCAAACACCCAACGCTGTGCTTCTGCGGATCCATCCCTCTGGCGGGTATGACTCCCTCCCAGTGCGGCAGGGCCCCTCCCGAAGCAGACCTCTGAAGGAAAAGCAAGCTAGGCCTGCCCCTCCCACCCCTGTGCACCTTGCTGATCCACCCCAGCTAATACGCCAGATCCCCAGCACCACAAGCCTGGCAGTGTGCAAGTAACCCAGACAGGCCACGCCATCCCACAGTGAATCCCACCCCTAGGAGAGGGGAAGAGAAGGCACACACCAGTCTGACTGTGGCCCCGCCCACCAAGGCAAGTTATTCAAGACAGCACAGGGGAAGTGCACTGCAGTTCCACAACACTCCAGGGACTATCCAAAATGACCAAACGGAAGAATTCCTCTCAAAAATACCTCCAGGAAATAACAACAGCTAATAAACAGATCAAAAATGATTTAAACAATTTAACAGGAAGTGAATTTAGAATAATAGTCATAAAATTAATCGCTGGGCTTGAAACAGTATAAAGGACAGCAGGGAATCTATTGCTACAGAAATCAAGGGACTAATGAACAGGCAGGAGGAGCTAAAAAATGCTATTAATGAGCTGCAAAATAAAATGGAGATGACCACAGCTTGGATTGAAGAGGCAGAGGAGAGAATAGGTAAACTAGAAGATAAAATTATGGAAAAAGAGGAAGCTGAGAAAAAGAGAGATTAAAAAATCCAGGAGTATGAGGGGAAAATTAGAGACCTAAGTGATGCACTAAAGAGAAATAATCTACACATAATTGGTATTCCAGAGGAGGAAGAGAGAGGGAAAGGTGCTGAAGGTGTACTTGAAATCATAGCTAAGAACTTCCCTGATCTGGGGAAGGAAAAAGGCATTGAAATCCAAGAGGCACAGAAAACTCCCTTCAGACATAACTTGAATCGATCTTCTGAACAATGTATCATAGTGAAACTGGCAAAATACAAGGATAAAGAGAAAATTCTGAAAGCAGCTAGGGATAAACATGCTCTAACATATAAAGTGAGACCGATAAGACTAGTGACGGATCTCTCTACTGAAACTTGGCAGGCCAGAAAGGAATGGCAGGGAATCTTCAACGTGATGAACAGAAAAAATATGCAGCCGAGAATCCTCTATCTAGCAAATCTGTCATTTAGAATGGGGGGGGGGGTAAAGGTCTCCCAAACAAACAAAAACTGAAGGAATTCATCACCACTAAAATAGCCCTACAAGAGATCCTAAGGGGATCCTGTGAGACAAAGTACCAGAGACATCGCTACAAGCATGAAACCGAAAGACATCACAGTGACTCTAAATCCATATCTTTCCATAATAACACTGAATGTAAATGGACTAAATGCGCCAGCCAAAAGACATAGGGTATCAGAATGGATAAAAAAACAAGACCCATCTATTTGCTGTCTACAAGAGAATCATTTTATTTTATTTTATTTTTTTTAAATTTTTTTTTTCAACGTTTATTTATTTTTGGGACAGAGAGAGACAGAGCATGAACGGGGGAGGGGCAGAGAGAGAGGGAGACACAGAATCGGAAACAGGCTCCAGGCTCTGAGCCATCAGCCCAGAGCCTGACGCGGGGCTCGAACTCCCGGACCGCGAGATCGTGACCTGGCTGAAGTCGGACGCTTAACCGACTGCGCCACCCAGGCGCCCCACAAGAGACGCATTTTAGACCTGAGGACACTTTCAGACTGAAAGTGAAGGGAGGGAGAACTATTTATCATGCTACTGGAAGTCAAAAGAAAGCTGGAGTAGCCATACTTATATCAGACAAACTAGACTTTCAGTTAAAGGCTGTAACAAGAGATAAAGAAGGGCATTATATAATAATTACAGGGTCTATCCATCAAGAAGAACTAACAATTATAAATGTCTATGTGCCGAATATGGGAGCCCCCAAATATATAAAACAATTACTCACAAACATAAGCAACCTTATTGACAAGAATGTGGTAACTGCAGGGGATTTTAATACCCCACTTACAACAATGGATAGAACATCTAGACACATGGTCAATAAAGAAACAAGAGCCCTGAATGATACATTGGATCAGATGGACTTGACAGATACATTTAGAACTCTGCATCCCAAAGCAACAGAAGACACTTTCTTCTCGAGTGCACATGCAACATTCTCCAAGATATATCACATACTGGGTCACAAAACAGCCCTTCATAAGTATACAAGAATTGAGATCATACCATGCATACTTTCAGACCACAGTGCTATGAAGCTTGAAATCAACCACAGGAAAAAGTCTAGAAAACCTCCAAAAGCATGGAGGTTAAAGAACACCCTACTAACGAATGAGTGGGTCAACCAGGCAATGAGAGAAGAAATTTAAAAATATATGGAAACAAATGAAAATGAAAATACAACAATCCAAAGGCTTTGGGATGCAGCGAAGGCAGTCCTGAAAGGAAAATACATTGCAATCCAGGCCTATCTCAAGAAACAAGAAAAATCCCAAATACAAAATCTAACAGCACACCTAAAGGAAACAGAAGCAGAGCAGCAAAGATACCCCAAACCCAGCAGAAGAAGAGAAATAATAAAGATCAGAGCAGAAATAAACAATATAGAATCTAAAAACACTGTCGAGCAGATCAATGAAACCAAGAGTTGGTTTTTTGAAAAAATAAACAAAAGTGATAAACCTCTAGCCAGGCTTCTCAAAAAGAAAAGGGATATCACCCAAAGAGATAAAATCATGAAAAAAATGGAATTATTACAACCAATCCCTGATTGATACAAGCAATTATCAGGGAATACTATGAAAAATTACATGGCAACAAACTGGACAACCTGGAAGAAGTGGACAAATTCCTAAACACCCACACACTTCCAAAACTCAAACAGGAAGAAATAGAAAGGTTGAATAGACCCATAACCAGTGAAGAAATTGAATCAGTTATCAAAAATCTCCCAACAAATAAGAGTCCAGGACCAGATGGCTTCCCAGAAGAGTTCTACCAGACTTTTAAAGCAGAGATAGTACCTATCCTTCTCAAGCTATTCCAAAAAATAGAAAGGGAGGGAAAACTTCGAGATTCATTCTATGAAGCCAGTATTACTTTGATTCCTAAACCAGACAGAGACCCAATAAAAAAAGAGAACTACAGGCCAATATCCCTGATGAATATGGATGCAAAAATTCTCAACAAGATACTAGCAAATCGAATTCAACAGCTTATAAAAAGAATTATTCATCATGATCAAGTGGGATTCATTCCTGGGATGCAGGGCCGGTTCAACATTTGCAAATCAATCAACGTGATACGTCACGTTAACTCAAGAAAAGAGAAGAACCATATGACCCTGTCAATCGATGCAGAAAAAGCATTTGACAAAATTCAGCATCCTTTCTTAATAAAAACCCTCCAGAAAGTCGGGATAGAAGGAACATACTTAAAGATCATAAAAGCCATTTATGAAAAGCACACAGCTAATATCATCCTCAATGGGGAAAAACTGAGAGCTTTTTCCCTGAGATGAGGAACACGACAGGGATGCCCACTCTCACCACTGTTGTTTAACATAGTGTTGGAAGTGCTAGCATCAGCAATAAGACAACAAAAGGAAATCAAAGGCATCAAAATTGGCAAAGATGAAGTCAAGATTTCACTTTTTGCAGATGACATATTATACATGGAAAATCCGACAGACTCCACCAAAAGTCTACTAGAACTGATACGTGAATTCAGCAAAGGTGCAGGATAAAAAATCAATGTACAGAAATCAGTTGCATTCTTATACACTAATAATGAAGCAACAGAAAGACAAATAAAGAAACTGATTCCATTCGCAACTGCACCAAGAAGCATAAAATACCTAGGAATAAATCTAACCAAAAATGTACAAGATCTGTATGCTGAAAACTATAGAAAGCTTATGAAGGAAATTGAAGAAGATATAAAGAAATGGAAAAACATTCCGTGCTCATGGGTTGCAAGAATAAATATTGTTAAAATGTCAATACTACCCAAAGCTATCTACACATTCAATGCAATCCCAATCAAAATTGCACCAGCATTCTTCTCGAAACTAGAACAAGCAATCCTAAAATTCATATGGAACCACAAAAGGCCCCCGATAGCCAAAGTAATTTTGAAGAAGACCAAAGCAGGAGGCATCACAATCCCAGACTTTAACCTCTACTACAAAGCTGTCATTCTCAAGACAGCATGGTATCGGCACAAAAACAGACACATAGACCAATGGAATAGAATAGAAACCCCAGAACTAGACCCACAAACGTATGGCCAACTCATCTTTGACAAAGCAGGAAGGAATATCCAATGGAAAAGACAGTCTCTTTAACAAATGGTGCTGGGAGAATTGGACAGCAACATGCAGAAGTATGAAACTAGACCACTTTCTCACACCATTCACAAAAATAAACTCAAAATGGATAAAGGACCCAAATGTGAGACAGGAAACCATCAAAACCCTAGAGGAGAAAGTAGGAAAAGGCCTCTCTGACCTCAGCCGTAGCAATTCTTACTTGACGCATCTCCAAAGGCAAGGGATTTAAAAGCAAAAATGAACTACTGGGACCTCCTGAAGATAAAAAGCTTCTGCACAGCAAAGGAAACAACCAACAAAACTAAACGGCAACCAATGGAATGGGAAAAGATATTTGCAAATGACATATCGGACAAAGGGCTAGTATCCAAAATCCATAAAGAGCTCATCAAACTCCATACCCAAAAAACAAATAATCCAGTGAAGAAATGGGCAGAAAACATGAATAGACACTTCTCTAAGGAAGATATCCAGATGGCCAACAGGCACATGAAAAGATGCTCAACGTCACTCCTCATCAGGGAAATACAAATCAAAACCACACTCAGATATCACCTCACGCCAGTCGGAGTGGCCAAAATGAACAAATCAGGAGACTATAGATGCTGGAGAGGATGTGGAGAAACGGGAACCCTCTTGCACTGTTGGAGGGAATGCAAAATGGTACAGCCACTCTGGAAAACAGTGTGGAGGTCCCTCAAAAAATTAAAAATAGACCTACCCTATGACCCAGCAGTAGCACTGCTAGGAATTTACCCAAAGGATACAGGAGTACTGATGCATAGGGGCACTTGTACCCCAATGTTTATAGCAGCACTCTCAACAATAGCCAAATTGTGGAAAGAGCCTAAATGTCCATCAACTGATGAATGTATAAAGAAATTGTGGTTTATATACACAATGGAGTACTATGTGGCAATGAGAAAGAATGAAATATGGCCCTTTGTAGCAACGTGGATGGAACTGGAGAGTGTGATGCTAAGTGAAATAAGCCATACAGAGAAAGACAGATACCATATGTTTTCACTCTTATGTGGATCCTGAGAAACTTAACAGAAACCCATGGGGGAGGGGAAGGAAAAAAAAAAGAGGTTAGAGTGGGAGAGAGCCAAAGCATAAGAGACTCTTAAAAACTGAGAACAAACTGAGGGTTGATGGGGGGTGGGAGGGAGGGGAGGGAGGGTAGGAGATGGGCAATGAAGAGGGCATCTTTTGGGATGAGCACTGGGTGTTGTATGGAAACCAATTTGACAATAAATTTCATATATTAAAAAAAATAAAAATGTAAAAAAAAATTTTTTTAAAAGAAATTTTTGTAACACAATAAAGGTCATTTATACCTACTCTGACCACTTTTATTCTATATAGTAGTGGAGATCTTAGCCAGAGCAATTAGGAAAGAAAGGAATAAAAGTTATCTTAATTGTATAGGAAGAAGTGTAATCATGTCTATTTGCAGATGATATCATAATATATATGCATACAACCCTAAAGATTTGACAATAAAATACTACTAGAACTAATAGAATAATTCAGTACTGTTTCAGGATACAAAATCAATGTACAAAGAATCAATGACATATCTATACACTAACAATTAATTATACAAAAAGGAAATTAGAAAGGCAATCCCATTTATAATAGCATTAAGAATAGTAAAGTAGTTAGGGATAAACTTAACCAAAGTGGAAAGCTGAACACTAAAAATCATAAAACACTGATGAAGGAAATTAAAGACAACATAGGCTAATGGAAAGATACATAAATTTCATGGAATGGAAGAATTAATATTGTTAAAATGGCCATTGTACTTAATCTACAGGTTCAATGAAATCCTTATCAAAATCTAAAAGTCATTCTTTACCAAAATAGAAAAAAAAATCTTAAAATTCATATGGAACAAAAGACCAGAGAGAGCCAAAACAATCTTGACAAGAATAAAGCTGGAGGCATCACACTTCATGATTTCAAATATTATGAAGCTATAGTAATTAAAACAGTGTGGTACTAGCATAAGGATTGACACATATACCAACAGAAAAGAATAGAGAGCCCAGAAATAAACCTATGCATATAAATTCCACCTATTTTTGACAAGGGTGTCAAGAATATGCTATAGGGAAAGGACAGTTGCTTCAAAAAATGGTGTAAGAAGGCAAGCTGGATATACACATGCAAAAGAGTGAACCTGGACCCTTATCTTAAACTCTATACAAAAAAAATCAACTAAAAATGGAGTAGATACTTAAATATAAGGTCTAAAACCATAAAACTACTGAAATAGAACATAAAAAAAATTGACATTGCTTTGCCAATGATTTCGCGGATATGACACCAAAAACACAGGAAACAAAATTGTAAATATATAACTTGAACTATAGCAAACTAAAAAGCTTCTGCAAAGGAAACAATCAACAAAAAGATAAGACAACTACAGAAAAAGAGAAAATATTTGCAAACTATCTGTTTGATAAAAGGTTAATATCCAAAATATATAAGGAACCCATACAACTCAATTGCCAACAAAACAAATAACCCACTTTAAAGATGGGAAGAGGACCTGAATAGACATTTCTCCAAATAATGCATACATTGTACAATGTGTATATGAAAAGTTGCTCAACATCAGTAATCATCAGACAACTGAAAATCTTAAGGATAATGAGGTGTCACTTCATGACTCTTAGGATGGCTATTATCAAAAAGAAAAAGAGATAACAATTGTTTGTGAGGATATGAAGAAAAAGGAACCCTGGTGAACTGTGGATGGGAGTGCAAATTGGTGGAGTCACTTGGAAAACAGTATGGAGGTTCCTCAAAAAATTAGAAATAGAACCAGCATATGATCCAGCAATCCCACTTTGGGTATTTATCCAAAGGAAATGAAATCAGAATCTTGAAAGCATATCCGGACTTCCATTTTTATTGCTGCAATCATTAGCCATGATATGGTAAAAATGTTTTTCACCAGAAAACTGAATAAAGAAAATGTGGTGTCTGTCTGGAATATTATTCAGCTATGAAAATGGAGAAAATGTTGTCATTTGCTACAATGTAGATGAACCTAGAGGACATTATGCTGAGTGAAATAAGCCAAACATGCAAAGACAAACATTGCATGATCTCACATTACGCGGAATCTAAAACAGTCTTAAAGAATCAGAAAGTAGAATGCTATTTGCCAGGGACTGAGGGAAGAAAAAATGGTGAGATATTGGTCAAAGTGTACAAAGTTTGAGTTATACAAGGTGCATAAATTCCGGAGATCTAATGTACTGCATTGAAATTTGCCACAAGGGTAGTTTGTGCACATTCTTACCACAGAAGGAAGGAAGGAAGGAAGGAAGGAAGGAAGGAAGGAAGGAAGGAAGGAAGGAAGGAAGGAAGGAAGGAAGGAAAAGGAAAAAAGAGAGGAAGAGAGAGAGAAAGAAGAAAGAGAACAAAAGAGGGAGAAAAAAAGAAAGAAAATGTAATTATGTGAGGTGATGGATATGTTAATTAACTTGACTTTGTGGTCATTACATAATGTATACATGTTTGACAACATCAGGTTGGGGCACCTGGGTTAGCATCCGACTTCAGCTCAGGTCATGATCTCATTGCTCATGAGTTCGAGCCCCATGTTGGCTCTGTGCTGACAGTTGGAGCTGGAGCCTACTTCAGATTCTCCCTCTCTTTCCGCCCCTCCCTGGCTCGCTCGCTCTCTCTCTCTCTCTCTCTCTCTCAAAAATAAACATTAAAGAAAATTTAAAACCAAAATAAAACACCAGTTTATACACTTTAAATATACACATTTTGGGGGGTCAATTTTAAGTAAAGCTGAAGAAAATGATGCTTTCTCATTTGAAATGAAATTACAAAATTACCCCACCTCTTACATCTAAATGTGAAAAAGGTATAGAAAATTATAGAGTATTTCTATGGTTGTAAAGTAGAAAAAGGTGTTTATAAAATAAGGTAACACATCTTTCCTATAAAAGAAAAGATTGTTAAATTGGATCCATTCAAATTTAAAATGGCTTTACTTTTAAGAAAATGAGATTGTAAACCATCTTAGCATTGTTTCACATAATGGCAAATTAATTCAAGATTTTCCTGAAGAAGAAACAAGTTCAAAATATTCAGGGATTAACTAATACATCTGCTTATGCATTGTGACAATGGAAAAAAAATAGCTGTGTAAAAATAACTGCAGTTTTTGGCATGTATTTATTCATTTATTTATTGATCTACCTATTTATCCATTTATTTTTATAATTGTCTAAAGTAATTGATTTGATCTAGTGCCAGCAGTCTTGGTAATAACACCAGGTAGTTTTCAAATCTCTTGACTGTGGAATTTGTTCCTGTATACTAATCTCTGCATTTCTAAAACTATGGCATTCTTTCTTTAAACATTTTTTTAAGTTTATTTATTTATTTTAGAGAGACAGAGACAGCACAAGTGGCAGAGGACAGAGAAAGGGAGAGAGAAAGAGTCCCAAGCAAGCCCCACGCTGCTAGCACCAGAGCCCTATGTGGGGCTCAAACTCATGAAGCTGTGAGATCATGACCTGTGTTGAAACCAATAGTCGGATGCTTAATTGATGAAGTCACCCAGGTACCCTAAAACTATGGCATTCTGAAGGAATTTTTATATAAAGCATTCTAGATAAGTAATGTTTACCCAATTCCATAAGCCAAATGAAATTTGTACTTAGATTTTAAGCTAAAGTATATTCCCATTCCCCAAAATTGATCATATTAATAGTGGTCTAACTTTTCCTTTTGACTACTTCCAAACATTCCTTTAGATTTTCTAAAGAAAAATACACTACATTTTCAAAATCAAGAAAATCATGTTTTTATTCAACGTATTTATATTTTCTTAGCATTTACAGTATACCATGCTATTGTTATTTTATGATTTTTCTGTCGTTTGGGACTCATTATGAAAATTCTTATGTACCTATATGGATACCAAACAATATTAAACATGTGGGTTACTATACAACATATACCCAAAGTGTTTCCTTGAATTTTTTCCCAAGCCTTTCCCTTTGATTCTCCTGCTGATCTGATCTTCCAGACCCTATTAATGTTTGAGCTTTTCCCACTCAGGACAGTGCCCTATCTTTGTGAAGAGAAACTCCTGCTGAAATTTTATAGCTTATTCCAAATGCTGTGAAACCCCTGTAATCTCTGTTCATATATTTGACTCTTGCTGGACTCCTGAGTTTTGAATGGAGTACACGTGAATTGTGATTTTTAGTGTGTCAACCATACTTAAAAAAAAATAAAATAAAATTTTGATTTTTAGTTTTCCTGACATCTATTGATGTTTTTACTTGTCCTCATATCTCTATGTCTTGTTAGTAAGAGAAAAGAAGAGATTTGGACCTAGGAAGCCACTATGCTCTAGAATTGATTTCACACCTGAACCCTGGAAAGGATCCATTCCTAGACAAGTCAAATGGTGTGAGGGAGGCTGCGAGCAGCTAAGCTAGTGCGCTGGTGACGACAAATAGAATAGAAGACGGTACTTAAAATAAGTTTTGCTAGCCTGTTACTCACCCTTTTGAGTTGAAGGAATGCTAGTGGTAAGTGGGAAGGAGGAAGTTGAACATAAGGGTCTATTACTGAGCTACTTCTTGATCATCAAGTGTCTACACGGGCCTTACATTGCTCACTCCCTGTGAAAGTAGAACCCTGTAACTAACTCTAAGGAGAAGAAGTGAACATACATGAACATTTAAGAAAACAGTGACAGAGGTGAGCATTTAAGAGGAAATGGTAATTAAATAGCAGAGAACATTTTTTAAAGAAATCTTTACCTATGTACTCATAGCTCAATTCTTAATTACTATAATACAGGTCTTCATAAATGCTGGGATATGGTCTCTGTATCAGTGGGATTTATCCCAAAAATGTAGGCATTATTTAATATTGGAAATCATATGTGTTATACAGTTGACCTTTGGACAACACAGGTTTCAACTGCATTTTTCATGTATTTATTTATTTTCAATAAATGTAGTACTGTACTATAAAGGTATTTTCTCTTCCTTATGATTTTTATTAGTACCATTTTGTTTTCTTTAGCTTACCTAGTTGTAAGGATACAGTATAGAATACATATTATATGCAAAATATGTATTAATTGACTATGCTATCATTAAACCTCCCCATTGACAGTAGGCCATTAGTAGTTAAGTTCTGGGGGAGGAAGAAGTTATATGTGGATTTTTGACTGCACAGGGTTGGGTGTCCCTGTTGTTCAAGAGTCAACTGTACAAACAGAGCCAAAGAAAAGTGGCATATTCCTATTAATAAATCCTCAATAAAGCCTTTGGCCATATTCAAATCTATTTTGGAGGAAACTTGTCAATGAATTAAATTGAATGATTATTTAAAATTCTCCAAAGCAAAATCTCACTAAATTGGATAATATTTTTTCCACTGTTTAAAAAACAAAAACAAAACACCTGTAAGTTATGATTCCTATTATTAAACATTATATTGGAAGCATTAGCCAATGCAATGAGATAAAATCAGCTATTGGAGGTGTATGTATTAACAAAGCAAACAAGGAAGCAAAGCGATCTGTATTTGTAGATGACAAAATAGTATAAAGAATCACTTGAAGAGTAAATAAGAAGCAGTATAATTTTATGCATTTGGGGAAGGCTTGGGAAGTTGGGTCGAAGAGACAGAACAACTAGAAAAGTCTTCTAAAGTATAGATAGCTTCTTACATGAATTTTAATGTAGATTATGTAAATTGTTTCCTATTATCATTTAAATATATTAAATAAAAAAGAAGTGATCTTGCAAATTTCAAATAAACTGAAACAAATGACATTCACTGTGCATTAACTTGGTTCCATAACCATAATGAGGAAAGAGAATAATTTCAAGTGGCTTAATACACTAAATTTTGATTATGTCAAAAGTGGGAAACATCTGAAGATGTGCAGAGGTGCAGACCTCTGACACTGCACATTGATCTTGTTGGTCATACCCTTCCAGAAGCTGTTCTAGGGCAACAGAGCTGTCACTTCCATGGAACTCTGGTGTGCTAGAGTTCTCCTTAACACAGCTTTCTGGAGCCATCGAGTCATTTCTGTATAGGTGGACTAAAACTTGAGCAACTCTCTCTTACAACCAGCTAGATAATTCTCAATTTCCTTACATATATGTATTTTTTTTCTTTTTTTCTTTCTGAATTGACATTTGAAATGCTCCATGCTCCATGGAGAAATTACTGAATCTAGATTTGGGGCAAAAAACACATCAAGTGAGTTTGGGATGTCTTATGCCAGGAAGCAAAACTAATGAGCAGCTGTCAGTATGATAAAAGGAGCAAGTTTAAATATCTTCCACAGTTTAATTAGTGGAAATGTTATGTTAAAAAATGATACATGAGGGTGAGGGTGGCTCAGTTGGTTGAGTGGCCAGCTCTTAGTTTCAGCTCAGGTCATGATCTCATGGTTTGTGAATTTGAGCCCCACCTTGGGCTATGTGCTCAAAGTGTGAAGTCTGCTTGGAATTCTTTCTCTCCCTCTCTCCCACACATGACCCCCCCACCACACACACACACAATAAATAAACTTTAAAAAATGAAATGTGTTTGAAATGCAATGAATATTAAAAAAGTCCATGAGTCTGCAATAATACTACAAAGAAGGAAGAAAGTTGAAAATCTCATTTTCCAATATTGAAGTCGTTGTTACATCAACTTCTTATTCTGAACGTTGGGAAATAATAAGAATGTAGTAGGTCTTTATCTTGCCTTTTGTTAGATGGCAATCAAATACCCACACATAAAGAATGAAAAGTATTTTTTTAAGAGGAATGATATCTATACACATAGAAAAAAAGCATAGGATTTAAGCATAGTTTCATCATAAAAACTTCTGAAAGGCAAAGCAGAATTAAAAACAAACAAGCAAATAAAAACCTATGTTGATATATTATTTATTAAGACTCTGAATACATTTTCCAATTTCCTTTCAGCTACCTCAAATTTGTAACACAGAAATGATTTGCTAAATATGTTCACTGTTTATTTTTTAATCATTCATCTGTGGCTCTCAAACGGATTTAATCTGGGATAAGGATGTAAGCCAAAACAAGCAAAGCACCACTTGACTCACAGAGATAAACAAAAGGATCTGCAGTTATCAGAATATGCATGTAGTTTAATAAACTCACAGAGAATGAAAGTTTAAAATTTAATATTGCTGCATAAAGCTGAACATAGTGTGAATATTTTCCAGCTTGCTACATTAAAACAGAAATAATATATATTAAGTAATACTCATTCCTATTTAACTGAAATTATGCTGACTAGAAAGCATACCTCATGTTAAAATAAATAACAGTGTTAATCCAATAGTACATTTAACCCCCACCTATTTGAGATTTGAAACATTAATTTTTTTCACATTTATTCATTTTTGACAGAGAGAGAGAGCACAAGCGGGGTAGGGGCAGAGAAAGAGGGAGACACAGAATCTGAGGCAGGCTCCAAGCTCCAAGCTATCAGCACAGAGCCCAGCGCGGGGCTCGAACTCACAAACCACGATTATCATGACCTGAGCCAAAGTCCGATACACAACCGACTGAGCCATCCAGGCGCCCCTGAGATTTGAAACATTTAAACAAAAACGTACAAATATCAAGGGAAGCCAAACTCGCATATCGTCCTACTTTGGAAAATATTCTTGGTAATTTAGGAAGGCTAAAAGTAAGAGTTATCAGAAGTTATCAGAATAGAATGTACACCATAAAAGATAATGGGGTTGTATGCCTTTTCCTAGATGAGAAACTATGGCTAAGAAAGGTGGAAATTATTTTATCTTAAGAGCATATTAGGAATTACTAAATATGTTTGGCGATGTTTTTCCTTATTAGAAATACAGTCAACATGATCATATATTAAATATCTTATTACACTGAATAGGCTTTATGTGAACTTTTACATTACTATTAATTATATTTGCAAATCACAATAAAATATCCTTTCATTTGTATTAAATCCGTATGTAACGCCAATGCTATTATCTTTTTAGAAGTTACTACTGATTTTAAAAATCTCACTAAATGTTCAGATGACAAAAAAGTTGATGAAATTTCCTATGAACATTTATGAGGGATTCCATGTCAATAGTTAAGCAATGCCTGCAAGGCACTAGTCTGTCAATTAAAGATAATTGTAGAATCAGAGTAAAAGACGTAGATAAATAAAATAAACTTTGGAATACAGGCTCAAATATTTTTAAATGAAAATATAATTGAAAGATATTTTATCTTAAGCACCTTTATCTAGTTAAGATCATTATACACTGACATAAAATAAATTTAGTTAAAAGTTGTTTGCTCTTAAATAAAAATTAAGAAATAAAAAAGAAACAAAACAGCTTTATTTAACAATCTGATACAAAAAATAACAAAGCTTCACATGAAATTTCACAATGAAACTAAGTTGCCAAAGGCATCTGGTGCAAAATTTCTCCCACAACTTTACCAGATGTCTAACAGTTGAAATACAATCATTTTAAGGCTTCAATACATCTGCCATTTCATGTTTCTGCAATTGAAGGCAGCAATACACAGCCCAAGTAAATGCATTTCACAGGAATTGTATAATGGCAAAGGGAAGCAACTATGTATACAACTTATGCCAAGTAAGTTTTTATTAGGGAAAAAGAGAGCGATTTGATCTTAAAGTAAAATGACTGATTGACCTAGAATGAGACAGAGTAATATATAGGACAAAATCTAAATAGATATGAAAAGCCATAGAAGGTCTGTGAAATAGATTTTTCTTTCTTTTGGTCAAAACTAGTAGTTTTGGGATAAAAATCATATTAATTTATTTGTAATATTTAAAAAGGTTTTTTAAAAAGAAAGTTTAAAAGTAATAGCACACTGATATAAAACTATAACATGATTTTCTTTATGTTAAAATGGAAGGTTTTTTTCTTGGATTATTGGTCTGCTCTTAATACATGGTTGTAAATGGCTTTTCTTTTCCTTTTGGAGTCAACTTCCTAAAAGTTAAAGATGGTGTGTCTTATCAGAAACATTTTCTGTGCTTTATTTGGGCTTTATCACACTCTTGATTAAGAGAATCAAGTCTCACTTTTAAAACAGCTAAGGTTTTTATAATATTTCCTCCTACATCTAGGTTTTAAAAATATTATCATTTTAGTTAGTCTAGTATTGTTTTTCAACCACCCATAATCGAATTTAGCCAAGTGTTCAAATCCACTGACAACTTTTGACATTTTGTCTTCCACAGGGAGGAATTGGCCTTACCCAAAGAAAAGAGTAAACTTTTTTTCTTTTTTTTTAACTATTGTGTTTTATTAGTTTCAGATGTCTAGTGATTCAACAATTCTATACATTAGTCAGTGCTCATCACAGTAAATGTACTTTTTAATGCCCATTACCTATTTCACCCATCTCCCACCATCAGTTTGTTCTAGTTAAGAGTCTGTTTTTGGTTTGCCTTTTATTTCCTTTGCTTGTTTGTTTTGTTTCCTAAATCCCACATGAGTGAAATCATATGGTATTTGTCTTTTTCTGACTGACTTACTTCACTGAACATCACACTCTCTAGCTCTATCAATGTCCTTGAAAACGTCAAAATTTCATTTTATGGCCAAGTAACATCCCATTGTGTATGTATACCACTTCTTCTTTATCTATTCATCTATCAATGGACATTTGGGCTGTTTCCATAATTTGGCTATTGTAAATAACGCTACAATAAACAAAGGGGGTTATGTATCCTTTTGAATTAGTGTTTTACACACACACATATAAACATTAATATAAATATAAATATAAAATATGTATACATATATATGTATGTATGTGTTTTGGGGTGTTTTTTTTTTTTTGGTAAATGCTCAGTAGTGTGATTACTGCATCATAGGGTAGTTCTAATTTTAACTTTTTGAGGAACCTCCATACTGTTTTCCAGAGTGACTACACCAGTTTGTGTTCCTACCAACAGTGTAAGAGGGTTGACTTTTCTCTACATCCTCGCCAGAATCTGTCATTTCCTGTGTTGTTCATTTTAGCCATTCTGACAGGTGTGTGGTGATATTTCATTGTAATTTTGATTTTTATTTTTTCTAACGATGAGTGATTTTGAGCATCTCTTTCTGTGTCTGTTGGCCATCTAAATGTCTTCTTTGGAAAAAAAAAGTCTATTCATGTCATCTGTCCATTTCTTACCTGCATTATTTGTTTTTGGGTGTTGAAGTTGATACATTCTTTATAGATTTTGGATACTAACCATTTATTAGATATGTCCTTTGCAAATATCTTCTCCCATTCAGTTGTTGCCTTTCAGTTTTTCTGATTGTTTCCTTTGCAGTGTAAAAGCAAATGATTTTTTTTCAATGTAGTCCCAATAATTTATTTTTGCTTTTATCGCTATTGCCTCAGGAGACATATCTAGAAAAATGTTGCTATGACCAATATCAGAGAAATTACTCACTGTGTTCTCTTCTAGGATTTTTATGGTTTCAGTTCTCACATTTATGTCTTTAATTCATTTCGAGTTATTTTTGTGTATGGTGGAAAAAAAAACTGGTGCAGAGTCATCCTTTTGCATGTTGCTGTCCAGTTTTCCCAACACCATTTGTTGAAAAGACTATCTTTTTCCCATTGGAATATTTTTTCCTGCTTTGTCAAAGATTAATTGACCATATAATCATGGGTTTATTTCTGGGTTTTCTATTCTGTTCTATTGCTCTATGTGTCTCTTTTTAGGCCAGTACCATACTCTTTTGATTAGTACAGCTTTATAATATAACTTGAAGTCTGGAATTGTGATATCTCCAGTTTGGTTTTTCTTTTTCAAGGTTTCTTTGGCTATTCATGAAAAATGCTGCTGGTATTTTGATAGGGATTTCATTAAATGTGTAGATTGCTTTAGGGTAGTAGAGACATTTTTCACAATATTTGTTTTTCCAACCCATGGAATGTCTTTGCATTTCTTTGCATTATCTTCAATTTCTTTCAATAATTTTTTTATAGTTTTTAGAGCCCAGGTCTTCACCTGTTTGGTTGAATTTATTCTCAGATATTTTGAGAACAAACTTTCTTGTATCTTCACAATAGGAGGTATCTTTACAATTTGAAGCAAGGTTCCTATCTAAATTAGATTCTTACCCTCCCATAGAGATGGGGAGATTGTCTCTGCTTTCCTTGATTATTTAATTTGAAAGGACAGCTCCCTGCTCCTTGAGAAAACCAGTGTGGATTCTCAGGAATCCTTAGAACAAGAAGCTAAGCAGTTGGGAAGAAACCTAAAATATTTGACTGTTTCAGCAGATCACAAAGGGTAACATTCATGCCCGGTGTTGCTGCTAGATGGGCCACTCAAGCAGTATGCCAAAAGTTCTGCATGTTCCATACTCTGCTTCCCAAAAAACCAGGATCATGGACAGTCTTAACCAAAACCACCAACATCACTGCCAGAGAATTATACAAACTGAAGCAAGAGGTTCTCTACAATCATTGGTCATGATTATTCCTTCTCAAAGAGGTACTTGTGCAGTGGATGAAAGCTTCTGCTGTACATATGTTTCACAAAATGTCTCTAATGTCTATGCCATCACCAAATATATTTAGACTACAACCTGGGAAATTCATCAGATTGCACTGTTACTCACTCAACCATTTAAAGGCATTTTGAGTACTATATCTTGGAAACGTCTGAACTGGCTCCCTCCAAACCACAATTCTTGGTTTTATTCCCTTAAACTTTAATAATTATTATCTTTTTATATTCCTAGACACACGTCTTATTAAATACTTGATCTCTAAGGTCTTCCAATAGCTGTCAGTTCAACAACATCCTCAATAAATAATATAACTAATCTTTCAGAGCCAGCAACAATGTGAAGGGCAGCCCATAACTGAAAATTACTTGGATTAACCTTAATATTGAAATGTTAGCCATCTCTAATTGTTGATTTTGTCTGTCTTTAAACAACAGGGGGAACTGACAAATGTTTCAGTTACCCATTTCTCATTCTTTACTTTGTCTTCACCAAACTTTGACCAGGCTTCTACTCTTTCTATGTATCAACTTGCCCCCAAGCCTGAACAAGCACTTAAAAGTGGTATCATTATCAGCCCATTCTGAGAATGGGCTGACCGCAGTGAGACATTTTTTAAAATGTTTATTTTTTCAGAGAGAGGGAGACAGACAGAGTAGGAAGGGGCATAGAGAGAGAGAAACAGGTGATTTGAAGTGGACTCTGAGCTGATAGCAGAGACCCCAATGTGGGGCTCGAACTCACAAACTGCAAAATCATGACCTGAGCCGAAGTTGGACGCTTAACTGCCTGAGCCACCCAGATGCCCTCACAGTGAGACATTTTTATAGTCGACTCCAGACACTCATGACAGCATCATCACAATCAGGGTTATATAGATATACTCATCACTTCTAAAAGTTTCCTTGTATTTTTTTGTTTTTGTTTTTGTTTTTGGTAGTAAGAACACAACATGAGATCTATCCTCTGAGTAAAATTTTAGGTGTACAATACAGTACTGTTAACTGTAAACACTATGTCCCTACAGCAGATCTCCAGATCTTCTTCATCTAGGATAACTGAAACTTCATACCCATTGAACAACATCTTCTCATTTCCTCCCTTCCGCCCCCATCCCCAAGTCTCTGACAAGTGTTGATGAAGAGAAATTGGAAGACTTGTACACAGTTGGCAGGAATATAAAATGGTACAGCTGCTGTGAAAAACATTCTGGAGGTTTCTCAAAAAGATTAAAAATAGAACTACCATATGATCCAGCAATCCCACTTCTGGGAATCCAAAATAACTGAAATCAGGATCTTGAAAAGATATCCACACCCTCATGTTAATTGTAGTATTATTCACAATTGCCAAAATATGGAAACAACACAAGTTTCCATCCATAGATAAATGGGTAAAGAAAAATGTGGTATAGGGGCACCTGGGAGGCTCAGTCTGTTAGGTGTCGGCTTAGGCTCTGGTCATGATCTCACAGTTCATGGGTTCAAGCCCCACATTGGGCTCTGTGCTGATAGCTCAGAGCCTGGAGCCTGCTTCAGATTCTGTGTCTCCCTCTCTCTCTGCTCCTCCCATGCTCAAGCTCTGTCTCTGTCTCTCAAGAATACATAAAAGTTAAAAAAAAAAAAGTTTTTAAAAAGAAAAATGTGGTATATACATACAATGAAATATTTAGTATTAAAAAAAGCAGGAAATCTTGCCAAATGCAATAACATAGATGAACCTGAAGACCAGTATATAGTAAATGAAATAATCCTGTCTGGAAGCACAAAGACTACATGATTCCACTGATAAAAGGTATCGAAAATAGAAAAACTCATAGAAGCAAAGAATAAAACAGTGGTTGCCAGTATGTTTTTATTTGACACAAGTTACAGACTGCTTTGGTTTTTCAGTATGGATAATTAATAAAGGATATAACCACTATAAGAAGGATTTGAAAAAAATATACCCTCTTATATTTATTTCACTGATACAGCCTTTATATAAATAGGATCGACAAGCTGTTTAAGAAACAAAACTTATCTGGAAGGACTTTTAGTGACCATCAGACACAACTGTCTTTATCCAACAATTTAAAAATACTGTGCAGATGTAAATTTCTCTCATTTTTTGTTCTACTTCCCCCATTAAAATCTAGATCTAATTTTACCTTAATGCTAAGTAAGGCACAGAGATGTGACTAAATTCCCACAAGCAATGTCATTCAAAAGATAATTAAATAATGAGGAAATGAGACTACGAAGTAGTTGCTTAGAGTTTTCTTTTTTAACTAGTGTCATTTCTCTTTGTAGGGTCCTAGGAATGACCAGTTAGCAGACTCTTCATGCTATCTAGTGTTCGTTCTGAGTAGTGGTGACAAAGGCACATGTCTGGGAGACTCTTTGGTTTGGTCAGAGAGTATTCTGAGCTTTTAAGCCTGGAGCAATTTTTTCCTGGAATTTTTGTGAACTAACATCTTTTAATAAATTTTATTTTCTGTTACAACCAGGCAAAAGATCTTCTGTTAATTGCAACTAGAACTCTAATTACACAGGGTTATAGTTCTGTATCACATGGATGGGAAAAAATAAGTGAGATGATCTTCAAAAATGTAGCTAAACAAACTTCATAAAGAAATAGAATTTAATGGATGAGACACAATACAAATTCAAATAGAGAAAATGGAAAAATCTAGGAAAGGGAAGACCAAAGATATAATTGTATGCCAGTGGGGGAACAAGATAGACATTGATCAACAAAATTAAACTAAGTACTCTGAATTGAAAAATAAAGGAGTAGAAATTATTCCTTACTAAAAAGAGATGCATACAATAAGAATGGGAGTGAACTGATAGGTTTAGTATAGTGCTTTTTCAGATTAGTCATTAAGATGGTGCCTTCTGATATCATTAAAATTTATTTTGCTTATAGTATTAATGGTATTATGTGAATAAATAAAAATGTTTAGAATGGGTATGATCATTTTTCTTTTAAAAATAACCAGTTGGTTCAAAATTACATATGTAATATTACTTGAAGATCAAAAAGAATGAAATCTTGCCATTTGTAGCAATGTGATGGCACTAAAATGCACTATGCTAAGCAAAATCAGTCAGAGAAAGATAAATATCATGATTTTACTCATATGCGGAATTTAAGAAACAAAACAGATGAACGTAGGGCAAGGGAAGGAAAAATAAGGTAAAAACAGAAAGGGAGGCAAACCATAAGAGACTCTTAAAAACAGAGAATAAAGTGAAGGTTGCTGGAGGGGTGCTGAGGGGGTATGGACTAAATGGGTGACGGGCATTAAGGAGGGCACTTGGGATAAGTACTGTTTGCTATGTGTAAGTGATGAATCACTAAATTCTACTCCTGAAATCATTATTACACTATATGTTAACTAACTTGGATTTAAATAAAAATTAAAAATGTAAAAAAATAAATTACATATGTATACATATATGAATGTAACCTCATTAATATGTGTTAGTTTTGTTATGTGGAATAAGGAAAGGACGTGTCCCTCTACAAAAGAGTAGTTTTAGTTTTTTCATTTTTAAATAAATAGAAAAGTAGAAAAAGTATTCTAAATTACTATGGATTAGCCTAATGGTATTTTATTTCCTTTCTTCTTTTACCCTTTCTTTCTTGACTTATTTTATGTACAAATACTCCCTTGGGCTATTTATGCTAATCTTAAGAGCACTAATTATTCAGAATTCTTATCTGACAAATGCATACTCACATACCATTTGTCTCTAGGCTTAGCAACATTTTAATGATGATAAACAGAAATACTTCCAAGAGTAATTGACTTGCTATTTTCTAATTATGTTTTATTCTATTACTTTGCTGAAAAGATTTTTACTGATGCATGAAAAATATTCCAAAAGCAGGAAGCATATTTTTAATTATTTTATTGTCTTCTGCCAGAAGTTTGGTTTTTGCTTTAAATCTAGACACTGGGATCATTTGGTGTTTGAGCATACACAGCCTTTGTTTCTTAGTAGTTGTAAAGTTGATCAACACATATTTTTAAAAAATATTTATAGAGAATGACTGTGATGGTGAAGTTTATCTAAGATGACTATTTTAAAACTCTATTATGTACACAGATGTTTTATGATGCTCATTTTTCATGACAAGTATAAAGAATCTAAGAAAACATCTAAGCAATGCAAAATAAATTTCAAGTGTTTGAAAGCATGCCCCTTTTTTTTTAAGATTATAACCAAAATAAATTGAAACATGAAATATTTAATGCTATTATGGTGTTTCGGGTGCTTCAATTAAAATAGTTTTTGCTTATTTGTTTTTGCAAGAGAATAAAATTAAACTTAGTTGGGGAAACTTTCCTTAGTGATATCCACTTTGAATCTGAAGCAAATTTAATATAAATGAATAGATCATATGGATAATATATTTATTTACCTAAATTTTGACAACACAAGATAATTTCTCTCCATATGCATATTCCACTCTATGTGAAAACACTAGTAGTAAATCTTCTAATGACCTGTAACATATATATGCATTATATTATATTATATCATATTATATAAAAAATACCATTGATTCTATGTTAAGAATTTATAATGAATATCAACATACTAGAAATTATGGACATTATTAATACTGAATTTCTACTTTAATATTAAGCTTGGTCTTCCTTTTGTACATTCTTTCAACATACAAAAATGTGTACTCAGTATCAGTTGTGTTTCATGAAACGAGAATATTTTAGAGAAAAAAGACAAAGACTGCCTTCTGGTTTATTTTAACATGGTCAGAGACCGACGAACATGTAAACAAATAAATACGACCAAAAGAATTACTTCAGTTAGTGATAAATTTTATGATAAAAATGGAACAATGATGAAGTAGCTGTAAGCAATAAATATTATTGTCTCAGTTATCTGATAAATTATTTCTAAAGAGGTAGCATTTGAGTTGAGGCTGAATTAAGATATATTCACAATTAGGAGAAGAAGGTCCCAAGTGGAAGAAATATCAGATGCAAATAACCTTAGAAAAAATACAGAGATCCTGGGGCAAAGGTAAACACAATAAGATGACTCAACATTGATTATTCTTCTTCTCCTTTAGACACTTCATAACTGGGAAGCATAACACTCAGATGCCAAGTAGAAAATAAGATGCTAGAGCTTCTGGGAATCTCACTGACTATGGCAGACAGAATTTGGATTTCAAAGCTAACAAAGTAGCCATGACATGAAAGTATAAGATCCTAGAGGAAAAGGGAACTACCAAGAAGTTAGTCCAAAATTATATCCACAAGTCATCTTTAAGGCATTTTCCCTTTACTAAACCACAGATACATGCGTAGACCAAGCAGCAGAAAGAAGCTTCTAGGAAATTTAAAGAAATATAGAGATTTTGGTAAGAAATGCAAGTAAATACCAATATGGAAGTTTCAGGTTCTATGAGAAACTCGGATTCTAGAAAATAATTCAGACCTACAGTTAAGATCTATAAACAATTATATTCTAGGTAAGGGTAAACAAGGAATAGATAAAACCTCAAGCCTATTCCAGATTCACATAGGATTAACTTGAAAATAAGTATTGTTTGTTCAAGTGCTCTGTCTATATTTAAATCCTTTCTTAATAGGATAACATATTCATATCAGCCAGAATTTTTCCAAATGAAATATTTAATATCATTCAAAATTACCATTAATGTTCAGAAACAGGATGGAATGACAAAAAAAAGAAAAGAAAAAATACACAGACCATGAAGAGAATCACAGTGGTCTCGTTACTAATGTGAGAGGGAAAAAAAGACTTTAATAACTTTTAATAATTTATTCAATAGGAAGATAGATTTCTATCTTTATATTTAATTTGAGAATTGTATCCTATCTTTATATATAGTATTTTATTCTCAAATTTGAGAATACAGTTAAAAATTAACTAGAAATCCCAAAAATAAAAAAATACATTAACAGAAGTGTATTCTTTAAATAAGCAAAAATCCTGAAAGATAATAAAAAAAATAGAATGATATTGACTATAGATATCAAAGTATTTTTGAAATAGTTAAAAGTGTTGGTGTAAAACTATTATACACAAAAATAAATAGAAGAGAAAGATTAGAAACAAACACATGCAAATTATGTCTGCTTATCTTTGACAAGGGAGACACTGAAATATAATAAAGCATATTAAATTGGATATTCATGTGGGGGGAGAAATGAACCTAAAATCATCTCTCACACCATATTCTGAAAGCCCATTTGGAATATATCATGAACAAAAACAAAGAGTAAATCAATGAAGTTTCTAAAATACAATGAAGTTTCTAATATACAAGAGGAGACTCTTCAGGATGTTGGAATTTGACATAATTATTTTAAATGGGAGGAATAACTTTAGCAAAGAAGAATGCTTCATCAGACTTCATTAAAATTAATATCTTTGTTCACGAAAAATCCCCACAAAACTGAATAAAACAAACAAACAAAACTAAAGAAAACACACTACTAAATGAGTGAAAATGCAAACCTGGAGTGACAGTGAATAATTATGAAATGAAATGTTTGTATTAAAAAAATATAAGGTATTGTTACTATTGCAGTCAAAATGAAGGTAGATAACCTAGATTTTAAAAAGGACACCACAATGAATAGACAATACACAGAAAAGAACCACATGGCAAATAAACAAATAAAAAACTACTCAAAAGAGAAATAAACATTTTAATTACAATGGGATTTCTTGCTTCAGTTTGGAGATAAAGAGAATAGCAAAAAAGTGTTGCTCCTGCAGTTACAAAATACTGGAAAAACTTGGATGACTTTTCTTTAACCCTAACCCATCAGAGAAATGGGATGATAGGGTCAAGTAAGTGTCCTGTAGAGCTGCAGATATAAAGAATTTGCACCCTCTCTGGAGATGTTTCCTTCATGACATCCACTAGGTGCTCACAGGGAGGACCAGAGAGGATCCCAAATAAGCTTCCTTCCTAGTGTGGACTGGGGAAAGGGAGCAATAGGCACTGCTGAAGTTCCACATAGACTCACATCTAACTCTACAATGGAATAAACACTTTAATCTACAAAGGGAAGAGGAAGAAAAAAAAAAGATAGAAATAACAAAACAAAAAAAAGACTGCTTAAGGTACTGGTAGAAATCCACTCCAGGTAGGGGGAGAAAAAGAATTTCTACCCTTGGAGAGGGGTAGGAATATATGTTAGCATTAGCATTACAGCAAGCTGGAAAGCAAGAACACTTGGAAAGTCACATAATATAACACCCAGGTGCCATGTGCTAACACCAGCAGAAGCTTATTAGCATAACAGATAACACACCATTTCCTTCCTCAGGTCCCACCACCATGTCAAATGGAATTAAAATAACAGTGCAGCATTGCTAAGAAAGTGGAAAGAAAGAAATTTTCTCAGTGAGCAGACACTGGAAAAAAACAAACTCTGACAAACTAGCCTACAAACTGAACACTAGGTATCCCTAGAGGAATTTAATTCTGTGACACACTGAGGGTAAACCCAACAACAACAAACTTCAAAGCCAGCCCAAATTATAACTAGATTAACCCAAATCCACCCCATGCCTGGCAGAAGGAAAGGAATGATGTTCAAACGTTCAAAATACTTGGATCATTATGTATTCCCTATTAACATATCTAGTTTTCAAGAAAATATTATGAGATGCATGAAAAGATAATATGAAACCCAATCTAAAAGAGGGGGAAACAAAAGAACTAGATTTCAATAAGACATAGATTTGCAATGAACCAAAGTTGAAATAACTATGATTAATATGTTACAGACACTAACTGAAAAACAATGTGCAAGATCTGATAATTCAGTGATTCATCACCTACGTACAACACCCAAGTGCTCCTCATAACAAGTGCCCTCCTTAATACCCATCATCCATCTAGCCCATCCCCCACTTACCTCTCTCCATCAACCTTCAGTTTGTTCTCTATAGCAAAGTCTCTGGTGGGTTGTTTCCCTCTTTCCCTTTTGTTCCCCCCCCCCCACTTCACCTGTTTTGTTTCTTAAATTTCACATATGAGTGAAATCATATGTATTTGTCTTTATCTGACTGGCTACCCCAAGGTTTTTCATCCACTTCAAATTTATTTTTGTGCATGGTATAAGAAAATGGTCCAGTTTCATCCTTTTGAATGCTTCTGTCCAGTTTTCCCAACAACATTGGATATTATTTCCTGCTTTGTTGAAGATCTGTTGACCATATAGTGTCAGAATAGTCAATTTCAATGATAATCAATTCAAGATAATATAGATACAATAGAGAGATACATATATACATAAAATTGGGAAACATTCTTTTTAAATTCTTATAAAATTAACAGTACTAAAAAGAAAAAGAAAAAGAACTTACATAGAGTTCAATGTTAAATGCATAACTACTAAATTATTACCATATTAACACTTCCTCAGAATGGAAATCATTTCAAGAATAGCTTTCACAATATTAATAAAATTCACTACATTAACATGTAAAGGTAACAAATTATACTATGCCCTTCCATAGATGAAAAAAGGAATTGAATGGCTTTCAACACTGATTCTTGTCAAAACAATGATCTTATGATAAATTAGGAATGGATTATGGTCTCCTTACTATGGTTACATCAGTTTGTGTTATTTGGTTAGAGAAACCAGAATTTTCATCTAAGGAATTTAAATAAAAAATAAATATGCTGAAGGTAAACCGTAGATGGTAAAAGTAGAGAGAGCAGAGAATAAGACTTGGAAGCAAAACAAGAACATTGGAGGAGTTAAGGCAATTTAGGACAATGCAGTCTGCAACAACAATTTACACTCCATTTCCTTTTCTTTCCATCACTCTAGTTGAGGTTCAGCACCTTATAAAAGATAGAGTGATTATCTTAGCTTCGGTCATGGGCATCTCATTTGAAGAGAGAAAAAGAGAAAAACTTGGTTGTACTGTTAACAAGAATACACTCTGGTAAAAAAGTAGTTTCTCAAGTGGAAATTTGTATGGCCTTAGGAAAATTAAAAAAAAAATAACTTCAAATATCCCGTGGTCCAGATTTTTTTTCCCTTTCAGTGTACACAAACACACACATATCTTTCTATCCAATTCTGATACATCTTTAAGTGATCCCTTCCACTTAAGTAAGTTCCCTCATAAAAAGTTCCAAAATATAACCAACCCTAAAAAGATGCTGCAACACCAGTTCCAACATCAGGTAAGCCATCATCTAGTTTCATGTTTCAGATAACTGGATCTGATGTCCATTCCTTCTCTTCTTTATATTTTGCCCATAAATATACTTCACAATATTTGAAATAAGTTGTAATTTTTCAGCTATTTTATGCATAATGGCAGGAAATGGAAGAATAAAGGAAAAATAAGTTGAGATTTTAAAATATATATGGCAAAAAAGAACGGAATATAATTTTATATCTCAATATTGCTATTTCTGAAATAATACAAGGGCATTATTGACATGTATGATTATCTTTCTCTCCCATCCATTCTGTGCATTCCTTGCTATAAATGAGTTGCCTCAAAAGTGTGACTCAAATCTTAGTCCCAAAGGAACAGAGAAGTGTTTTTTGTTTGTTGTGATGTGTGGACAGAACTCTAGCAAAGCTTTATCATTTTAAACCTTGTGAACAAATTCCAGAAGTCCTACAGAAAACCCTCAGGTTCCATATATGCAGGGAACCCTTGGTTCCCTGTACACTTTTGTCCCACAGTGACCTTATTTTCCCTCTATAGTCAAGATCAATCACCCTAGTAACACAGTAAGTTATCGTTGACTTTGTTCATTTGCACAAGGATCCCCAGATAAACACTAATCATTCTAGTTTATAAACAAGTGGTGGTAGCTAAACCCTTCAATTCAGCAGAACCCAGAATCACAAGGAAGAAACATTCTCTCCCTTAAGTTGTAATTCAGTTTATTATAAGTAGTATCTTAAATTCCACCCCTTTATTTTTTTAAATTAGCTGCTCTAGGAGATTCATGGGCAATCCTGCTGAAAAATCCTATGGCTTATCAGCTCAATTGACTTATGATGTTTTTGAACATAAGAGAATATTGTATGTGAGGATTTATGCTTTCACACAACCACAAGATAATTTAAATAAGTTGTAAAAAGTGAATTAATGTGAGAGAAAGTATTAGTATTTACTTTGCTTACATTAACAAGTGGTTCTTTAATGTGTACATATTTGTGTGAGAAAATAGAAGAAAGCTATCTCTCATGCCTCAAATAAGAGAAAAATATACATAATTTTCTCTGTGATGGCTTTAGGTATAAAAGATGGAGACATTCTTTTTTTATATATATTTCTATGAGACAACAGAGGAAGCCTCTACTTGATGCCTCAAATATAAAAGGAAAAATGTAACTTGATACTACCACCTTATTTTGATTATTTAAGATGGAGGCAGTTCAACTGTATGAGAAGTTAGGATGAGATAACCACCATTTATATCTTCTTCTTTCAAGACAAAGGGCTCAAAGAGAGATTACAGAGAGATTTTACTCTCCACAGTTTGTGGAGAGTAATGCTTCACCAAGAAAGGAAATAAAATCATAACAGTAACATATGTTTAAAACACAACTAATACTATCTTAATATTACTAAAGAGATGCCAAGTAAAAGAGACTTTTAACAAATTTTGTCTCCAATATTTTAACTCACTCCCTTAGTAGCTAATAGAAAGAATCCATTGTTTTAGGTCTTCATAAAGTGAAGGGAGCCTAACTGAATTTGAACAACAACAACAAAAATATTAGCTGTATATTATGCTATTGGAGACATTTTACATTCTCATTCATGGTACAGAAAACATGAAATTGGACAGGAAAACACCCCAAGTTTGTAAGATACTATCTAATACTTTCATCATAAATTAACTTTCAATAATGCATCCAACTAACTTTAACACTAATTGTTTTTCATGTTGGTGTATATAGAGAGATGCAAAATTATTACAAAGTAGCCCATTGCTTTCGTGTCTACTCTATAAAGTAAGGTACTAAAAAGCAATAATGTATATCATTATGTAAGACTTAGTAAGTCTACGGGGGCTGGCATTGGAAGAACTATTACAAATAGCTGAAGAAAATGAAAATCTCCTATTTCAGTGAGGTCAATAACTGCTTCCATAATTCTGGAATCAATCTGTCTCTAGTTAACTAGTGTGTTCATTTGAGAACTTCTATCTTATTGGGTGAATCTGAGCAAGTTTGATTTATACAGTCTGCTGAACTTTAGTGAGGTCAAATCATCATTGACCCAATGTAAAGCCTCCATCCTAAAGCCAGGGCCATATTTTTTAAGTTTATTTTTTTTTATTTTGAGAGAGAAGGAGAGAGAGAGTGCTTGAAAGCATGAGTGAGGGGAGAGAGAGAGGAAGGGGGAGAGGGAAAGACAGAGAGAGAGAAAGAATCCCAAGCAGGGACTTGGAATGATGCAGGGCTCTATCCCAGGAACCCACTAAATCACGACCTGAGCCAAAATCAAGAGTCAGATGTTTAACTGAATGAGCCACACAGGCACCCCATATTTGTACAACAGCACATTAAAGAGAATTAGTAAACAGACTGACTGATCTCTACTGGGTTGTTGGCAATCCCTTGCAATTATGAAGTACCTGTTTTCCAGTGTGGACATTTTAATGAACATTCATAAGATATGAGGTCAGTAGTACACATATATTGTATCTCCTGCTGGGGTTGCCAGTTAAAATATAGAATGTCCATATTTGTGTCCCCTGAAAAGATGTATGTTGACTCTCCAATGTGATGGTATTTCTTTATTTAAATTTTTAATGTTTATTCATTTTTGAAAGAGAGACAGAGTGTGAGAGGGGGAGGAGCAGAGAGAGAGAGAGGGAGACACAGAATCTAAAGCAGGCCCCAGGCTCTGAGTTGTCAGGACAGAGCCCGATGTGGGGCTCAAACCCATGGACCGGACCGTGAGATCATGACCTGAGCCAAAGTCTGACGCTTAAATGACTGAGCTACCCAGGCACTCCAATGTGTGATGGTATTTAGAAGTGGGGTTTTAGTGAGATTATTAAGTCATGGGCGTGGAGCCTTCAAGAACGAAATCAGTGCACTTATAAATGAGACCCCAGAGAACTCTCTTGCCCCTTATGCCATGTAAGGAAATAGCTAGGAGAATGCCATCTGTGAACCAGGAAACGTGACTTCAACTCATAATGAATCTGCAAAGTGCCTTGATCTTGCACTTGCCAGGTTTTGGAACTGTGAGAAATAAATGTTTGTTGTTTAAGCCACTCAGTCTATGGTATTTTGTTATATAGTAGCCTAACAGACTAAGACACCCAAGTACCCAAGAATTTCAGGTAAGCAGTAACATTTGATGGAACATATTTTACTAAAAAAGCATTTGTTGTATCTAGAATTTAAATTTAATTGTGTGTAAGCATTTGTATTTGTTAAATACAGGAACCCTACCTTGGACCCAACCACATGTCATCTAATGATGTCAACCATATATCTGATGTTGCTTATTCCATTCCCCCAAATATGTAGAAAATTTTGACCTGATATTTCATTTTAATGATTTACACATTTTAATATTTTCTGTTCATTTTTTCTGACATATTTTATTCACCAATTTATAGGCAATCTTTGAGTATAATTTTTTTCCAGTGATAGCTACGGAATAAAACACTGAGTATCTTCACTTAACCAAACGTGGGTTTGACTTGTGACTTTGCCTACTTGATATGACTGATTATTCACCTACTGCCTTAGACAGGATGCCCACATGAAAGAGGTGGTACCTTCAAACTGAGTACTTGAAGAAAGTTTAATGATTGTAAAAGCACTTATTTCAAAGATACGGTAGAATGTGGAGAAGTGGCAAGTGATAGTGTATTATCCTGGAACTAGTAACAAGTGAGGTGCTCCACTATTCTGGACTTAACTGAAGGAAACGTTTGTGGGGAGAGGGCCTTTTGACAGGAGAGAAACTGTCTGACCATTGCAATATTGCAGGTATTTAGCCAGGACCATAATTATCTGAACCCCATTTTTCTCCTTCCCCTCCTTTCTACACACTTGGAACTAGAGTATAAGAAACCTGAAGCAAAGGTCAGGTTCCTTGTGCTCACAGACAAGGAGAAGGATGGAGAAAGACAGTGAATATAGAGGAATACCCTGAGGATATCCAAAACACTTCTGTGACCTTATTATTATTATTATTATTATTATTATTATTATTATTATTATCATTTGCTATGTTTTTCTGTCATTTTCTTAGTTTATCCCTTTCCTGGATCTCTCTGCATTCAACACCTTTAGTTGGTTGTTCTACTTTTCTCCGCAGTAATTTATTCCAGTTTGCATTTTTATTTAAATAGTAGATTAATACTTAAAAACTTATTTTAAAAACATATTTAACATTTTATTTTTTAATGCTCACTCATACTTCCTTTCCAGTAAACTAAGCAATGATAAAGAGCAGATAAATTAGCATTCACTAGTCCACCTCCAATGGTCTCAAATTATCTTGTTTACGTGAAACATCTGGCAATAGAATTCCTTTGAGGGAACATATTAAAAAAATAATAAGTAGTTTGATCTGATTGAAATTGAAGTGGTGAAGGCAAGGGTTACCAGAGATGAAATAATGAAATAAATAGCTGAAATACTTTGGGGGGTGGAGAGGGTGGCTAAAAATTGCTGGTGAAGCTTAGAATAGAGAACAATATAGAGAAAAATAAATGACAGTTTCATAACAAAAAGGAAGTTTATAGATATGTCAAATATTTAAATTTAACTTTTATTTAGACTGCTCTTCCACCTTGAGACCTAGCTCATTCACCAATGTTCTGAATGACATTAAGCAATATTAGTTCAATGATGATTCAACACAAGTGAAATTACCTCAACCGAAAAACGAATATAACTTCACAATTTCAAATATTTACAAATTTGGTATTTGTAACATAATCTCTGGATTTCAGGCAAAGGTGCAGATATTATATCCATTTTAAAGAAAAATAAAGTTACTCTTGAAGATTGTCTTAGCTTGGTCTATTATAACAAAATGACATAGTCTGAGTGGCTTAACACAAAAGTTTATTTTTCACACTTCTGGAAACTGGAAACCTAAGATTAGGGTGCTAGCATGGTCATGTTCTGGTCAGGGTTTTCTTCTTCACTTGCAAAAGGCTGGTTCTCTCTGTGTCCTCAGATGGCAGACACGAGAGAGAGAGAGAGAGAGAGAGAGAGAGCGAGAGAGCGCCCACGCTCTGGTGTCTTCTCCTTTTCTTATAAGAACACTAATCCCATTATGAGGACTCTACTCTTCATGATCTCATCTAAATTTAATTACCTCCCAAAGGCTCTACAACAAGAACCATCACATTAGGGTGATAACAATAAGACAGTAATAGACCCCAAATAGAGTCAGTTATGCTAAGTCCCAAACTAAGACACCAAACCAAGGCCCGATTACAGTTTTTGCACACCCAGTAATAGAAGATTAAATCAACCAGGAGGAATTGCCTAAAGAGCACTGCCTAACAGACCCCTACCATCCCCCAAAGGAAAGTGACTGTGCAATAGCCAACTGCCCACTTTATTTTCCTAGTGCAATTTTCTTACTTCTCCCTTCTGCCTATAAAAGTTTTAATTTTATACAGCTCTTTTCTATCCACTAGATTGGATGCTGCCTGACTCAAATAAGTTTTTCTCAAATAAATTCTTAAAAGTTTTTAAATGCCTCAGTTTGTCTTTTAACAAAATTTGAGGACTTCAACATATGAATTGGGGATGAGACACAGAAATTCAGTCCATAATAGAGATGTTAAATCACCAATATTATTTAGTTGAGTTTTGCTTGCTAGGTTGAAGTAAGTATAGTTTTATATTCCTTAGAAACAGTTAACTATACTATACACTGATCTTTCATAAAGTGTTCATATTACCAGTTTTAATATCCTAGAAATTAAGCCTGTCAAATGGAATTCACTATCAATATTTCTACCCATTCTCAATATAAGGATTCTTTAATATTTCCAATTTCCAGCAGAGTTTTGTTTTCTCTTTCAGTGTATTTGTGAGTTTTTAGAAATTAGTAATTGAATGAATAAAATGGTTTATTAAATGGAATGTTTTATTGAACATAACCCATGTATCTCACTAGCAATTTATTGTGATATAATCTTATTTCCAATAAAAAAAATAGATGGCCAGAAATAAAAATGATAGGTACATGATAGGTAGATAGAAGATAAACACAAGATATTAAGAGAATGTGATTAAAATTGTGCCCAAATATCTACTCATTCAACAATGAAGCATTAGGTTTTAAGCAGAATGCCATTTAGGATAGTAAAGTGAAATGTTCTGTTGGGTCAGATCCCTATATATCTAAATAAATATATCAAGTTAAATTTAAAAAATTCTAAATTCATTAAGTGAAGAAAAAAAAAGGATACTGCTACCTGTCATCATATGTTTTTGAATATATGGGAATGTCGAACTGAAATTAAACATAGAATATAGAACATAGAAATTAAAGTCACACATTATTTTCCCAAAAAATTCTCATAAAATCCAATGGAATAAGTAAAAATGTGGATAGGTTGCTATCATGGAATATGTGGGTAAGTTAATATTATGGATAACAGGTAGCATTACTTTTGTTTTCTAAAGTGAGTATTATTGAAATCACATATAGTAAAATAAGTCACATCTTTTAAGAAGCCTCAATTATGACCAAATGGAGTTTGAAATAAAAATTATGGAGATTATATTGAGAGACGTGGGCTTTTAAAAATGTTTTTTCATGTTTAATTATTTTGAGAGACTGTGAGCACGTACATGCACACATGAGCGGAGGAGGGGCAGAGAGAGAGGGAGAGAAAGAATCCCAAGTAGGTTCTGTGCTGTTAGTGCAAGTCCAACATGGTGCTCGATCTCACAAACCACAAGATCATAACATTACCTGAAATCAAGAGTCAGAAACTTAAACAACTGAGCCACCCAAGTGCCTTTAAAACTGTGGTTTAGAGAGGAACTCCAACATGCTATTCTATTGTAGCCTGAATGTAGCAATAAATGCAAGACCAATTCTGAATACATGTAGCTGATTTTGTATAAGATGTGGCATCTTCTGTTTTTCAGGTAACATAACTAAATTTTATTTTCATGACATTTTAGAATAAAAGCAGCCACTAAAATCCAGTTATTGGTGAACAGAAATAATAGGGACTGTTCTCTAAGGAAAAAAAAAATCACACACTAACAAGTAAAAATTTCCAAAGACTTCAGAGAGTTGAGAAGACAAGACTTGCTGGAGCGTCCTTTTATAATTGAAGAATCGCTATATTAAATAGAACCCACTACATACACTGAAGAATGAGTTCCTCGTAATGTTAAATTGGACCTGACAGGAGTACAAGTATCATTATACATGAATCGTTTTCTTTCAAAGAGGGATCTTAAGGGGGGAAAATCAATTTCTATGGTATTCTTGGGAATTTTAAAATTATTAACCTCAAAATAATGACCTATTCAGAGAAGAGAGAAAATACTGTTCATGCTCACATAGAATTAGCCTAATTTTACATCATAGATCACTGCAGTTTTTCTTAGATTTGATGGCTCTGAAGTATCGCCCGTTTTAAAAGGAACTGAATTATTTTACTCTCAATCCCAAGGCTTTCATTCTCTTAACACAACATTTCTTAGCAATTCAGTCTTGAGATATTGCTCAGCTTTGATGGGGAGAAATTAGAAAAAGGGACAGAAAAAGCAAGTGGAAATTATTCCTTTAAATCAGTTATGTAAAGTTTGGTTCTTAAACTGAAATTGCTAACATCCATTAATATATCGCTTTGTTAAATTGAAGAATAGTAAATTAACAAATTCATCAAAAACATCCATCAAGTTTTAGCCTGAAGAAATTTTTACAAAGCTGCAATAAGCTGGGAAGACAGTCTTTAAGCGAGATTCTCACATTACGCTTAACTAGACAATTTTAAATTGAGTTGTCAAAATAAACTATTTTTTTTCTTAACCAATAAAACCAGTCAATTCAGATTCAATTACTAAGGCTCTTTCACTGGAATTCATTCACTCTTCAAAAACATGTTATTTAAAGCCTTTAAATGTTACTTGATAGTGTTAAGTTGCTATATACGTTTTGATTTTAAAATAGGATAAGGTCAGCAGAGTCCATTTCTACCTCAAAATCACAAAAGCATATTCATATCTAGGCATGCTGCATTTAATGAAGGTGTTAAACCTAATAGTAAAATGTGGGATAATTTTAGTCATAGCTGATAATTTTGATACATGGCTGGCAACAGTCGACAAATGATAATTTAACTTAAAGAAATGCACCTTCACATTTTCATAAGACAGTTCAAAGTTTAAACTTTATTCACGTTACTACGTATTGGCAATAATGACTCCTATGACCTGAATGGTTTGTGGCCCTCTGCCCTACTAGGCAAAGCAATTAAACAACAAGGAGTAAAATAATATGCCAAACTCTCTTTGATACAGTTTTTTCCCTCAACTGTCCAGTAAATATTACTTTATAAACTAAAGACTAGACTGTTTAGGGATGGAATAATTTTAGAGAAATTGTCTGGATTTTTACAAAAGCTAACATTAGTTTCCTAATGAAATACAGAGAGAAGTTAGTCTAACATCTATGCAACTTTAGATACTGCTGTGGTTATCACTCTTTTCGGCTTGAAATACCCTTTTCTCTATGAGTACATTTTAAGTAGAAATTAAGATTACAGCACAATCTGATGTTAAGAAAAAATAGTTATAAGCATTCCAAGAAACTATTTTCTCATGACCAATTACTTGAGATGCTAATGCAAAGATGAAATGGAAATACCACTCAAGATAAATTTCAAAATCATAAATGTCGTAAGGCTTCAATAAGTATAATATATTGGAATACATGTTAATGAGGATATTCTGTTAGCTTTCAGGCCAATGAAAAAAAAGGACAGTAGAAAATAATGGTATTATGACTGCAATTCACAAAATGCATTTTCCCAGTATTGTAATTGGTATATTTTGGTCTGCCTCATAAGCATGCTTCATTAACTCTGAAACAGCACACTATCCAAAAGTTGTTCCTAAGGCTCTGATTGTTGATGATTCCTTTCCAAAATTGTTATGACTCATTTGAACGAGAGTGTTTTTGTTCATACTGAATATTAAGTTTAAAAAAACCCTGCAATATGTTAATAAAGGACTTTGATGAGTATGGCAATATGTCAGTGAATGTGACAATATCAACCTAAATTTTTCATTGGATACACACCTGAAAACTTGTTTACTAAAAAAAGAAATAAAGTCCCTTGATTTAAAATAAAAATAGAAAGTCTGAGACATTTAGACATCCCTGAATAATTACCATTGGTGTTGCCTCTGTTTATAGGAAGATACTGTGTTGGTCATGTTTTATTAAAAGAAAATGAAAGTTCTATATTTGTTAATTTATAGATAAGAAAATATTGTGCTATACTTTTAAGAGAAAGTGTGTTTTTATTGCAGTGTATATCACATATTAGAATGTAAAAATATCACTAAACTTACCATAAAATAAATAATGACTTTGAAGTATATCTTAAGATGCTATTTTTAAAAAATTACTAAAATACTGGGGCGCCTGGGTGGCTCAGTCGGTTAAGCAGCTGACTTCAGCTCAGGTCATGATCTCACAGCTCGTGAGTTCCTGAGTTCGAGTTCCATGTGGGGCTCTGTGCTGACAGCTGGGTGCCTGGAGCCTGCTTTGGATTCCGTCTTCCTCTCTCCCTGCCCCTTCCCCACTTGTACATGCACGTACACACTCTCTCTTTCTTAAACATAAATAAATGGGCTTTGAAAAAAAATATACCAAGACAACTTCTTAGTTAAAAAAGATATGCCATATGACCAAAAGATTCCACTACTACACATCTATCCAAGAAAAATGAAACATATGTCCACACAAAAATTTGTGTAATAATGTTTACAGCAGCATTACTCATAATAGGCCAAAGGGGAAACAATCTAAAGGCTCATCAACTGATGATGAACAAACTGTGGTACATCCATACAGTTGGATAGTATTTGGCAATAGGTAGGAATGAAGAACTGATACATGTGACACCATGCACGAACTTTGAAAATATTTTGCTCAGTAAAAGAAACATGATGCACAAAAAGCATTTATTATTAAATGCCATTATATGAAATATCCAAAAGCCAGTTCTATAGTAATATAAAATAATGTCTTTCTATTACTGGGGGCAGGAATGGATAGTGACTTTAAATTGCCACAAGTTTTCATTTAAGATTATGGAAATGTTCTAAAATTACATTGTGGAGATGGTCTTATAACTCTGTAAATATACTGAAATTCATTGTGTTATAAACTTGAAAGAGATTAATATTATAGAATTTGAATGACATCACATAAAAGTATTAACAATTTACTGAGATACTACCTTAGATCAGGCAATTAGCAGGTGTACAAGATATAAGAGCCAAAAAAATTAGCATTTATTCTGTGGGTTTACTGTTTAGTGTGTAGAGACAGACATAAAAGCAAACCAATGTATTTAAATGCTAAAGTGACATCATAAGCATATTTATAATCAAATAGTTAATTTAAAAAAGTGTGGTTGTTTCTGTATTTGGTGACAGATTTGTGATAATTGTGTACTGAAAATGTCTATATTTGTAATTATAAGTATGTAATTTAATCTTACTACATTTCTATGTATATAGGGAAGAAAATTAGAAGGTGAAATTTGAGTAATTGTATTAGATTACCAAATGTATACTCCGCAAAGAAGTAGTACAATTTACTTGCTTAATTATAGTAGTGGGTGAAGACCAAGGTCGGTTCAGTCACAGGAGTAAAGTTTTTCAAATATAGCACATCAGTTCATCCAGATACATTAAAGTAAGAACGCATAAACAACTGTCAGAGAATTTCTTATTAAGCACATGACAGAATTCCTTGGTTTAAAATGTGACTTAATTTGTGTTCAGCAGTAAATATTGACTTTGAAAACAAATTCAGCATACTAATTGCTTTGTGTTAGTACTCAGACTCTCCTAAACTCCAAGTGCAAATGTATGTAAATTAGGCAAATTATTCTTTCAAACTAATTGCCTAGTGATACTTGACTAAACCACAACATAATGTGTCTTGTGCTCATCTGTATCACAAAATATTTATATTATGTGAACATACTCTCCAAATCACTCATCAGTTAATCTATTTGTTCATTCACTCACTCATTTGTTCATTCATTCATTTAATCGCTTAATTCATTTAGTTAATGTAACTTGTGTTTATTCTGAACATTTTCATTGCCATACATTCAGAATATTTATCTTAAAAAGACTATCAATTATTATACATTTTTAATATGTATGTGTTTATGTATGTATAATTATATATGGGTTTATATATATAATACATATATATGGATTTGTATATATAATACTATATATATATTTATGTATTCATATGTTTATATACAGAGAGAGAGAGACAAAGAGAGAGGGAAAAAGAGCAAGCAGAAACATTTTTCAAAGTGCATTCAAAATAGCTTTTTTATTTTTAAACATATTATATCATTAATTCCACTGCTCAAAAAGCGCCAATGGGTTCCTTCTGAAGTCAGAGTAAAATCCAAAGTACTAGTTATATGACATGGGTTATCTTGTACCACTCTACCCCTTGCTCATTCTCTTCATATTCACTGATCTACTTGATTCTTCTTAAAACAACACCTATGGTCACAGCCTTTGCATTTGTTGATCTAATATAAATGCTGTCAAAGATATCTACATGGCCCTTTACCAAATTTCCTGAGGATCCTTCATTAAACATGTTAATTAAAATAGATCTAACTTATCTCTCCTTACCTCTTAACATGTTCTGTTTTTTTCCTTTTATCTATCTCAAAATGTAATAGGAAAATATACCAGTCCACACGGGTAGCACGTATAGCATGGGTAGCAAAGCATTATTTTGCTGTATTATTACAAGAGAGCCAATTATCAGCTAATAATGGAATCGGTCTTTTAGACTTTGGCCTGGGTGACACTTGAGTCAAAGAAGCCAATGCAGGTGTCTTAGTGTCACATATGACATACGTTTCACATATAGTGAAATGTTGTAAGTATTCTGCAAGACATAATTTATTGGTGTAACTGAACTATTTTACGGATTAACTATTTTCTTTGAATTTTTGTTGCTTCTGTTGTTAGACTTCTACCTTTGACAATCACCTTGACTTCCATGTTCTTGAAGTTGGTGGGTATGCATTGTATGAAAATTACCCTGCTCAATTTATTCAGACTGGTTAAAAATAAGAGGGATTACTCTGCTTATTTGCATATGCATGAGTGCTATGTTTTATTACAAAAGAATAAAAAGGAAATAGAATTTAAAAGTTAGGGTACATATTATTAGTTGTCTAATAGCATATAGCATTTAAGGAAGATTTTTCTTTTATCCTAGGGCTCCTGGTTGGCCTGTGAATCAAAGACCGAGAACCCAGTCTGTAGAGCCTACTGACACAACTTTTATAGAGCAATCTGAATTTTGATTATATTGGTTTAATGTACTTGTATGGATTTATAGGTACAAAGTATTTGATTGATTAAACCATAGTCTTTCTTAAGCTGCTAGCAGATAATAAAGGGCTATTTGACTTTGAGTGGATATTTTCTATTAGACTTTCAATCTCCCTAAAAGGACCTCAAAGTTTCTCTAGTGGAATGAAGGCAATTGCTATATGGTCCTTAAAGCAAATTGGAGTGCTTTCTCCAATTTACTTATCCTTAAAACTGCTATAAAGATTCTCCTGGACTTTTAAACCTTGGTTTCTTATATATAAGATAATTTATTTTGTTCAAGAATAAGCTTCACATAGAGGCGCCTGAGTGGCTCAGGAGGTAGAGCACACAAATTTTGATCTCACTGTTATGAGTTCAAGCCCCATGTTGGACATGGAGCCTACTGACTTAAAAAAAATAAGAATAAATTTCTTCTAAAATATATAAAGTTACCTAGTATTATACAATATATTATTTCAAGATTCCTGCTGGATTTATCTACTAAAGGTATATTTTTCAAATTTTAAAGATACTTTAAAAGCCTTATTGTTTGGGGCACCTGGGTGGCTCAGCTCGCTGGTTAAGTGTCCAGACTCTTGATTTTGGCTCAGATCATGGTCTCATAGTCATGAGATAGAGCCTTGAGTCAGGCTCCAGTGTGGTTCTTAAGGTTCTCTCTCACCCTCTCTCTCTGCCTCTCATTCTCTCTCAAAAAAAAAAAAAAAAAAGCAAGCCTTATTGCCAAGAACACTAATACAATCCCTGCTCCTATAGGTTGGGGTAGATGAAAGGTGAAAGTAGAAAGTTTTTAATAGGTCTTCTTCACTGGTATGATTTTGGTGGCATTGTATATTTACAAAGAGTATAGTAATTACATTAGTGGTACATCGTAAAAAGCCATCAAGTCAATTTTATCAGGTAAATTTGGAAGGATATTATTCCAAAAAAAAAAATGCTATGTTCTCTTGCGCAGAAATGTGCTACTATTGTTTTATTCTAATATTCTTTCAAGGGTGCCTTTCCATGTACACACAAAAACAGAGTTTGAGTGCGACTTGTGAATTTTTGATCATCTGGTTGAGGTTCTACTATATTTATTTTGTTGCTTAAATTATTTCTGGCTTTGGCCATTGCAGTTGCTTTCATTTGGCTTCTATGTGTCTGACATACACCCATCCTCGTAAATTTTCTTTGAGCATTGCTTTTCTTTGTGGCATAAGATGTTCCAGGCTTATCTTGTATGTTTCCTGCCCCAGTGCTAGAACCAGCCATTTCTCCGGGGATTCCTGATTTCCTTTATTGGGGAATGGTATTAGGCCATCTTCTGAGTGTTGGTTGTGCTTGTTGCTCTTGGGATAGAATTGCTTCCTTGACTTTTTTCAGCTGACAGACAAAAAAATGTGTGTATACTATCCCATATATGTATATAACGTGTAAGTATTTTTATATGTGGTCATCGGTAACTATATTAAGCTATACCTGACTTCAAAATGATGTCATCTACTCTAATTCATTACCATACAGATCACTTTGGCCTCCTTCCCTTGCTTATGTCTAATCCATCCCACTTTAACAGCGAGAATCCTATGGACTATTCGTTTATTTGTTTAATTTAAAAAATCACACACAGTTGATGCAGAACTGTTAACTCATAACCCTGGTGAAGACAACTTTATCAACTAGACTCTAATTGTTATATATGATTCCTTATGCTTTTATTTTTATAGACCCCACTCATTTCCAAAATACCACATAAGTACCTTTTGCTTTGATTCTCTTCAGTGCCAATACTAAATAATGACAGCACTAAATGAAGTAAGAATGAGGAGAAAACAGATCACTTGTGCATCGCTGAGAATGTAAAATGTACTGCTACTCCAGAAAACAATTCGGAAGTTTCTTATAAAAATAAAGATAGTTACTTCATGACTCAATGATTGCACACTTAAGTATTTATCCCAGAGAATAAAAATACACAAAACCTGTCCATGGATGTCCATAGCAGTTTTATTTATAATAGGCAAAAACTGGTAACAACGTAGTTGTCTTTTAATGAAAGAATGGTTATACAACCTATGGTAAAAATCATATATACTATGAAATTCTCTTCAGCAAAAAATAGAAGAGAGAGAAAGAGAGATACAAAGATGGAGGTGCAGATGGAGATGCGAGAGACAGAGGGAAAGAAAGAAAGAAAGAAAAGAAAGAAAGAGAAAATGCAATGGACAGTCAAAAACTTAAATGAATCACACAATTATTTTGTGTGGTTATAAAAACAATATAGGAGGGATCTTTGCGGTGATAGAAGTTTGCAATATCTTTTTTTAATTTTTTAAAAATGTTTTACTTATTTTAGAGAGACAGAGTGGGAGTCAGAAAGGGGCAGAGAGAGAGGGAGACACAGAATCCGAAGCAGACTCCAGGCTCCAAGCTGTCAGCACAGAGCCGGATGTGGGGCTCGAACTCACAAACCGTGAGATCATGACCTGAGCCAAAGTCGGACAGACAGACACACACACACACAAACACACACACACACACACACACACACACACACACACACACACACACAAAGTATATGTTAAACTAAGGAAATCTAAATAAAGTATGTGGATATATCAAAGTAAATATTCTGGTTATGATATTGTATTTAGTTTTGCAAGATGTTACCATTAGGGAAACAGGATAAAGGGTATATGAGAGCATCTTGTATTATAATTTATAACTACATGCAAATTTATACTTGTCGATAAAATTTAATTTAAAAATTCAATTACAAAAACTGCAAGGATAAAAAACATTTCTCTAAGGACTAATATCATGGCAAAAGGTTTTGTGCCCTTGATAAAGATATTTTACAAAAATTTAAAGAGAGAGTCTCAAATGCACATTGAAAGTGAGGGCATGGAGACCCATCTGTCATGATAATGGACCTCAAAAAGAAGACAGAGTATCCATACTTATACCGTAAAAACTAGATTTTAAACCAAAGACTGTAACAAGAAATGAAGAAGGCATGATAACATAATAAAGGGGTCTATCCATCATGAAAATATAATAATTGTAAATATTTATGGCCCTAACTTGAAGAACCGAAATATATAAATCAATTAATAATGAACATAAAGAAATTCACTGATAATAATTTAATAATAGCAAGGGACTTTAACACCCCACTCACAGTAATAGAAAGATCATTTAAGCAGAAAATCAACAAGGAAACAATGACTATGAATGATACACTGGATCAGATGGACATAACAGATATATACAGAACATTTCATCCTAAAGCAGCAGAATGCACATTCTTTCAAATTATTTTTAATGTTTCTTTATTTTTGAGAGAAAGAGAGAGAGCATGAGCAGGGGAGAGGTGGAAAGAGAGGGGGGAAGAGGAACCAAATCAGGTTCTGTGCTGACAGCAGTGAGCCCGATGTGGGGCTTGAACTCAAGAACTGTGAGACCATGACCTGAGTCGAAGTCAGACACTTAAATGACTGAGCCACTTAAGCACTCCCACATTCTATTTGAGTGCAAATGGAACATTCTCCAGAAGACATCACATACTGGGTCATAATTCAGCCCTCAACCATTACAAAAAGATTGAGATCATATCATGCATATCATACCACAACACTATGAAATGAAGTCAACCACAAGAAAAAATTTAGAAAGAACGCAAACACATGGAGCTTAAAGAACTTCATACTAAAAATGAATGATTAACCAGGAAATTGAAGAAGAAATGAAAAATACATGGGAACAAGTGATAATGAAAACATGATAGTCCAAAACCTTTGGAATGCATCAAAGCAGTCCTAAAGGGAAGTACAGATCTACATCAAGAAGCAAAAAAAAAATCTCAAATACACAAACTAATAACATTACACCTATGGGAATTAGAAAACAAAATGAAACAAAAACAAAAAACAGCAAATAAAGCCAAAGCCAGAAGAAGAAGGGAAATAATACAGATTAGAGAAGAAATAAAAGATACAGAAACAAACAAAAAAAACCACAGTAGAACAGATCAAAGAAACTAAAAGCTGGTTCTCTGAAAGAACTAATAAAATGTATAACCCCCAGCCAGACTTATCAAAAAGAAAAGAGAAATGACCCAAATAAATAAATCACGAATGAAAAAGAAGGGATCACAACCAACACCACAGAAATACAAACAATTGTAAGAGAATATTATAAAGCATTTTATGCCAACAAATTGGGCAATCTGGAAGAAATGGATAAATTCCTAGAAACATACAAACTACCAAAACTGAAACAAGAACAAATAGAAAATTTGAACAGACCCATAACCAGCAAAGAAATTCGATCAGTAATCAAAAATCTCCCAACAAAAGACCAAGGTCAGATAGCTTCCGAAAGAAATTCTACCAGGAAGTTAAAGAAGAGTTAATACCTATTTTTCTCAAACTGTTCCAAAACATAGAAGTGGAAGGAAAACTTCCAAACTTATTCTACAAGGCCAGAATTGCCTTGACTCCAAAAACAAAGACCCCAGTAAAAAAAAAGAAATACAGGCCAATATCCCTGACGAACATACATGCAAAAATTCTCAACAAGATACTAGTAAATTGAATCCAACATTACGTTAAAAGAATTATTCACCATGATCAACTAGGTTTTATTCCTGAGCTCCAGGGGTGGTTCAATGTTCACAAATCAATCAACATAATAAGCACATTAATAAAAGAAGTGATAACTATCATACAATCCTGTCAATGTATTTAAAAAAAAAGCATTTGACAAAATAGAGCATCAATTCTTAAGAAAAATCCTCAACATAGTAGGGCTAGAGGGAACATACTTGAACATCATAAAGGCCATATATGAAAGACAAATATCTTCTATTATCTTCAATGAGGAAAAACTGAAAGTTTTTCCTTTATGATCAGGAACAAGACAGGGATGTCCACTCACACACACATGTCCACTCACACTGTTATTTAACATAGTACTGGAAGTCCTAGCCTCAGCAATCAGACATCAAAAAGAAATAAAAGGTATCCAAATCATCAAGGAAGAAGTCAAACTTTCACTATTTGCAGATGACATGATTCAACTCTATGTAGAAAACACAAAAGACTCAACCAAAAAGATGGCTAGAACTAATACATAAATTCAGCAAAGTTTAAAGATGCAAAATCAATTATAGAAATCTGTTGCATTTCTATAAACCAATAATGAAGCAGCAGAAAATAAAAACAAAGAATCGATCCCATTTACAACTGCACCCAAAACAATATGATACCTAGGAATAAATCTAACCAACAAGATAAATATCTGTACCTGAAAACTATAGAACACTTATGAAAGAAATTGAAGAGGACACAAAGAAATGGGAAAACATTCTGTGCTCATGGATGGAAGAACAAACATTGTTAAAATGTCTATGCTACCCCCAAAAAACTACACATTTAATGCAGTCCCTATCAAAACACCAAGAGCATTTTTCACAGAGCTAGAACAAACTATCCTAAAATTTGTATGGAACCACAAAAGACTTCCAATAGCCAAAGCAATCTTGAAAAGGAAAAGTAAAGCTGAAGGCATCAGGATTCCAGACTTCAAATTATGTTACAGAGATACAGTCATCAGGAAAGTATGTTACTAGCACAAAACAGACACATAGATCAACGGAACAGAATAGAAAACCCAGAAATTGACCCACATCTATTTGGTCAACTAATCTTCAAGATAGCAGGAATGAATAGCAATGGGAAAAAGTCTCTTCAACAAATGGTGTTGGGAAAACTGGACAGCAACATGCAGAAGAATGAAATTGGACCACTTTCTTACACCAACCACAAACATAAATTCAAAATGGATGAAAGACGTGAATGTTAGACAGGAAACCACCAAAATCCTAGAGGGGAACAGAGGCAGCAATCCCTTTCACTTGGAGCAACTTCTTTACTAGACTGTCTCCTAAGGCAAGGGAAACAAAAGCAAACATGAAGTATTGGGACTTTATCAAAATAAAGTCCTTCTGTGCAGGGAAGGAAACAATAAACAAACTAAAAGACAAGCAATGAGAGAAGATATATCTGATAAAAGGTTGGTATCCAAAATCTATGAAGAACTCAAACTCAACACCCCAAAAATAAACGAGCCTGTTAAGAAATGAGCAGAAAACATGAATAGACCTTTTTCCAAAGAAGATATTCAGATGGTTAACAGACACATGAAAAGATGCTCAACATCAATCATTGTTGTCAGGGAAATGCAAATCAGTACAATGAGATACCACTGCACACCCCTGTAAGAATGGCTAAGATTAACAACACAAGAGACACCAGGTGCTAGCAACGATGCAGGGAAAGGGGAATCCTCTCCTCTTACACTGTTGGTGGGAATGCAAACTGGTACAGCAATTCTGCAGAATGGAGGTTCCTCAAAAAGTTAAAAATAGGCTACCCTACTATCTAGCAATTGCACTATGAGGTATCCACCCAAAGGATACAAAAATACTGATTTAAAAAGGCATATGGATCCCGATGTTTATAGCAGCATAATCAAAAACAGCCAAACTATGGAAAGAGCCCATATTATATATAATATATATATATAATACATATACAGTGGAATATTACCCATCCACCAAAAAGAATGATATAGATGGAGCTAGAGTATATTATGTTAAGTGAAATAATCCAGTCAGAGAAGGGAAAATACTGTATGATTTCACTCATATGTGGAACTTAAGTAACAAAACGGATGAACATATGGGAAGTAAAAAAAAAAGGAGGGAATCAAACCATAGGAGACTTAACTACAGAGAACAAAGTAAAGGCTAATGGAGGGAGTGGGTGGGGGATGGGCTAAATGAGTGATGGGTATTAGGGAGGGCACTTGTGATGAGCATAAGTTATATGTAAGTGATGTTATATGTAAGCTACATGTAGTGATGAATCACTAAATTCTACACGTGAAACCAATTTTACCATATATGTTAGCTAAAAAGAGTTTAAATAAAAACTTGAGAAAGAAAAGAAATAGTCTACAAGTTAACCCCAAAATGGCTGAAGGATATGAACAGTTCACACATAAAAAAAAAAAGGGTGAATATCGTAAACCTATGAAAATATTGTTAAGCCCATTCCTAGTCAAATAAATAAAATATTCAAGAGCACACATTAAAATAATTACATTCAATGTACACAGAAAAAAATTAGAATTAAAATATAATAATAGAATTAAATATTATTACTATGAAGCAAATAGGAAAAGAAAAATAAAATAACAAAAATCATATTGGAAATTTAGAAAACAAACAGCAAGATAATAAATTTAAATATAAATCTATTAGAAGATATATTAAATGCAAATTTTCTTCCTAAAGTGCATACATTTTCAGACTATAGTAATGAGAAACTAAACTACATTTACTGCTCTTTATAAACACACATAGAATTTATAGAACACACCCACATACATTAGGATGCAGAAAGCCTGAAAATAAATATTCAGAAAAAGATTTTTTATGCAAACATTTAAAGGTGGCAAAGATGGCTATCTAAATATTAGATAAAATTTAAGGCCAAAAAATACAGGTGGTAAAGAGATGTATTATTTTGATTCAAATATTTCTTGTATAAGAAGATGTAATAATCCTAAAGATTATATACCTAATAAGAGTATTTTTAAAAAAAAAAAAAAAAGGAAGGCTTGACAGAACAAATGCTCGGGAAAAAAAAAATCCAGAGTAAGTATTTTAACATACCTCTTTTAAAAACTGATAAAACACGCAAACAAAAAGATCAATAAAAACATAGAAATTTACATAACATGGTTAAGTGCTGATGTATTTGAGATATGTGGAATACCATATCCAACATCTGCAAAATATATTCTTTTCAAATGCATGTTGAAATTAACATGTTCGAATATAAAACCTGTAGTAACCAATATCAAAACCTTGAAATCACTTCTGTGTATGTTTTCTTAATATGTACAATCACACTAGAATGCAAATTAGAAAGCTAACTGGAAAATCTCCAATGGTTTAGAAACTGAGCTACACAAATCTACATAACCTACGGGTCAAAGAAGAAATCAAATATGAGTGAGCAAATGTTTTCAATGTAATGGTTATGAAAATCAACATATTAAATATTGTGGGGTCTACATAGATAAAGCATGTCTAGGAGATTGTTTTTTAAAAGCAAAGAATGGGAACTGCTTCAAGCATTATTTATTCATTAACTAGATAAATAAACTGTGACATGTTCATGCAATGGGATACCACAGTATTGAAAATAAATGAAAAGTTTGTATACACAATTCTATGAATAAATATCACAGACATAATACTGAGGGTAACAGCCAGATGTATCACAACACTAACCTTATTATATTTGATTTATATTAAATGCAAAATGGTAGAAGTCAGAACAGTGGCTGTCCTTAAAGCTGTACAGCTGGAAAGTAGCCTCAAGGAGCCTTCCAGGATGCTGGGACTGTATTATATCTTGACAAGGGTGGTGTTCACATGGTGAACATATGTGAAAATTCATATATACGTATATATATAAACTCTACAAGCTGTACATTTAAGATTTATGCATTTTACTACTTGTAAATTCAACTTCAATAAAAAATAATGCTAACTACTCTATCACACAATAGCTCATTCATCGACCTGAAAAATTCAATGGTGATAACATCCTCTTTTTGTGAGACAACAAAATAGTATATTTCATATATTACTGCTGAGAGTGTAAATTGGCACAAACTTCCTGGAGGGGAATTGGCAGTATATATAAAATTACACAGGTATACACAACTTCTCCGAGCAACTTTATGTCTGGGGATTTATCTTATGGAATTTCTTATACATGTGAAATGATATATGTGCTAGTTTATTCATTTTAACCTTGTCTGAAACAGCAAAATATTCTCAGAACCCAAATATGTAGTAATAGAGAATTGATTAAATAAATTGTGGTATATCCACAAAAGTAGTAACATGCACTGCAAAAGAAAAGTATGAGGACACACTATAGAAGATACTGAATTTTCTCCAAGATAGACTGTTAAACAACTATGTGAGAAAGAGTGTCAGGTGTCCTATCTCCTTTACTAAAAACAAGTGATGGGGATTATGGCGTACACTTATTATGATGACCACCGTGTGTTTTAAGTGTTGAATCACTAAATTATACACCTGAAATTAATATTACACTGCATGTTAACTAACAGGAATTTAAATAAAAACTTTTTTAAAATGTTTATTTATTTTTTAGAGAGAGAGAGAGAGACAGACAGACAGACAGACAGACAATGAGCACAAGCAGGGAAAGGGCAGAGACGGAGGGAGACACAGAATCTGAAGCAGGCTCCAGACTCCAAGCTGTCAGCACAGTACCGGACACATGGCTCAACCCCACAAACTTTGAGATCATGACCTGAGACAAAGTCAGACGCTTAACCGACTTAAGCCACCCAGGCGTCCCTAAATAAAAACTTTTTTTTTTTAACTTTTTAACGTTTATTTTTGAGAGAGAGAGACCAAGTGTGAGACGAGAGAGGGGGGAGACACAGAATCCGAAGCAGGCTTCAGGCTCTGAGCTGTCAGCACAGAGCCCAATGTGGGGCTCATACTCAAAAACCGTGAGATCATGACCTGAGCCGAAGTTGGATGCTTAACTGACTAAGCCACCCGGACACCCCTCTAAATAAAAAGTTTTAAAAAAGTAAAGATAAGGAGTTATTTCTATGCTTCCAGAAACATTAATACTGCAAGAATACAAAAAAAAAAAAAAAAGATTATCAGTGAAAGGGGGCATTTAAATTTATAGATTATTTTGTTAGTCATGTGAATATATTCTCCATTCAAAGGTATTTTAAATGAAAACAGAGGACACTGTCCAGGGCACAGATACCAGGTTTAATTAAGTACATTGAAACAGGTAAAAAGCCTGTCTATAGTATATGTCAGCAACTATGTACCACAGGAAGACATCTCCACCTACCTTGAATATAATAGTACATAGTATTTCCCCTTCTGAATATCCAAACAGAGCTTCAGAATTCCTTTAATCATAAGAATAATAATTTATAATAAAGGAAATATGAAAATATTTGACATTACTGATATATTAATAGAGAAGGGCTCTACAGACTGGGTGTAGCACGTACTAGTTTGCTATCTTGTCTATTCATTTTTTTAATGTTTATTTATTTATTTTGAGAGAAAGAGAGAGTGCCCACATGCGCACACACGAGTTGGGGAGGGGCAGAGAGAGAGAGAGGGAGAGACAGAGAATCCCAAGCAGGCGCCATGCCCAAGCATGTGCCATGTGGGTCTGGATCTCTAGACCGTGAGACCACAACCTGAGCCAAAATCAAGAGCAGGACACTTAACCGACTGAATCACCCAGGCACTCCCAATTGTCTAGTATTCTTTTTCTTTTTTTCTTTTTTTTAATATTTATTTATTTGGGGCGCCTGGGTGGCGCAGTCGGTTAAGCGTCCGACTTCACCCAGGTCACGATCTCGCGGTCCGGGAGTTCGAGCCCCGCGTCAGGCTCTGGGCTGATGGCTCAGAGCCTGGAGCCTGTTTCCGATTCTGTGTCTCCCTCTCTCTCTGCCCCTCCCCCGTTCATGCTCTGTCTCTCTCTGTCCCAAAAATAAATAAACATTGAAAAAAAAAATTTTTTAAATAAAAAAAATATTTATTTATTTATTTTGAGAGAGGGAGGGAGGGACAGAGAGGGAGAGAATCCCAAGTAGGCTCTGTGCTATCAGCCCACAGCGAGGCGTGGGGCTTGAACTCAGGAACTGTAAGATCATGATCAGAGCTGAATCAAGAGCCAGATCTTTAACTGACTGAGCCAGCCAGGCACCCTGTGTTCTTAATGTTAGAATTTATGTTACCCTCCTTCTCCTCCTCATTAATCAGGGCAGCTGCATGCATTCACAGGTTGTGTCCTGCCCTAATAGGTAGCAGGAGAAGAAAACAATCCATGTTTTGCTCTCCCAGCTTAGTACCTCTGATTTAGGGTTACAGAATGAGAGACAATGCCATTTCCTTCACAAAAAGTTGCTATCTAATAATCATGACTTACTTTCATAAGGCTGCTTCTGCATAATTTAGCATAGTGGAGATGCAGTATTTGAAGAGAGACACAGAATAACTAATGATTAAGAAATAAAATTAGTTCTATATTTGGTTTAAAATTACTTTTATCGAGGCATAGTTTATAAAAAGTATACAAACCTTGAGGGTACGTGAAAACAGCCACATTCTGTGTTAATACCACCCAAATCCAGACATTGAAAATTTTTATCACTCCAAAAGATCTTTCACGTCCTTTCCAGACCAAGCCCTGCTACATGAGTAAGCATATTCTGATTTTTATCAGACCACTTAATTTATCATCCCTTTCCTTGAGATAAGGCTAATCTTCGAGGGTTCTATCTGTAATCATTGCAGAGAGGCAGTTAGATATAATCAAAGAGTAAAAAGGCTTCTGGTTTCTGCATAAGCATGTAGAAAAAGGAAAAGAAAAACAAAACAAGCCCCCATCCTTACATGGAAAACAAACAAACAAAAACACAACAGGCATCTAAGTATTGGCCTTTTTTAGTGAAACCTAAGAGAATGTGTTCACAGGACAGTCTTCCAAATATGGAAAGACAGACGCTGGCAGGCAGACACAGAAATTAAAAATTTGTGTCCCAGGACAGAACTGTCAGACTGGTAAGGTCATTAAACTAGAAATTATAAGAAATTGCTGGAGGCTAAGTATAGGCTGAAGTGAGAGTGGGAAGCTCCCGGGAGATGCAGACATAAGGAGACTGCCACCCTTTTATAGAAGCAAGGCAAGGTACAGTTATGAAAACAGACCCTTACTGGGAATGTTCAAAGACTGAGCAACACAAGTCTGCTGGTTAGTATGTTCCTGCATATATGCTTACCAAACAACTCAGCTATCTTGCTGTTATTCATCAAAATGATTTTTAAAATTATGTACACACAAAAACCTAACTGCAAATGCATACAGCAGGTTTATTCTTAATCATCAAAACCTGGAAGCAACTAAGATATCCTTATATAGATGTCCTTGAGTGGATAATAAAACTGTAACAATTGGAAATGGTGGGTGACAATGGAGCTGACTTACTGGTATCAATAGAATGTTTATGTCCACCCCAAATTCTTATATTGAAGCCCTGGTGTCCAGTGTGGAGATATTTGGAGCTGCAGCCCTGAGGAGGGAATTAAGTTTATCTGAGGTCAAGAGAGTTGAGACCCTATAATGGGATTAGAGCCATTAGAAGAAAAGATTAAAGAGGTTGTGCACATGCTCTCTCTTTCTCTGTCATGTGAGTATTCCATAAGGTCCCCTTCTGTCAACCAGGAAAGAGACTCTCACAGAAAAACCAGGCGCCCTGACATCCTGATCTTGGACTACCAGCCTCTAGAATTGGTTGACATTTAAAATATGAGGAGTCTGAGAGGACGAAAAAAATTCCATAAAAACAGCTAAAGTCATATTCCTAAATCTGTGAATCTTCAGCAACTAGTCACAGACATGTTCCTTTTCTTGATGAAGTATGATATTGTTTCTGTAGGCAAACAAGTTTTTTATCTTCTAATATGGCTACAACATTTAAATTATCAACATGCTAAAACACAGTTTCTTAAGGAAGATCATTATATAAAGACAACAAAACAATTAGTACTTTACTATAGAATCTATTCTGAGTGCTCCTTTAGATCTTTCTGATGTTTGGAAACCTGTGTTTTTCCCTAGTATGGAAATCTTGTAATAGTCCCCCCTCAAGCTTTTAAGCAATACATACTAAAGTGAATGGTAAATGTAATCATTTAAATTACCTAACTCAAAATTTTATAAGGTTTAATATAGAAGTTGGAAAATTCAAGAAATAAGCTATATTCAAGAAAAGGGATATATAAGGAAATATAGTATCCAAATTAAGCAATTTTTGCAAAATATTCCTTTGCTTATTTTATTTTGCAGTATTCTAAAATAATTTCAACTCCTTCAATGGCCCCCTTGGAATTTGTTTTGAATAAAAATAATTCCTGTCAATTATTTCCCTAAATTTTTATGTTTTTCATACTTATATGATGATTACAAAAACAGTAATAGGAAAATAGGGCAGAACAGCTATTTGCTGGGGAAAATACTGCAAAAAATTGAAAAACAATTTTAAGCTATAAATGGAGTTCTATTAAGAAGAGTGCAAAGAAAGGTAGATATGAAATGTTCACAGCCTATAAATTTTCAAAATTAATATGCCCTTATGATTCCTATTAACCCATCAGTGTCACCATCCCCAATGGAATATGCAATATTTCCTACTCTGTGCACATAAATATTTTGGAAAGTTTCATCTAGTCTAATTCTACAAAAACTTCCAAAATATTATGACTGAAAAGTTTTGTGTTAAGGTAGTAAGTGTTCGTTATAAATGCAATTTTATTGCAATATCTTGTAGATTCATTTCTTTCCCTAAAAGAAGGGAATGGGTATAATTTCTATAGGTAACAATATTTAGAGACAAATAATATCTAGGGAAATTATTATTACTATTTTCTGTGCATTCTTAACATCTAACTAGATATATTCCCTTACATACATGTTAATACATGCACACACACAATGCAGGTTATGAGGGTTTTTTTTAAGTGTATTTATGTATTTTGAGAGAGACAGCATGAGTGGGGAGGAGAGAGAGAGAGAGAGAGAGAGAGAGAGAGAGAGAGAGAGAGAGAGAGAGAGAATCCTAAGCAGGCTCCACGCTGTGCCAGATGCAGGGCTCAAACTTTCAAAACCATGAGATCATGACCTGAGCCAGAACCAAGAGTAGGAAACTCACCTGACTGAGCCACCCAGGCACCCCATAACATGAATTCTTTTAAAACATACTTGCTATTGTTGAGAGTGCTGCTATAAACATTGGGGTACAAGTGCCCCTATGCATCAGTACTCCTGTATCCCTTGGGTAAATTTCTAGCAGTGCTATTGCTGGGCACAGGGTAGGTCTATTTTTAATTTTCTGAGGAACCTCCACACTGCTTTCCAGAGCGGCTGACAATAAATTTCATATATTGAAATAAATAAATAAATAAATAAATAAATAAATAAATAAAGCCCCCCCCTCCCCCCAAAAAAAAACATACTTGCTAAGATTCTCTTACTAGCACTAGTGGAGAATTTCTTCCAGCACTGGAGAATACAATAATGAACAAGATGGATAAAACCCCTCCCTCCTCCATTCAGTGAGTGGATAATACACAAAACAAATAAGTGACACAAGCTAATAAGAAAAATAAAGCAGGAAATGAACTTAAGGAATGAATTAAGGTCAGAAAGTGTTTAATTTTTTTTTCCCCAGAGCTTTTCTAACAAAGAGGGGATGAATTTCATACCATGGTTTAGATTAAATATATATATATTAATGATTGGTTTTGTTTTGCCTTGTTTGGGTCACTTGCTTAAACTTTGGATCAATTTACACTTGTCATATGCCTAGGAAACAAAGGAAAACTGGGTATCAGTTTTCTCTACCTCAAGTGGACAGTATATGTTCTTTTAACTTTATAATTTCCTTTAGTAAAATGTATTCATTTTGTCATATATTTTAGTTTTTTATTTAATTTTATTGCAAAATATTTTATTTATAATTTTTTACGTTTATTTTTGAGAGAGAGACAGAGCACAAACAGGGGAGGGGCAGAGAGAGAGGGAGACAGAGAATCTGAAACAGGTTCCAGGCTCTGAGCTATCAGCACAGAGCCCAATGCAGGGCTCGAACTCCAGAACTGTGAAATCATGACCTAAGCTGAAGTCGGATCCTTAACCAACTTGAGCCACCCAGGCACCTCAAATGAAAAATATTTTATAATGTCTTTAATTTGCAGATTTAATATTTTTCCTTTTATACAGTTTTTTTTCTTAAATTTTCTAGTCCTCTTTCATTTGATCACATTTAATAACTGAAACACTGAAATTTAGAGACCAGCTTATGGCTTTTTTTTTAGTACAGTGTTATTTTTCCCCTAATATTGATCATTTTTTAATTACAAAGTAACCTTTCGGTTATTAGAGAAACTGATTGAATTAGTGCTCTCAATTCATCAGCCCTCTCTGTATCCTTTGCCACCTGACCTGTACTCTTCTTTCTGCTGGAATGTTTATGACTTGCCCCTTGCCCTTGATGTTTCCTTATTTTGTAATTATCTTCTTCTACTGTATTGGTTTCCTTCCCAGCGTTGCCATAACAAAGTACCACAAACTGGGTGACTTAACACAACAGCAATTTATTGTCTCACAAACTAGAGTCTAGAAGTCCAAAATCACAGTATCAGCAGGTCCCGGCTCTCTGAAACTCTCGGGGAGCATACTTCATTGTCTTTTCTACGATTCTAGTGGTTTGTGAGCAATTGTTGCGGTTCCTTGGTGTGCAGCTGCATCACTTCAATCTCTGCCTCTATGGTCATGTGGCATTCTTGCCTTTGTGCCACAGTCTTGTTCTTCTAAGGACACTGGCCAGATTGGCTCAGGGCTTATCCTAATGACTTCACATTCATTTGATCATGTCTACAAAGATTATTTCCAAATAAGATCACATTCAGAGGGTCAGAACTTCAGCCTAAGTTTTTGGGGACAAAATTCAACCTATAACACCCAAATATGGACATGACTTCCATTTTTGTATCCTTCATTCTCTACTCAAATTTTATTTCATCAGAGTGATTATAACTAATAAAGTAATAATCCCTTATAAAATAAACTTTTACATTCTTTACTTTCAGCCTTGTCTTTTTTTTTTTTTTCAGGGTATTTATACTTAACTGACAAAAGATTTATTTCTCATTTTGCTTATAAACTATTTTATGTCTGTCCCCATTAAATGGTGAGTATCATGAGAGGAGATATATCACCAATTTTATTGATTGTTCTGTCCCCAGAAACTTGAACAGGGCCTGGAAAACAGTAGGTGTTCAAGAAATATTTATGAAATTAATGAATGAGTGAATTTAGGTACTAATTTATTCAAATGGCTCATTGTACACGTGACTCTTGAACATGCAGGGGTTAGGGGCACTGACTTTTCAAACAAACATCCTCGTATAACTTTTTACTCTCCAGGGTGCCTGGGTGGCTCAGTCAGTTAAATGTCCGACTTCAGCTCAGGTCATGATCTCACGGTCTGTGAGTTCGAGCCCCACGTTGGGCTCTGTGCTGACAGCTCAGAGCCTGGAGCCTGCTTCAGATTCTGTGTCTCCCTCTCTCTCTGCCCCTCCCCTGTTCACACTCTGTCTCTCTGTGTCTCAAAAATAAATAAACGTTAAAAAAAAAATTCCAGTAACTTTTTACTCTCCAGATCTTTACTACTAATAGTCTACAGTTAACTGGAAGGCTTACCAAAAACATAAAATTGATTAACACGTATTTTATATTTTACATGTATTATGTAATATATTCTTACAATATAATAAGCTAAAAATATTAATAAGAAAAACCTAAAGTTTTGAAAACACATTACAGTATTGTACTGTAAAAAAAATCTGTATAAGTGGATCTGCACAGTTCAAACTTGTGATGCTCAAGGGTCAACTGTAGTTTCGTTCTTGTCTTCATAATAAAGGTATATGACTCAAGGCATCAATACAGTAATAATAGTTTAAAAGAATGAAAAAAATGCACGATTTTAGTAATTTACTCTGCAGAATAATATTTAAACCATTTCCTTCGGTCTCTCTGACTAGGACAAAATTTTAGTTACTGTTTTTTCTTCTCAAAGTTCTTTTGTAGATGAAATAACTTAGCATTCCAACTATTTGATACGCTCATGGGATTGCTTTATATAATGCCAACTTTTTTTTAATCCTTTCTTAACTTCAATTTGTTCTTTTGAATTTGTATTTGTATTTCTGACAGACTGGCTTCTTCTCTTTGGGCCACTGGGTACAATTCTATTTTAATCATGTTTCCTTTTTGCATAATACCTAGATTTGATGATGAAAAACAATTTCTTTGAAAAATATAGAGCAGATACTCTTGACTTAGCATGCAGCGTATTTTATTTGCTACTGTTAAATGGCTTTCTTTTTAAAATAAAATTAAAATGTTAGACTACAACATGTAGAAATCTGCTTTTGATGTTAATTAAAAATCAAGCAGGACATTTGCAGTGCATTTAAGTAATTTATAAGTTAGGCATAATTATAAATTGTGGACATTAAGGGAAATTATTTCTCAGTGAGTAGGATAATAAGTGAGTAAATATGTTAGATTCATGTGGTTTTTACATGTTATTTACACCCTTTTGTAAATATTGAACTCCTTGAAAATGAGTGGCTTTCTGCTATTTTTTTTTTTTGCTATATGCTGTTTCACAGTGTACAATGTAATACCAGTTCTTTCCAAAAGAAGGGATTAATCAAGTTTAATAGAGATGTTCCTTGTTCATCATTAAATTCATATGCACTCTAAAATATGTTCCTAAGTGAAAATGACTCTGTAATTTATTAGGAAATATATATATATATATATATATATATATATATATATATATATATTTGAATCCTTACTATGTGCAGGATTGACTTCATTAGTTGTTAATCACTATGTGCACAATAAGATTTCATGAACATTAAGAGGTATAGAAGTTTTCATATACACACACACATATAATATATATACATATTCCAAATCAATCAAGGTATTCTATTTTATTCTGTCATTTTGAGACAACAGAAAATGAAGTGTGCAGAATGGGATTAGTGTCTTCTTGCCAGAATGATGATAGCATATGGCATTAGTGCTTATAACTCATATTTTTGGGATCATCTAGAAGTCTGTGAGGCAGCTTTGCTGACCTTGGCTGGGTCAGTTTACACATAGGGATTCGGCCAGCTGTCTGCTGATTTACAATGGCCTCAGTTGGGCCTACTGAAGTAAATAATCGGTAGCCCACATATCTACACTGCTAGTGGGACTAACCTGGGCCTGTATTTATGACAATAGCAGAAGTGAAAAAAGGAACAAATTCAATTGTACCTGTGCTTTCATAAGCCTTTATTTGTATCACATCTGCTAAAAACCCTTTGACCAAAGCAAGTCACAAGCTCACGGCAATGATTAGAGTAGGTAGAGACTTCAAAACCATATGGCAAGGGGGGCTGATGAAGAATTAGAGTCATTTTTGCAACTTTCTGTAACACATTTGTCCCATGTAATTTAATTATGACCACTAGTTGACAAATATTACCAATAAGTTCATGGATTTCTGGTAAAACTGAATTTCCTAGATGAAATAAACAAGAGTTGTTGTTGTTGTTTCTTTTTTTCTTTTGTTTGCTTTTCGTGTGGTTTTTGTTTTGTTTTGTGCTTTGTCTTTCCATCATGAAGGGCACAATTTGTAGATATGTCAAAATATCATTTATACTAATTGGTATTTTGAAAGTATAATTATTAGGCCAGCTATAAGAACTTGTTATTTAATAAATTAACAAAGACAAATTCATAATAAAACATAACCAGCTTACTTGACAAATGTATCACCATATTACAAAATAATTTGCTTCCTTTGTAATCCTATGTATTGTATACAATTCAAACATTAAGAATGGATCTACAACCTTTAATTAGTTTGAAAAGTGGATTTATGGACCAACGAGAGTTAAGAAACTATACACTACACATGGTTTGAGTGCAGTCAGTTGCTCATTCTATCTTCATTCCCTTCTTGTAAAATTTAGAAGAGTACTTTATAATACACTGTGTTATCCAGATACTTTTTATCTAACTAAAATAATTGAATCCTGATTCCATAAATGTTTCTCTCTCCCTCTCAGATATACCTTAATAATTAAATGTAAAATTTTAATATAGTAATTATACCAACTAGGCATCTTAAATGTGTCAGTCACCATTGTTAATTCTTTCACTTATTAAACAAGCATTTCTTGAGCACCACTGCTATAGCTAAGCACTAAATTATAAGTTAGAGGTTAAATGATAACTAAGATGTAGAACCTGGTATCTAGTATTTAATAATTTAATAGTTGAAAATGAAAGAGGAATGCACAATTAAATATTGCTTTACATATGCTATCACAAAAATGACCTCAGAATGTTAGTCAGTATACTCTAATAATGATGCAAAGAGGCAAAGGTGTGGGGTCAATAAAATATGTCATGCTTCTATGACTTTGTACATGTTATGTCTTCTATGAAAACATTTCTACTTGTTGAAAGGATACTAATTATTAAAACTTAGTTCCATCCATGTTGCTACAAAAGGCCATGAGTCATACATAGAAAGACAGATACCATATGGTTTCACTCTTATGTGGATCCTGAGAAACTTAACAGAATTCCATGGGGGAGGGGAAGAAAAAAAAAAAGGGGTTAGAGAGGGAGAGAGCCAAAGCATAAGAGACTCTTAAAAACTGAGAAAAAACTGAGGGCAGATGGGGGGGTGGGCGGGAAGGGAGGGTGGGTGATGGGTATTGAGGAGGGCACCTTTTGGGATGAGCACTGGGTGTTGTATGGAAACCAATTTGACAATAAATTTCATATTTAAAAAAAAGAATAAAAAGAGAAATAACTCAGGGAAGCAGATAAGTCACAAACCAAATAAATGAGAAAAAGTTATTAGTATTAAAAAAAAAAACTTAGTTCAAATGTCATATAGGTGATTCCTTTTCTCTTTGCAATCTCATAAGGTTTTGTTCATTATTCAATTTATCATATTTATTCACTAATGTTATCTCTAATGTTACCTAGACAATGAAACAAGTTTGCGAGTTCAAGGACTTAGTTCTTCTTGTTTGTTTTCTTAATACTAATTCAGTATTTGATAATTCTTAATAGTAAGGAAGAGCCAAAGATTTGGAACCAAATTGAACAAATTCAAGTACTAGCCTCATAGCCTGCTAAATGTACAAGTTGGATAAGACTTCGTTTCTCTTTCTGCAGTAAAGACTTTGTAATAAAATCCATATTATACAGATATTCTAATGGAATATAAATTGTTTAGCATATTACCTATACAGAATAATGGTAATTAGCTATTATTGTCACATAGTATAAGAGCAGTAATACTGTCTTATGAATGTGTATGGAGCATAATCTGTAAATGGCCAAAAAGAGATAAAAAAATGAAAATCTTGACTACAAATTCTGTATTTTACAGAATTAAGTAAGAAAATTATAATTTAAAATTATAGGTATCTAGAAAATTAATCTGTGTTAGAGTTTAATGATATTTCTGAAGGATATATTGCTAATATGCACTTGTTGAGTAATTGATACTGACACTAGAATCTTTACTTTTGTACTTAAATATACAGATATATGAATCAAGTGACATAATAGAAGCACACAATGTAGATGATTATGTATTATTTGAAGATAATCAATCATTTTCCATACAGTTAAGTTGCCTTGAGGAATCAAAATGATAATCACATACATCTGTATCTTAGCATTTTCTTTTTTCTATTGTTAATCAATATCAGCTACCAGTTATAAATTATAATGCCCCAAGTTATATTCTTACTATATTCATGTTCAGCACATAGGGTACATATTTAAAACTGGGCATGAATTATTTAAAATTTTTACTATTAATCATGATGTAGCAATGCATCAAGTTCTGTATTATTTCAATGTTTAATCTGTTTTATGTGCATGTTTTTATTAAACAATATTAAAGTGAGATCATTTCATATCCTTAATATGAATATTTATCTTAGATACACACTGTTCAGAGTTTATATGAAGATGAAAAACAATGAAGAAGCATCTGGGTTAAGTCAAAGCGTTAAACATGCATATGGAAACAATATTGTTATGTGATTTAAAATGTTATGACTTAACATCTTCACTGGTTTTATAAATCAACTAAATTATCTTACAGTTACTTTAGCATTTTCTGCCATTCAACATATTGTTGGTTTATTAAGACCTAAATTTGACTGAAGAGGGTTTAAATTTATACATATTACTTTAGAGAAATATAAAAAAAGAAACATTATTCTGAATTAACCCAAGCTAAATTTTTTAGTACGTTAAGATGTGACTAGTGTTCCTTAAATAGGCAAACTTGAATTGTCAGGAAACCTACATTAGTGAAAACTTGACATTTTCACTAAGTCTGTGGATGCATCTCTCTCTTCTCTACTTTTAAAGCAAAATTGCCTGGGAAGTGAATTTAAGATAAGGCTTTATTTAAAAAGGAATACTATATATTTTTTATTATCTATGAATTATATAAGAAACATTTCTAATCTACACATCTTCAAATTTTTATGGTGGAAAACTTTCAAATAGAAATCACTTTTCTTGGGGTGCCTGTCTGGCTCAGTTGGTAAAGCACGTGACTCGTGATCTCAGGATTGTGAGCTAGAACTCCACATTGGGAGTAAATATTTCTTAAAAATAAAATCTTAAAAAAAAAGAATTACTTTTCTTGTTTGTGAAATGTTCCCATTTGTTTTCAGAGTGCTGTCTTAAGAAAACAAGTCACAATCCAGTAAGTAGAAGTTTGTATTTTCCAAGATGGCTGCAAAAATATCTACTGTCAGGTCTTTCTGGACACTTCCCTTTCCCTTCTGCAAACTGAGTTTAATTCCTCTCACCTTAGTCTTGGCAGCTATGACTATGCCAGAAGTGAGCTATGAGACCTCCCGAGTTTAGTTATGAAAGCAGATATAGCTTTGACCTTTCTTACTGGAAAGCTGCTTTACAAGGCTGAGACTGGCAAACCTTGTTCTATAAAAGGTCAGATAGTAAATATTTTAGACTTTGCCACGGATGTGGTCTCTGCTGCAACTATTCAACTCTGCCCTTACAGCATGAAAGCTTCCACAGACAATACTGAAATGATTTGGTTTGGCTGTGTCCCACATAAACTTTATTTATAAAAACAGAAGACCATCTAGATTTGGTCAATGGTTACCAGAAGTAGTAAATAAAAATACAGTGTGTCTAGTGCACTTTGAATTTCAGATAAATAATAAATACTTTTTTCTTTAAAGTGTAATTTGGTCCCAAATAATGTCCAGGACATATTTATACAAAAAAAAAAGCTATTCATGTTTATCTGAAATTCAAATTTAACTGTATCCTGTATTATCATTTTATCAGGCAATCCTCTTTGTACTATAATTTGCGGACATTTGGTGTAAGTAATCTCACTCATGAAAAGTGGTTATGCTGTAAGAAAATACAAAACAAGGGCACCTGGGTGGCTTGGCTGGTTAAGCATCGGACTTCAATTCAGGTCATGACTTCGCAGTTTGTGAGTTTGAGCCCCTGCATCAGGCTCTGTGCTGAGAGCTCAGAGACTGCTTCGGATCCTCTGTCTCCTTTTCTCTCTGCCCTTCCCCTGCTCATGTTCACACTCAAATTCTCTCTGTCTGTCTCAAAAATAAATTACACTAAAAAAATTCAAAACAGAAGAGAGGACAGAATCCATGGAGAAGAACTAAGACAACACAGAATGAGAAATGCCCAGCCTGCATGTATCTATTTCACCCAAACCTCTGCCATTTCAGCTCCAAATACCATCTGAATTCATGAGCATTCATGGGCCAGAAATCTAGATGAATCCTTGCTCAAATCCTCATATGCAAAATCATGAGAAATAATAAAATGAGATTTGTGGTTACAAGTTATTGATTATTATGTGAACTACTATGCAGTGTTATTAACTGGAATACCCTTTATGAACTTTTTTAAACAATATTTTCACCGTTTTCCATCTGCATCTGGAGTTCCAAAATGCATAAACATGAGAATTTTTGACAACTCCACCTGAAACCATACCCTAGAAAGTTTGATCATAACAGAGATATTTTTGTGTCACCTAAGTCATTATATTTTATTTTCTGGCCCATTGCCAATACAATAAAACAATAAGAGTATTACATATAAACCTATGAATTCCACATATTTTGTTTCTCAAAAAATTCAAATGCCAGTGACTCTTCCTTCTGAGAAAAGTTTGACATTAAATCATCACATATAATGATCTCTACTCAAACTTTAATAATGAGCTGAGGGGCGTCTGGGTGGCTCAGTCAGTTGAGTGGCAGACTCTTGATTTCAGCTCATTTCGTGATCTCACATTTGTGAGACAGAGCCCTGCATCAGGCTCTGTGCTAACAGTGTGTAGCCCACTTGGGATTTTCTCTCTCTCTCTCTCTCTCTCTCTCTCTCTCTCTCTCTCTCTCTCTCTCTCTCTCTCTCTCCCTCTGCCCCTCCCCTACTCACACTCTCTCCTCTTTCTCTCAAATAAACATTTAAAAAAATGTTGAGGGGCTCCTGGGTGGCTCAGTCTATTAAGCTTCCGACTTCAGCTCAGGTCATGATCTCACGGATTCGAACCCACATCAGGCTCTTTATGCTGACAGCTGGGAGCCTGGAGCCTGCTTCAGAGTCTGTCTCCCCTTCTCTTCCTGCCCCTCCCCCATTCTGCAATAATGCAGAAATTATTACTCCCAAATGCCCCCATGGTTTGCAAATGAATCTGGATAGGAAGGTGTGCAGAATATAAATTTCTAATGTTGTCTTGCTGACCAAACTTTGGAAAACATGGAAGTAAAGCTAAAACACGGAGTTGTCTTAGTGTCATTTTTAAAAGTTTCTCCTTGGGGTGCACGGGTGGCTCAGTCAGTTAAGCATCCAACTCATGATTTCATCTCAGGTCATGCATAGCTCATAATTCGTGGGATCAAGCCCCACATCAGGCTCTATGCTAACAGTGTGGAGCCTGCTTGGGATTCTCTGTCACTCTCTGCCCCTCCCCTGCTCTCTTTCTCTCGCTCTCTCTCAAAATAAACAAACTTAAATTAAAAAAAATAAAAATGAAAAATAAAGGGCGCCTGGGTGGCTCAGTTGGTTAAGCATCTAACTTCAGTTCATGTCATATCTCACAGTTTGTGAGTTCGAGCCCTGTGTCACGGGCCCTATGCTGACAGCTCAGAGCTTGGAGCCTGCTTCAGATTCTGTGTCTCCCTCTCTCTCTGCCCTCCCCTGCTTTCTCTCTCTCTCTCTCTCTTGAAAATAAATAAACATTAAAAAAAATAAGATAATAAAAATAAAAAATAAAAAGCTTCTCCTTTTTTTAAAATGTTTATTTATTTTGAGAGAGAGAGCACAAGTGAGAGAAGGGCAGAGAGAGAGGGATAGAGAGTCTTAAGCAGGTTCCAAACCCAGTGCAGAGCCTGACTTGGGGCTCAACCCCACGACCCATGAACTTATGACCTGAGATGAAATCAGGAGTTGGATGCTTATCAAAGAGAATGAAATCTTGCCATTTGCAATTACATGGATGGAACTGTAGGGGGTTATGCTAAGTGAAATTACTCAGAAGAAGACAAAAATCATATGACTTCACTCATATGAGGACTTTAAGAGACAAAACAGATGAACATAAGGGAAGGGAAACAAAAATCATATAAAAACAGGGAGAGGGACAAAACAGAAGAGACTCATAAATATGGAGAACAAACTGAGGGTTACTGGAGGGGTTGTGGGAGGGGGGATGGGCTAAATGGAAAGGGGCATTAAGGAATCTACTCCTGAAATCATTGTTGCACTATATGCTAACTAATTTGGATGTAAATTTTGAAAAATAAAAAATAAAAAATAAAATTAAAAAAAAGTAACACACACACACACACACACACACACGCACAAAGTGTGATGCCTAACTGACTGAGCTACCTAGGCGCCCCCTCGTTTTTGATTTATGTTTCAGGTTCCTAGAACTCTTAATTATTGGCTTGACTCCCTTTCTAGCTATACACATATACATTCAGAAAATTAAATAGAAATGCCATGAAAGTCCTTCATTATTTTTTGAGGATGCAGTGTCAGCAGCAAGATCTGCTTCTCTAAAGAAGACTATGATATCTGAAGAGTAGTTTCTGTTTCTTTTATCTTTAGATGAAAGTGTTTTATGAGGTATAACTAGTGGAGAAAACCAAAAGTAATTACTTTTGGGACCTGATCTGCATTACTGATAACTCATTTCTATACTTTATTATGTAACTGCAAAATAAAGTTCCTGAAGGTTGGTAATGTCTGAATGCTGTTTATGTATATGTATTTCCACTAATACATGCAATTGGTTACATTGTAAGTCAGATAATTGATGGTTGGTGTCAATGTGAATATGTGAACAAATATCATTATATTATTCCAATAATAATAAAACTAACAAGTCTGACTTCACACAGTTAATGAATATGCGTATATCACATGGTAAGGTTACCTTAACCCCATCACAAAACTACCAGGAATGATTAACACTGTATATATTTTTTTCACAATGGAGTTCGTAAATCGATATAGTACAACATTTGAGTTACTTATTTTCAGAACTAAACTAGTCTAGGCAGCATTTGTCAGTCTACATAATCAATACATTTGTCAAATAAAATTAATCATAAACAAATTTTATATCCCTTATAAATCAAATTCATTTGTACCTATGGCCATTACTTTGCTTAATAGATATTTGTCTGTTGTGTGAGTATCCTCATCATCCAGGTCAAGGTCCAGCTAGACCAAATTTTATTAATTTTTGAATATGAAACCAATGTTACATTCCTGAAATAAACACTAATTGGTAATAATTTTTCTTTCATATATTCAATCTGATAATAATCTATTAGAGATTTTTATATTTTTCATGATCTTTGGAATACTGGCTTAGAGTAAGGCTTATGTTCCCATTCAACCATATCTAATTTTGTTACTAGTTGATAGCCTCTTATATTTTTTCCCAAGGTCCAGCTGCTATGCAATTCATATTAGGTGCTGGCCTTGGCACAATTTTCCCAGATCTTATACATTTGCCTGATCTGTAACCTGGAACTTTAACTTTGTTTTTTTCATTTTCTTCTACTTCTATTTTTTTCTCTAAAATACAAGAGGCATAAGCTCCTAGAAACCAATCATCTGCTGCATTATGTAGATGGTGATTGGCCCAGTGCTGCTTAATAGTTAATACCATAATTAACACTACCTTATAACTGTTTATAGTTCTTGTAATGTTCATACTATTTACTTTGGCCCTTTTTTTCTGATTCTATTTTTTTTTCAAAACTTCTGATTTTATGACATTTCTTCCCCCCAATATTTCTTTTTATCTAACATTTTAGTGAGTTTTTTACAGGTTACTGAGGGATGATATCCAAGAAATTCTTTCATCTTTCTCTTCATTAAAAGTTAAGCATTTCTCACAGAGCCTGTATTTCTCCACTTATTCTTAAGTATTCCTGCACATCCAGCAGCAGAAATAATTAATATTCAAAGCCACATTTCTGCCAAGGTGGGGATCAGTTTATCATGATCTTCCTCTTAAGAATATCCCATCTCATTGCCAATTAAATGATTCTGAGAAAGAGCAAATCAAGATCAACCAAAAGCCTGAATTTGAGATCTGTGAGCAGGAAGCAAATCACTTAGCTGGCAAAACTTTCATTGTACTCTTTTCAACAAGGGATTCATCTGTCTCTCTGCTTTGCCTGATGTCCACCCCCAGCTGGTAGGATTAGTAACATTTGTTTGTGGATATCTTCCCAAACAATTGGAATCACCTAGTGATCAACTTGTGTTGGTCTACAACCAGCTCAGCTCCAGAGAGACAAACAGCGTTGAGGCTCCTTATCAGTTTGGTTGTGCTGGCTTATATGCTAAGGAAAACAGTAGTGAGAGCTTTGTGTTAACCTTACATTTTATTAGTCCACAGTTGAATTTGTAATATTTTGATTGGTTGTTGCCACTATTATATGATGTATTACATATGTTATTACAATTTGTTTGGTGAAACTTGCTTATGTTCTAAAAATGTTTATTAATACACACTAGAACCTCCTGGTACTTTCCATTCATATTTATTATGTCTTGTCTACAACTCTATTATACTTGTCTACAACTCTGAGGTGAACACTTGCGAGAGAAAATATTTTTTACCAGTAAAAGAACATTTCTGGTAGTCAAGCTAGTTTTAAATATAGCAAAACCATTAATATTCACACATTAAAATAAAAATGAGGCAATATTTGTGAACTTCACATTGTAGATACAGATAAATACATAGACATAAATAAATACAAGATCATGCTGTTTATATAATTCTCTAAATATCCAGAATATTAGATAATTAAATTGTGAAGTTAATGAACGAAAACATTCTTAATATTATCAATAATTAGACAAATGAAATAAGGATGACTATAAGATATGCAACTAATTTGTAAAAATAAACCAGTAGACAATATAAACAATATAGCAATAAACATAACTTATTTATTGTTTGTGTTATTATAAGTTGCAGCTTCATCATAAAAGAAAATTGTCATTTCCTTTAATGTTGAAAATTATAGGTTATAAAGCCTTGCACGCGTAAATGATGACAATTTGTAAATTGCTTATAACAATACTTAATGCTTTTGAAGTATGGCATATAAAGAGAAATGTGCACAATTCACAACTGTATACAGTTCAATAGATTACCACAACACAATCATATATTTGTAACTACAACTGTCAAAGGTCAAGAAATAGAAAAAGAGCAACTAAGAAGACACCTACTGCTCTCTTCTAATCACTACCCTTCTCTCCTCCATAAAGGCAACCATTATCCTGATTACTAATAGTCATTTCATTTTGCTTCCTTTTGAACTTTGAATAAATGGCATTACTGCACAAGTACTTTTGTGTTTGCCTAATGTCTTTCATTAATTTTTTAATGTTTTTATTTAGTTTTGAGACAGAAAGATAGAATATGAGTGGGGGAGGGGCAGAGAGAGAGAGGGAAACACAGAATCTGAAGCAGGCTCACAGAATCTGAAACACAGAATCTGAGCTGTCACCATAGAGCCCAACATGGGGCTCGAACTCGTGAACCCCAAAATCATGATGCAAAGTCTGATGTTTAACCAACTAAGCCACCCAGGTGCCTCCCTAAAGTCTTTCATTATTATTTGTTAGATTCATCCCACTTTTTTGCATAACTCTAACATGTTTTATTTTTTTTAATTTTAAGTAATTTTTATTGCTACATAGATCATTGTGTGAGTATATCCATTTTATATATGTTTACACTGATATGTATTTGGGTTGTAGTAACTATTATGTAAAATGCCCCTATTACTTTTTGTGCATGTCTAACATGGCACATATATACACATTTCTATTAAATATACGACCAGGAAGGAGTTCTTGCTAATACATATTATGCTGATCTTTAGTTGACACTTTCAGAAGGGACATCTCCAGTAATATTCCATTAAAAGAATATGTAATTACGAATTACACTCTTGAAAACACTTGGTAATTGAAAAAACTGCATTTAGCCATTCTGGTGAGCACTAATGTTATCTCTTTATAGGTTAGATATAAATTTGAATTCATTACTTGTAATTGGACATGTTTTTGTGTTTTTGTTAACGACCTGAATATTTCTAGTGACATGTCCAAGTATGTTGACCATTTTTTTTAATTTTATGCATATCTTTGTATAATTAATTGATAACATTTATGGGTTTTATATAGAACTATTTCAGGTGTATGTATCACAAAATTTTTCTCAGTATTTCAACCTTCTTAACTGTCCTAAATATTTGTTGGAAGAGATCTTAATTTTAATGAAATCTAATTCATTAAAGGTTTCCTTTTTGGAAAAGTGCTTTTGTATCCAATTTAAGAAATGTCTGGCTAACCTAGAATTGTCCTCTGCACTCTTGCAGCTATTCTAATTTGTTTTACACTTAGAATAATAGTTCTTTGCTTAAAGTAGCTAGTGATGTTATATTTCTTAATCCATATTGACATTGATATAAACCTAAAAGTAAAGAAATACTGATCAATGTAAACAACAGTAAAAAAAATGAAGAAAAACACAATATTTCTGAATTATTCTTACAATAGTATGTGAATCCATAATTATCTTAAGAAAATTTTTAATTTAAAAATATTGAAACTAGTATCAGAAAAATTTACTTCATAAAAAAGGGAGATATTGGGAGATATTTAACAGCATCACTTCTCATAATAGGAAAACCTTAAAAACCATACAACATCCACTTTTAGAAAATGAATAAACTACAGTATAGTCAAGGAATGAAATAGTGTATGGCAGGAAAAATAAAACACTGTAGTAATATGCAATAGCACAGTTGGACTTTAAGAACAAAACGCTGGTTGAATAAAACAATTCTAACTAGATTATATACTGTTTCATATTCCATATCTCTAAAAATATATATAACCTAAATATTGCATAAGTATGCATAAATGTCTGATGGTTGTTAGAGAAACAACCAAGAGGAATGATAAACATTTAAACAAGATAGCGCTTACCATGGTGGGAGGGGAGGTGCACTTGGCAGCTTGGGAGAGGAGTATTTATAGATACCTATAAATACTGGCAGTGTTCTAATTCTTATATTGGATAGTGGATTAATAAATGTTTATTATTTTGAAAATACGTGCATGAATGATTTATGAGTAATAAATAAACAAAACAAAAAATATGGATACATTTATACACTGTTAATAACCCAGATTAAGATCAGTCAATATTTTTGTATTTTATATTCTACACTGAAATTAAATTGACTATGGATACTTTTAAGTAAATAATCATTTACAAAGATACATTTAGTAAATATAAAGTCTTCTGTCTGTTCTTTTATTCAGGTTTTAAACACTAGGTGTTCCTCCACTGATTTTGCATATTGATTATTCTCAGGACTAAGTCCTAAAGCAGGGAAAAAAATATTGAACCACCAGTACAAGATTACTTTTCCATTAAGTTACTAAGATAGCCTCTCAGTTTGCAATCTTTTCTAAAGCTCTTAGACTTTAAATAACTTAATGAAAATTCACACATCTACATATAAATACCATTTTTAGGCTTTGCAATCACTCATGTATATTACGCACACATATTTAAAAAGTGTACAAATCGAATTTATAGACAGATGTATTTCTATGCTTACTTCAGTGAAAATTTTATTGAGAATTCTAAAATTTTTAGTTTTATTTTCTCTTTTAGAATTCTATAAAAATGCATATACATATTGCTTCAGAAATTATATGCATTAAGAGTAATGTATTGAAGAGTGTAGGTTTTGTACTCCACTTATGATTATGTCTTCATTTTTCTTGTTTAAGTAGATATAATTATTTTCAGTGAACATTCAACTTATTTCAATAATTTCCAAATAACACAAATAGTAACAAAATTATTGGGCAACCTGGGTGGCTCAGTCGGTTAGGTGTCCGGCTCTTGATTTTGGTTCAGGTCATAATCTCAGGGTTCCTGAGATGGAGCCCCACAATGGACTCTGTTTGGGATTCTCAATCTCTCCTTCTCTCTGCCCTTGCTCTGCTCATGCTTGTGGGCTCTCTCTCTCCTTCTCTCTCTCAAAATAAACATTGAAAAAATGAAAAATTTTGTTTTTACATGGTCTCTATTTAATCTAGAAACAAAAAAAATATTCAAAATACAATTTAATAAACTGGTGAATGTTTTAAGCGTTGGGACTAATGCTGACCTGAAACTTACAATACTTTATCAGAGTGTGAGATAAATCCTCTATTTCAAATAAATCCTCTATTTCAAAGAGTTTGCTAATAAAATGCAATGTTTCAGCCAAATCCTTATGCTTTGGTAAGAAAACTATGCTTAATTGGTATATATTTCTTCTATCATATGAATTGTACATATAGATGAAAAATACATATAATACTATCAAATTATAAAACTGGATTTTCTCTAAAATAACAGACTTAACACTTTACAGTCAAGAGTGATTTATAATAAAAATTTTTGTATCTTAGATTTTAAGACTTTTTTGTTACCAAAATATTGTGGGCTTTTAGCAGCTCTGAAAGGTATCACAAACCCTAAAACTGACTTGTAAAATGCATTAAAACCATATTTCTAATAAAGGGGCCTTCTGTAGACCTCCAGGATAGAGGAATGTACTAATACAAGATGAAATGTAGAAATCATACATAAAGGAATAATGAATCATGAAAAAGGACATTTTAAAACAGGCAATATAAGCCAACATTTAAGGAAAGATAGTTGGTATATACTACTGAAAAAAGATAGTATACAAAATAGAAACAAGACTTTTACAAATCCATACAAAATCAACCTAAACCTCAATATGACAAATAGCAAAAGATGTGTGAACAAGTAATTTACAGAGAAGAAAAAATTACCAGAAAATTACTAAAAACATACTTTACCTCACTATGGATTAAAGAGTAAAAATTAAAACTGCAATGAGATACACTTTCAAATTCACAAGGACAGTATAATTTAATAAAGGAAGAACAAGGCAGAAAGAAAAATTCTGTACTGCTAACTGTGCTATTAATTGATACACCCAATTAGGAGGGTAATTTGGTAACAGGCAGTGTGGGGAATAAGCTTAGAAATTCCCTGGGCTTACACCAATGGTTTAACAATGCATAAAGAATTACAGAGCCATAGGGTACTCTCACCCAAGCTTGGGTAAACAAGATAAGACTCCCAGAATAACGTAGGGAGGGGCAAAGGCCCCAGAATAGAGATGGGTGCAAAGGCCCACAATACAAAGGTATATTAGGTCAGCAAGATTAGGCATTCAGGGCAAAAACACCCCCCAATTTAGTACTATAGCAGAAAGCTGCTTTCACAAGAGGGAAGGACCAAATTAGGTAAATAGGTAAATATAGCTGTAGACTGCTACTCTGCAGGTGAAGCTGTCCAGAGTGGAGCTGATTAGCAAAAGAAAAAGGTGCTTTGTTAACCCTGAGGTTATCTGCTCTAACTGTCTCATCTTATCTGGCTAAGATAAACAGAGGTGGTGCCTCATGTCCCCTGTAAACAACCTTCTGCCTGGCTGCCCAGTGCCAGGGTTTTGTTTTGTATTAACCCAAACCCCTAACAACCCTGAATATCTTCAAGATCTCGCTTCCCTCACATCCATGAGTTAATGTTCACAGATTCCTTGTCTGTTTGTGCACGTCCATCACCATGTTTGTAAGCCTTCTGATCCTAATAAAAACAGGGCAAGGACCCTTATTGGGGGCTCTTGTCTTTTCCCAACATTAGCCATCTCTTGCATTTTAATCCTGCATCCCACTTTCTTGCTAGCCAAGAAAGAACTTTAGAATTAGAGTGTACAACAAGGTAGGAAGATCTTTGATTCCAAGAATTCCATTTCTGAACATATATCTCAGAAATATTCACATAGGTTTTGCACAAGGAAATGATGGATAAGAATGTTGACTACAGTATTGGTTTTAATAGCAAAATATTAAAAAAAGCATACATGTCCAGCAAAAGTACAATGAACATGCTTTGAGATATATAATTATAATGATATAACACATAGAGTCAAAATGAATAAAACTGGTGTTACACAGATGAACTCAAACAAATATGACAAACAACTGAGTCAAACCATAAAGTGAAGATAGTTATATACTTAGAGAAATAAAATACAATTCATATACTTTTAAATATACAAAAATATATATGTGTATACATGTATTTTATACATATATACAAATATGCATACATATATATCCACATATACACATATATAACTGTAACACGATATTGTTATATTTTAAATGCTGAACATTATTTTTATGACTTTAATCACACCCTATAGGTATAAATCAAAATACTAAAAATTGATACGATGTTCTACCAAATTTTTGAGTACTTCATGTGAAATTTAGCAGAAGATATTTAGATGTAATAGATGTTTCACCTATTACATTTGGTTCAATAATTTTGAAAGCAAGGGAATGTTATGAAATGGTGTAATGATTATTTATTTTGCAGAAAGAAATATGTGGATCTAACATTAAATCTAAAAACGATTTTTAAAAGGTAGTAAACATTCACATGTTTCCACACCTGAGTTTAATTTGAATACAGGCTAATGTTTTGTTATATTAGTCATTTAGCACAATACTGGAAAGTCATTAAAGAATCCTATTCATAGTTTTTGATTTCTACAATTGAGTTAAATCCTGTTAAGCAACTTAATATTTGCCACCTGCTAAATCATTTACAATGTCATATTAATCATCATCTATGTTAATGGTCTCTCTAAAATACATGCACTTGTTAGAACAGATGTTCTCTGGGTAAGTACATAGTTTTAACTAAAGCTCACCATTTAGATATGCACTAGAGTCTTTCTTAGTATCACATAGAAGTAACAGAATAATAACCTAAGGTTTCAAATCTAATTTAATATTTGTAATCTAGAAGGCTATTTGTAAGTTCCTACTATATATTATATGTATTCTATTCAAATGATTATAACTTGAAGTATAGAAACAAAATCTTATCATTAGCGCAAAAACTCATGAATATGTGAGCTTTGTTTCCCTGCATCTTATTTTAGTATCTGAGAAGCTGAAATCAATGCTTAGAAAAAAGCCTCATTCCCAATAATCAAAGAAGACATAGACATACAAGAAGCTTGCATATGTGTCAGTGCATTGTTTAGAGTTAGGAAACAGTGAAATAAATTTTGGCTATTTTCCCAGTGTAGCATACAGAAAATCTATTAATGCACATTTACTAAATGCTGAATATTTGCAATTTAAAATATTAAAATAGGTACTGTCATAATGACACTGATAATAAAAAGAGAAATAACATCTTTAAAAGTTGTTTTATGGTTCATCACAACCAACTGTAAATCACAAAGTTCAAAGATAGAGACTTGAAAGTATTCAAAAGCAGCACATGTCATTAATCATTTATCATAATGCTTATATGATAATTGTCTGAGCCCTTTCCCAAGACACAACTTTTCACAAAGGTGTTTGTGATTTATATCTCTCCCTACTCCTCCATATCCCGATCCCTATAGATGTATAAAGCTAAATAAACTCAAAGGAATTATGTTTGACTAAGAAGGATTCTAAGGATCTTTTCTTATAGTAAAAGCTCTTAAAAAGAGAATTCTGATCAGTACCTTTCTTCAGAAATATCACCCAAGTCAATGCTCATGTCCATATCTCTTGTTGGTATTGCTATAAATAATGGAACCATGACTCGTTTCACTTACAGGGTGGGTGTTGCTACTATCATAATCTTAAGATGCCACCTGTAACACTACATGAATAATCAACTAACATTTCTTCTTTTCTGCCATACCTAGTTTTAAGAAATGAAAAATCTCATCTTGCATGTCCAAAAAATACTAACTTCCGCTAGGAAGTTGGTAGAAGAATTTCTATTATCTCTGCAGGAATAGGATTTAGTCTAATTCCGAGTCAACTGGGAATAGGATATATTAAAGAGTAGACATAAGAATCATGCTTCTACTTCCAAAATCAACTCAATACCAGTCACTGATTTATTCCTGAGAAACATACTATTTTCCCATTTTTTCTATTTAAAATAAATTTAAGATGAAATAAATATATTTAAAATAAATTTAAAATATATATTTGGATTTTGAGGTAAAACACATTTTTTTCAGCTAATATTGATCATAGAGGAATTAGTTTATGAAAGAGCAATATTCCATTTTTCCCCCTTACCTTAGTTGCATAAAAACATCACACTGTCCATTTCTTCAGTGTATATTCTCATGGTAAGCGCTGAATGTTACACAAGCATAATTCTGGTAACCTAGAAAATAGTCATAAAATATGCTGTCATTTATGTCCAAAATAAGAAAATACGCACTCTGGTTAGTCAAGATCATGTCTAAATAAGATCTTCTTATTTCACATTAAATCAAAAAATAATTCTCCAAAGAAGCAGTATAATATATATGAAAAAATCCATAAATTAAAAATGTGAATATTTACATTGCCTACTCAACAAACATTTCCACCATGATATCTAATAAGCATAACAAAATTAATATTTCCAAAGACTATTTCTTGTTACTTACATATCATTTTCATACCTTTTGCTTCCTTCCCTATTTCCCATCTAATTAACAATAATAGTAATAATAATTGTTATTATTGTTATTAGTATCATTATTATTATTTCAGTTACTTAGGCCAGAAACTTTGGTAGTAACATTTTGACTTCTTTCTGCCATACACCAATTCTAATCCCCTAATAAATTAGCTCTTCTTTATAATGTATCAAAAAGCAAATTATTTTCACCTCCCTCACCTATATTCTGACTTCATAATACTTTCCATATATTGTTCAACAATCTCATAAGTGATCACTTTGCACTTATACTTTTTCCATACTACAACCAGAGACATCCTGTATTTTTATTTTTTAATATTTATTTGTTTATTAAAGTTTATTTACTTATTTTGAGAGAGAGAGAGACAGTACAAGTTGGGGGAGAGGCAGAGAGAGGGAGAAAGAGAATCCCAAGCAAGCTCTATTCCACCAACTGTGATATCACGACCTGAGCTAAAATCAAGAGTCAAAGGTTTAATCAACTGAGCCACTGAGGGGCCCCGAAACATCCTTTAAAACTGCAACTCAAAGCAGCTGCATAGAGACTCTGACTATACTCCTCATCTCAAGCAGTAGAACCTCAAAGAAATTATTATGGCCTATATTGTCACTTCTGATACAGTCCTTGGCTATGGTTACAGTATCAACACTTCCCTCTCTCCATTTTGTTTACTATGTTCAATTTTATTGGCCTCCTCTTTATTCCTTGGACATGTCTAGCACACCCTTGCCTTAAGAACTAAAAAATTGCTATTCACTCTGTGATGCTCTTTTCCCCAGATACTCACAAGTTCAAAAGTTAGTTAAAAATTTATTTTTTTTAATTTTTTTAAGTTTTATTTATTTATTTTTGAGAGACAGAGAGACAGAGAGAGTGAGTGGGGGAGGGGAAGAGAGAGAGGGAGAGAGATAGAATCCCAAGCAGGTTCTGCACTGTCAGCACGGAGCCCGATGCAGGGCTTGAACTCACACACCATGAGATCATGACCTGAGCCAAAATCAAGAGTCAGACTCTTAACCGACTGAACCACCCAGGCGCCCCTAAATAGTTAAAAGTTTAAATAGTTCCAGTAACTGAGGTCCTTCCATGACTACTCTATATAAAATACACTGCCTTTTTCACATTTTTCATAATTATTTGTATCATTCTTTGTAAAACTTAACATTGGCTGATGTTGTTAAGTTTTATACAGTTATTTGTTTAAAGTCTTTCTCTCCTTTGAACATTGGTATATTTACTGATGGAGAGTAGGATTTTTTTCTTTTTTTCATTGCTATATTTCCATCACCTAACACAGTCCCTGGCACATAATAGGTAGTAAATTATTAGTCGAATCTGGTTCTTAAATGAAAGCAATTGGTACTATACTTCATATGAGCTTATAATATGTTCATTATTATCAGCAAATACCTCAAGTATTTCTCAAGCGGTTGATATATTTTCTAGAGAGGCAATATTGAGTATTCCAATCCATAAACATGGAAAATTTCTCCTTTTATTTAGTGCTCCTTTGATTTTGTTCATCAGAATTTTGTCATTTTTTTTCTCAAATACGAGTTGTATACATTTTGTTAGATATATTAATTTTTGAGGTGCTAATGTAAATGGTGCTAAATGTAATTTTGAGGTGCTAAAATGTAAATTATGTTTTTAATTTCTAATTCCACCTATTCATTGCTAGTATATAGAAGAGTGGTTGATTTTTTACATTAACCTTCTATCCTGGAAATTTAGTACAATCCCTTATTAGTTCCGGGGTGGTTTTTTGTGGGGGTTGTTTGTTTTGTTTTTTCCAAATCTTTCAGAATATCTTCATAGACAATTAGGTTATTTGTAAACAACAGCAGTTTTATTTCTTTCTTTCTAATCTGCATAACTTTTATTTCCTCTTGGTAAAAAGAATTTCCAATATGATTTTGGATTTTTTTATGTTTATTCATTTTTGAAAAACAGAGAGAGACAGCACAAGCAGGGGTGGTGCAGAGAGAGAGGGGGACACAGAATCTGAAGCAGGCTCCAGGCTCTGAGCTGTCAGCACAGAGCCCAATGCAGGGCTTGAACTCAGGAACAGTGAGATCATGACCTGAGCCGAAGTCGGAGGCTCAACCGACTGAGCCACCCAGGCGCCCTATCCAGTATGATTTTGAAATGAAGTTGTGCCCTCCTCAATACCCACCTTTTGGGATGAGCACTGGGTGTTGTATGGAAACCAATTTGTCAATAAATTTCATAAAAAAAAAAAAAAAAAAAGAAATGAAGTTGTGGAAGCGAATATCCTTGTGTAATGCCTGATCTTAGAGGGAATGCTTCCATTTTCTCACCATTGAGTATGCTTTTATCTGTGTTTTTTTGAAGATATTAATTATCAAGTTGAAAAAGTTCCCCTCTATTTCCAGTTTACTGGGAGTTTTTATCATGAACTGAGTATTAGGTTTTGTCAAAACTTCAGATTTTTCTCTTTTAGTTTGTTAATATAATGGATTAAATTAATTGATTTTCTAATGTTGAACCAGTCTTGTACACTTGGGGCTAAACCCCTCTTGGTAATAGTGTTCTTTTCATACATTGCTGGATTCAATTTTCTATAATTTTGGTGAAAAAATCCATCTATGTACATAGACATATTGGTCTATAGTTTTCTTATAAAATCATTGTCTGGTTTTAGTATGCAGGTGATGCTGGCATCATAGAATGAGTTAAAATGTATTCCCTTTGCTTTTTATACTTTGAAAGAGATCGTAGAAAATTGCTATAATTTCTTCTTAAATATTTGGTAGATTATTTTCTGGGGATGCAAGGATAGTCCCATACACAAATCAATATACGTGATACATCATATTAACAAAATAAACGATGAAAATCATATGATAATATTGATAGATGTAGAAAAAGCATTTGAGAAAATTCAACATTCTCTTATGATTAAAACTCTCAACAAATTGGGTACAGAATGAATGTACCTCAACATAATAAACACCTACATACGACAAGCCCACATCTAACATGGTGAACGGCTGAAAAAATTTCCTCAAAGATCAAAAACAAAACAAAGAAGCTTAGACTTGCTACTTTTATTAAATAAACATGGTACTGGAAGTTTTAACCAGAGCAATTATGCAAGAGAAAGGAATAAAAGGCATGCCATGGGAAAGAAAAAGGTAAAATCGTCTCTGTTTGGAGATGTTGTGATTTTTATAGACAGAAAATCTTAAAGATTCCATCAAAAGCCTGTTAGAACTTATAAATTCAGTAAAATTGCAGGATACACAACCAGTTGCATTTTTATACACTAACAATAAACTATCATAAAGAGAAATTAAGAAAATAATCCCATTCACAATAGCATCAAAAAATAAAAAATAAAAGACTAAGAAATAAATTTTACCAAAGAGGTGAAAGATCTGTGCACTGAAAAGTATAAAACATTGATAAAAGAAATTGAAAAAGACAAAAAATTTTAAAAAGTTATTCTATGCTCATGGATTTGAAAAATTTATATTGTTAAAATGTCCATACTACCCAAAGCAATCTATACATTCAATGTAATTCCTATAAAAATTCCAATGGCATTTTTCACAGAACGCAAAATAATCCTAAAATTTGTATGGAACCTCAAAAGACTCCAACTAGCCAAAACAACCTGGAGAAAAAAAAAAAAACAAACCCAGAGACATCACACTTTCTTACTTTAAACTGTATCACAAAGCTTTAGTTCTGGCATAAAAGCAAACACATAGATTAATGCAACAGAACTCAGAGGCTACAAATAAACAAATAGGTAAATAAGACTAATACAACGGAATTAAAAGACTAGAAATTTCTAGAGGCTAGAATTACAAATATGGTCAATTAATTTGCAAAAAATAAACCAAAAATATTCAATGATGAAAAAAAAAGTCTGTTCAATAATTGGTGCTGGGAAATTGGATATCAACATGCAAAAAGACTCCTGTTTTATACCATACACAAAAATCAACTCAAAATATTAAAGACTTGAACATAAGACCGGAGACTACAAAACTCCTAGAAGAAAACATAGGAGGTAATAAGCTCCTTGCTGTTGGTCTTGGCAATGATTTTTTGGTCTAGACAACAAAATCCAAAGCAACATAAGCAAAAATAAACAAATGGGATTACATCAAACTGTAAAGCTTCTACAGAGCAAAGGAAATCATCAACAAGATGAAATGGCAATTTATGGAACAGCAGAACATATTTGCAAACCATGTATCATCTAATAAGGGATTAATATTGGCAAAAGCCTAAACATTTTTCCAACAAAGATATACAAATAACTAACAGGTACATTAAAAGGTGCTCAGCATCAGTAATCATCAGAGAAATGCAAATCAAAACCACAATGAGATACCACTTCACACGTTAGAATGTCTATTGTCAAAGAGATAAGAGATAAGACATGTTGGCAAGGATATGGAGAAAAGGGAACACTTTCATCCTGTTGGTGGGAATGTAAACTGTACCTCCACTTTGGAAAACAGTATGGAGGCTCCTCATAAATAGAACTACAATACAATCCAGAAATTAATTATATATATGGAGGAACCTCCATATATACTAATAGTATTACTTATTTTATATATATATATATATATATATATATATATATAATTATATATATGGATAAAATTATATATATATATAAAATTATATATATTTACATATAATACTACGCGGCCATTAGAAACAAGGAAATCTTGCCTTTACAACATGGATGGGCCTTGAAGGCATTATGCTAAGTGAAACTAATCAGACAGAGAAAGACAAACACTGTATGACTTCATTTATTTGTGGAATCTAAATAAGCCAAACTCACAGAAACAGAGTATAATGCTGTTTACGAGGGTCGAGAGTTGGGAGAAATGAGGAGGTGTTGGGCAAAAGAAACAGAACTTCAGTTTTAAGATGAATAAGTGAAAATTCTGAGGAAAAATTGTATAACTAATGACTATAGTTGACAACAGTGCGTTGCTGAAGATCATGTTATATTTGGAGGTAATATAATGTATAAATATAAGGTTGTTAGAAAAAATATTTGATTTAGATTTTTTTAATGTTTATTTATTTTTGAGAGAGGGAGAGAGAGACAGAGTGTGAGTGGGGAGGAACAGAGAAAGAGGGAGACACAGAATTTGAAGCGGGCTCCAGGCTCTGAGCTGTCAGCACAGAGTCTGACACACGCTCAAACTCACGAGGCATTAGATCATGACCTGAGCCATCCAGCTTCAGCCTCTAGATTTTTTTTTAATCATAAAATTAGATCAGTATATTCCCCAACAAAGGATTTAGTAAATGATAGGGAATCTACAGATAGTACCCAAATAGAGTCAGAGAAATCTTGCAAAAAAGAAGAGCATAAGAGAGGCACTTGGGTGGCTCAGTCAGTTAGTGTCTGACTCTTATTTAAGCTCAGGTCATGATCTTACAGTTGAGCGCCACGTCAGGATTTGAGCTGACAGTGCAGAGTCGGCTAGGGATTTCTCTCTCTCTGCCCCTCCCCACCTCATACATGTGCTCTTCCCCTCTTTCAAAAAAAAAAAAAAAAGAAGAAGAAAAAAAAGAGCATAAGAACAAAAGTAATCTTAGTAGTAATGGAGACAGAGTAAGCTGGTTTCCCATCTTAGACGAGCAGAAAAAGCAAGAATCAAATATATGATTCAAACATTAACTTTTACAAAACATTCTGTTTATCAGATCTGGGATATAATCTGGAAACTAGGTCTGAGACACTGAGTAAAGAGTATATATTGGAAATTGACCACAAGATCAAGATGAGATAAGTAACAAGGGTGATAACACAACATCCAAACCATGCGACTAAGTACTTCATATTTTCTCTTCATAAATTATTTTTCCATAGAATAGCGATTCTCAAAATTCACTGTGCCTAAGAAGCATCTGTGATACTTCATAAAAATGCAAATTTCTGGGCATCCTCTATAGAAATTCTAATTCAGTAGGTCTGGAGTAGACTCCACGATTTATTCTAAAATAACATTAAAGGATTTTTTTCATACAGGTTGTTCCTGAAGCTTCCTTTGAGAAACATTTAGAAACTGGGGCATGCCTAAGCCTTACATTATTTAGTCTCAGAGTTGGGCAGAAGAATGGAGCTTAAAAAGAAAGTGACAGAAACCAGGAGGAATTTGAAGAAAAGGAAACACTACCAACAAATCATCTTTAGTTCTCAGTATTGCTCAAAGACAAAAACACACATGTGACAACAGTTGGTCTCATAGAGTTAAACTTTTACATTTTTGTCACTGAACATTTGAAAGAGATTGCTATATATTAGTGTACTTCTATCTGAAAATACTCTTCAAAAACAAATAATTAATATTTCACTATTTAGAGAAAACTTGTAGCTGACACAATGTTCAGCTCTTCTATTTAGCTTATTACTATTAACTATTGTTATTATCTTCATTGAATAGAAGAAAGAGAGGTAGAGAAGTTTTAAGTCACTTGGCCAAGATTACATAGCTATTAAACATTAATACCTGAATGTCTACTAAACACTCTGTTTCCAAAGCACAAGCTTTTATACTACAAAAAAAAACAACAGAAAAAGAGAATGAATTAAACTTAAAAAGCTTCATGAACATTTTGTATTTAAAGAGCAAAAAAATGGATGAATGAACTAACACATGAAATGTACTTGTTGAAGGGTACCTGGGTGGCCCGATCGGTTAAGCGTCTGACCCGTGATTTCCACTCAGGTCATGATCTCATGGTTCATGAGATCTAGCCCTGCATCAGAATCTGTGTTGACAGTATGGAGCCTGCTTGGGATTTCCTTTCTCCCTCTTTCTCTGCCCCTGCTCCACTCATTCATTCTCTCTCTCTCTCTCTCTCTCTCTCTCAAAATAAATAAATAAACATTAAAAAAAGTACTCGTTGAGTATAAGTAAATGTTATGTTTTACTTTAAGGATAATGCTGTAATTATTTACTTTAAAAGTCAGTGAAAAGATAACAGAAAAATAATGGAACATATTAATTTAAAACTAAGAATGAAGAGTGTTAACAGTTGTTTATCAGTAACAATACAAAAAAAAAAAAAAGAGAGAGACACATAGTTCTAAACTACTTATTGACACTACACAGATTATTTTCCTCTTCTCTAAGCATCATTACCTAAAATTATACATACACCAAATTACATAGAAGAAAAAACGTCAAAGGACAAAACAATTTTGTTATGAAAACATGTATCTTTTACAACTGTTTTATACAAAATCTACATGCAAAATGAGCTCTCTAAGTCATCCATATTTGTCAAGTATTTTTCCTGATATGAGAGGCAGGTGTTGCCAGTTTTTCACTCAGTACAATAATCAAATATAATATAAAGGAAATTAACATAATCAATAGAAAAATATAAAATTGCTATATAATCACCAATCAGGCAGCATCCTCCGAGGCTTAGTAATCACAACCAGATGCATAATTCACTGAGATAATTAGGAAACACAGTTTAAATATTGTAAAGACAGAGTTTTTATTCTAAGAATTCATGAGACTCAGAGGCTCAAATGAAATGAGAGAAATTTGCGACTGTCCATATTTGTACTAGTGGACAGAGTAGCCACAGGTGGTAAACCAGATGATTACACATAAACACTGTCTGACATTTTGAAAAAAAAAGGGAAAATGCATCAATAATTAGAAGCACTGTAGGTGAGTAGCTCCATGCCAAACTAACAGTAGGGTTGGTTAGTGCAAAGTTAATTGCTGCTAGTAGTATACAACATCATGCTAGACTGGGGATTGCACAGCAGCAAATTGAAGATTGGAAAAGATGCCAATTTTGCAGTTCTTTCTTACTTTACTTCCTAAACATAACAAATATAAAACGAAGAAAAGTCATTCACTTGTGAATGACTGATAGAGAGCCAAGTATTGAAATTACTTAATTTTTACAACAAAAAGAAGCTAGGTAACAATCTAATTCTTTCTGCCCATTTTCAGATTGTGAAAAGTTCCAGTATTGTCTCTTACTATGGGTTAGAAAGTCTGGAAACCACACTTCTGAGATCTGATCTCAGTTTTCCTGACAGTCTCAAATTTCCTGACAGTAAGTTCAATGTTTCTTTGTTTCCATGTAATGTTATTGTCATTGATGTTCTTATCTAAATTTTGCCCCGGATTTTTTCATCTAACAAATATGTTTGAGCTTGACTCCTGGTATAGTTTAGCTCAAAATGTATCATATCTTTATTTACCTGAGTCACCATTAGGACTCAAGTGTGTCAGATTATCCATCACCATGCACTATGGGGTTACTTACTTTTTTGCTTCTCTGCACAAACTCTAATCAGAACCTATCTCTCAACCTGTTCCTGTTTACATAGATTTGCTCACATTTTCGTCCATTTGAAACTGAGGTTCATGTTTTGGAACATCCACTCTTTATCCTTAACCACTTCTCTCAATGTTTTCTTCCTACTTTTGGCCTGAGGAAAATCTAGTTCTTTCGACAATATTGTTTCTCTTGATGTATTCTTAATGTGAGCCTTTTAATTTTCTGCTTTAAGTCATGTGCTCTACATAGGAGGTTAGTTGGCTTTCTCATTCCCCAGTTCTGTATAAAATTAATCTCTTATGATTATAGCATGTTGAGGAGGGATTCACAGAAATAAAACTGGAAAACAAAGTTACTAATAAATATGTTACTCCAAATGAATCTTTCTTTTGACTTTGAAAATCTATATTTTCAAGATACTACTTCTGAGTGACAGATGTTGAAGAAACAGATATGGAAGGGTAGAAGAACATTTAAATAGGTGGTAGAGAAACATCAAATAAACTTTTGTGTGATTTCTTGGAAGTCAGTTCGTATGTCTAATGAAATTGTATCTCTACAAAGAGGTTTAAAAATAGAATATTAGTAAATATGTTGGTTATTATGGTTTATGGTTATTATTATTCTTATTATTCTTATTATTATTCAGTCATCACACAAAAAAGGAAAAGCAAGAAATTGCTGATTTACAAATAGAAGAGAAGGAAAGTTGAGAAAAATGTCCAGGAATTTGGGAACTTACAGCATTGGAAGAGGTAACTACATCTTCATCACCAAAGGAAAAGATGAAACTGAAAAGCCATTTGAGCAATCACTTAGGATTATACCTCACTGTAGAAAAATGTAAATGAACATAACTCCTACTGTGAAAGTATCTGAATTAAATAAGGTGTTACTAAATAGGTGTCTGCAAAGTCAAAACTTTCAATTGAACAACATTGCTCAGGAAAAGGAAACTCCAGAGATGGTTGTCTCACCAAATCCTGATCATCTCCATGTACCCACAATTAAATTGAGAAAGTTATGGTATAAGAAAGCAAAAACAATGCTCTGTCTCTCTCTGTCCCAAAAATAAATAAACGTTGAAAAAAAAAATTAAAAAAAAAAAAAGAAAGCAAAAACAGAGTAAAACAACAATAAAAAAAAACATATATATATATATATATATATGTGCGTGTGTGTATATAGGTACGTATATATATGTATACATATACATATGTATGTATATATGTACATACATATGTATACATATATATACATACATATGTATATATACATGCATTGTATATATGTATACATATATATACATACATACATATATGTACACATATATATACATAGTAGAGGGTGGGATCAAATTCTTCACTGTTCAAAGAGGAGGTTATAAAAACAGGCAAATGGAAACAGCTAGAATAAGACTGTCATGCTACATAAAATTTGGAAACCTCAGCATGAACTCATACTTAGCTCAAAGTACAGATATATGGATAGATAAGTTAGAATACACAAATCTATTTCCCAACTCTACCCACTAAAGAATCTAAAAACACTGACACCTCAAAAACAATAATACGCTGAATTCCAAGATTTGGGTTTCTAATGACATTCTTCAATAAAAGAAATATAGACTCCTTGGAAAAATGGCTGAATCTTGTGTTAAGGTAAGAGGTATAAAAGATGAGCTTGGAGCATCTCATAGTGCCAGAAAGTAAGGAACAGTAACAAAACAAACAAAGACAATATAACAACAATGGAGTTATAACAAAGAGACACAAGAACTGAAAGTGCCAAGCTATAACAATCACAGCAACAAAGAAAATTATATAATATTGAATTACAGCCCCAAATAAAAGATATATGCTCTTTAGTCCATACTGACATGAATGAATAATTGAATAAATGAATAAATAAGGAACAGATGATAAATTTCCTGCATAGAAGAATTCCAAAACCTTTTTGAAGATACTACCCTTCCAGGAGGTGACACATAACTCTTATCCCTTAACTATCAAATGAGCAAAGTGACTTTCTTCTAAAAGAGTAATAGTTTCATAGTTGAGTAACCTGACAAACACTACCACAGTGAGGTAATAAAGGTCAATACAGCTGTGATAAGTAATGCTGATAGCATATCCTATACCCTTGATACGAATTGATGAGAATGGCACTTAACCTATGGGGTCTTCATCTACAAAATCCATAGCCACTACATAATCATGAGAAAAAAATTTCAGATCAGCCCAAACTTAAAGACATTCTACAAAATACATAACAGTATTCCTGAAAATGGTCAAGATTATAAAAAGTAAGGGGAAGTCTGAGAAACTTCCACAGTCTAAAGAATCCTCAGGAAAAATAACCATTAAATGCAATGTGGTACCCTGGATCATATTCTCAAACATTAAGTAAAAACTTAGATCCAAATAAAATTTGAACTGTAGATAACAATAACACATTGTTATTGGTTCACCATTTATGATAAATGTACCAGAGTAATAATAGGGAAATCTGACCATGTGTATATAGGAACTCTCTGTAATACTTCAACTTGTCTGTAAACCTAAAACTATTTTAAAATTAAAATTTTATTACATTTCAGGAGGAAGAAAGCAAAGCTGGAGGCATCACAATTCTGGATTTCAAGCTATATTATAAAGCTGTAGTCATCAAGATAGTGTGGTACTGGTGCAAAAACAGACAAGTAGAAAATAAAACAGAATATAAAACACAAAAATGGACTCACAACCACATGGCCAACTAATCCTCAACAAAGGATGAAAGAATTTTCAATGGAAAAAAGATAGTCTCTTCAACAAATGGTGTTGGAAGACTGGACAGCAACATGCAAAAGAATGAAACTGGACCACTTTCTTACACTATATAGAAAAATAAATTCAAAATGGATGAAGGATCTAAATGTGAGAAAGGAAACCATCAAAATCCTAGAGGAGAACATAGGCAGCAACCTCTTTGACAACAGCTGTCTCAACGTCTTACTAGATATATATGTCTCCTGAGGCAAGGGAAACAAAAACAAAAAAAAAAAAAAAACTGTTCTGACTTCCTCAAGATAAAAATCTTCTGCACAGTGAAGGAAACAATCAATAATTAACTAAAATATAACCAATGGAATGGGAGATGATATTTGCAAATGACATACCTGATGAAGGGTTAGTATTCAAAATCTATAAAGGTTTTATCAAACTCAACACCCAAAAACAAATAATCTAGTTAAGAAATGGGCAGAAGCCATGAACAGTCATCTTTCCAAAGAAGACATCCAAATGGATAACAGACACAGGAAAAGATGCTCAACATCACTCATCACCAGGGAAATGCAAATCAAAACCAGGATGAAATATCACCTCACACCTATCAGAATGGCTAGAATTAACAACTCAGGAAACAACAGATGTTGGTGAGTATGTGAGTACCCTGTTGGTGGGAATGAAAACTTATGCAGCCACTCTGGAAAACAGTATGGACATTCCTTAAAAAGTTAAAATAGAACTACCTTAAAACTCAGCAATTGCACTACTAGGTATTTATCCAAAGGATGCAAAAATGCTGATTTGAAGAGACACATGCACCTTGATGTTTATAGCAGCACTATAAAAAACAGCCATATTATGGAAAGAGCCCATATGTCTATTGACTGATGAATGAATAAAGAAGAACTGGTGTGTGTGTGTGTGTGTGTGTGTGTGTGTGTGTGTGTAATGGAGTATTACTCAGCCATCAAAAAGAATGAAATCTTGCCATATGCAATGATATAGATGGAGCTTGAGTGTGTTATGCTAAGTGAAATAAGTCAGAGAAAGACAAATACCATGTGATTTCACTCATATAAGGAATTTAAAAATGAAACAGATAAAAACAGGAGTAAGGAAAGACACAGACAAACCCTAGGACAGACTGTTAACTATAGAGAACAAATTGACAGTTGCTGGAGGGGAGTGGTAGGGGATGGGTTAAATGGTTGATGGATATGAAGGAGGGCACTGGTGATGAGCAATGGGCATTATATTTAAGTGATGAATCACTAAATTCTACTCCTGTAAAAATGAAGACAGAAGTGTTTGCTAACATGTGTGGAAGCATAAGTTACCATATAGTTAACTCTTTGAAACTACACTGTGCATAAACCTTCTTTCAACTAACGTCTTCTTTCATTAAGATAGAAGTATTGGTTAAACTTACGAGTAGAAGCCTATGGAAAGAGCCATATGCTTAACTCATTGCAAATATAGTGCCTATAAACCTTAAAAAAAAGTTTTCAAGAAGGAAAACTATATAGTCTGAAAATAACAAAAACATTTTGTACCAGATTCCTATAAGTTGTTTATGGAATGGATTTGGCTGACAAGAATATTTTTCTCTCTCCTTAAAATTTTAACTTAAAATTATATCCTGCTGGGTAGACTTTAATAGGAACTCAAAAACACTAATTCAGATTTATAAAAGACACTATTCAGAAATGACACTCTGTGAAGTGACTCAATGAAGTAAAGTTATCAAATACAACGAATGGTTTTAAGGGCTCTTCCTTTTCTTCTCCAGAAAACATTTACAGTCCTGATTAGAAGTTAACAGAGAAGGTTAAATAACTGCCTTTACAATAACAGCTTCGAAAAAAATCAATTGTATAGTAAGGACAACTATCTTGATATTGTACATAAATAATATACTTCTCTTAATGTTATGTACATATTTATGATAAAGCTATTTGTTTTACTCTTGCTTTAAATTAGTCTACTTAAAAAAATGTTATTACACGTAAAAAAAAAAAGCAAAACAAAAATAACCACTTAAATAGAAAAACATAAACTTATAGAAATTCCAGTTTCCATTCTACAACAAATAGGTAAATAAACAGGTTTTTTAAAATAGCTATTTTTTACCAACCAAACTAAATTGAGTAAAATTGAAAACAAAAAGCAGGTTTGCTCTCTGTATTGTTATTCATCTCTTAAAACTCTACTAGTTTGCATTCAGCATGTGAAAACCCCACAGTAGTAAAGAGATCTCATATCAGTAACAAATCAATACATTTTAAATTATGCTGTAGTTGCCAAATTTAGAGGGCAATGAGATAGTCTGCATTTTTAAAATTATAGTTAGTCTGCAATAACTATAATACTTTGGGGGTGTCTTTGTTTCCAATGGAATGTTTTAATGATGAATAAATATTAATAGAAAACAAATCTAGAAAACAGAGATGTCAATATAACCTTCAACATAGGAGAAGCTTTTCCAACTCTTACTATTTATCTGAAATCTTCTAGGGGAAAGATTTTCAGGTAGATCAATAAAATATAGGCTATCATTATTTATAATGTCTCAATGCTACCACCTCTAAAATTATTCACAAAATTGTGAAAATAACTACTAGATACCTACTGTGCTCCTGGTTAGTGAGGAGGTTAAGGAGCTGTCCATTGAAGAAATGCAGAGAATAGAAAACATGAATCAACAGCTTTGTATGATGATTTTTAGAAAAGAGTGATCCATAATTAACTGTAGTAGGTATTATATAACGTATTCACACAACTTACCATATCTCCTGACCCTGGACAAACATTTTTGGGGTCATTTAAAACTCAAAAGACAGATGAAGGTAAAGATTATGTATTTTCTATTTATTTTAATTTGTATACATCTCATTAGCCACATACCATACCAAAACAAACAAACAAACCAACATCTGGCTATGCAGTGTTCAGAATAATGAGATTCCTGGAGAGAAGAATACCTTGTATATTTTTGCTGAGCCTACTAATTCAGGCCGGCCTCCAAAAGCTGCTAGTTCAGCACTATTCCACTCTTTATAATAAGAAACATGTAAAGCAGCCTTCACTATACATCTTTTCCTTGGGCAAAAGAAAACAAATGGCTAGAATGTCCTTGAGAATTATACTCTTCCCTGTACACCAGGATTATTTCTTAGTCATGGGGTACTGATTTTGTAACAATAGCATTGACAATATTAACAATAAACAATATATATTGCATAATATGTCTCAGGCTCATTTAATGCTCACAACAACTTGATAAGGCACATGTGATTTTTATTTTTCTATTTACAAAGAGGAAACTGATGCATAGAGTTTAAAGTAACTTATCCACAGTCGCTCACTATAAAGTAGTTGGCCAAGGGGCACCTAGGTGGCTCAGTCGGTTAAGTGTCCAACTTCAGCTCGGGTCATGATCTCATGGTTTATGGGTTCAAGCCCTGTGTCAGGCTCTGTGCTACCATGTATCTCTCTGCCCCTCTCCCACTCATACTCTGTCTCTGTCTCTGTCTCTCAAAAATAACCAAAATTAAAAAAAAAATTATAGAAAGTGGTTGGCCAAGTATTCAAATTCAGTTGGCCTGATTCAAGAATGCATGCTCTTAGCCCTCATAACATAAATCTCCCCACATTAACAAAATCCTAAATACTTTATTTTGTTATTTATGGATAGTGTGGTTGTATTTCTGGCAAATAAAAGACTTCTAGTGCCTGTGGAGTTCAAACAAATTGAGCCAAACAATAAACCCAAGTGTTAATACTCTGAGATCAATTTAGTGTAAAATTTTTATCATCTTCAAGACTAATGCAGCACCAAGAAGACAGAACATCTGGAAAATGAAGGTGAGAGTAGGTCAGGCACAAGAGATTGAATTTTGCTAACTCTAAAAGAAATTCAGATGATTTCAAACCAATATCATATGATTTAGAATGGACATATTTCAAAACTCTGCCATACAATAGTGAAACACTATATCATGTAAATGGGACACACGAAAAATTTAACATAATGTAAACATCATCATATGTGTTTTGTGCCCTTTTCTGGTCCTCCACCTTGTACACACTAGTACTTCTTTTAATTCTTTCTTCAGTGACAAAGTACTTTGTGTATGCTCTATTCTTCCTATACTTTTTAAATATTTAGATCAAGTACACAATATACAACAAAGGTTTGAAAGTGGAATTTTAGTTATCAACTATTCAGAGAGGAGAGAGGTTCAGCTGTCTTTCCGTTAAAAAACAATTTTATTCCCTAGGTTTGCTGGAAATCACAAATGACTGGCCAGGCTGAAATATCTATACTTTATCTCTGGTAAGAAGCATATACTGGTCATGATTAAATGAAGACCTCTTAGTCTTCTCTCATCCCCATTTCATCTAGAGTGTAGTAGCAGATGACCAAATTGTGAGCTATCTCCAACTCATAAATTGAGTTGAATTTAAGCTAGACAGCTTCAAGGCTCCCTTTAGTTTGATGAGCCTTTAGAAAAGTGTTTTCTGTTTGTTTTTGTTCTTAAGGATTCTAGTCCCCAGACCATGTTTCCTTAAAGCATTTACCTTAGAAAATTTGCAATTGTAAATTATTTCCCTGCCCCTTTATGATGTAAATCTCTCAACCACAGAAACACCTTTGTCAAGGACCTAGAAGCTATCTGTTTTCAGTGCAATCACTGAGGAAAAAAGTGGACTAATCTTCCAGTCTCTATGCAAATTAGCAAACACATGTCTAATATTCTTTACCACTGCAGCCCTTAAAAATTCTATTCCCTTTTGTTTCACTGGAGTTTAATTCAGTCTCTCTCCACTCTTGCAGTAGGCTTCGATAAAATCTTCCTTGCCTGTTCAACTTGTCTGGTGCAATTTTTCTTTGACAGATTTTGTTACCAATGCATAGTATTTGGATAATTGATTTATAGATAACTTAATCTGAACAGAAGTCCCATAAGATCACTCTACCTTTCTTGGCAAATAATTCTTTAAAATCTTTAATGAGCGTTGCCTAATTCTAAACCATTTAAAATCTATTTTTTAAGTTTATTTATTTATTTTGAGAAAGAGCACTGAGTAGAGAGGCAAGCAGACTCCGCACTCTCAGCACAGAGGCTGACACTGGGCTTGATTTCAGGAACCGTGCGATAATGATTTGAGCCAAACTCAAGAGTCAGACACTTAACCAACTGAGCCACACAGGTGCCCCTAAAATCTATTTTTAATGACCATTTTGAACATGATTGTGTTTTTATTGTTGCTATTGTTTTTCTCTTTACATATTCACCACACAGCTATCATACATACACAAAAGGAGAATATAGAAAAGCTCTTAAAAGCTCATTATTATTTCTTTCCTTATATTAGTTGTCAGGGGTAAGATTGGGAGGTACAGACTGCATTCCTTATATAGGAAGTTATACATTCAGCCCCAAGCAATACAAAACAAAACAAAACAAAAAAACAACTGTTTTGAATTCTTTTAACCAGTAGAATCTTTTGTTAGTTATGTTATTTTAAGTCCAGAGATAAGCCTTGTAAGACTACTGACTACTCAAAGATGTGATTAAACATGTCCTCCTCCTGTTTTCCTTCCCCACTGATCTGGCATATGTTTTTTTGTTCTCTTGGCCATGACAGCCTGCTGCCAATTCAGTCATTATATACCATTCAAAAGGCAGAAGTGGAAGGGGCGCAGCATTAAATGTTGAAGGGTTGAAGAAGTCTTTCCTGTAAGTTTCTACTTTTAATAAACTTTCCTGGAAATTGATAGTGACTTCAGCTTACATCTGATTAGTGAGAATTGGGTCATGAGATAAGCCCCAACTAGAAGAAATTCTAAGTGAGTCTATGTATTCAAGATCTATGGTAGATGAAGTCAAGAGAGAAACAGACTATGAATAATTTTAGCACAGTCAATCCACAAAATCTGCTTTATGCTTTTATTTATATTTTATCAACATTTTGCAATATAATTTACATTAAAATTGCACCACTGTAAATATATATTTTGAGTCATTTTCACAAATTTATGTATTCTTGGAACCACTACCCAGTAAAGATAGAGAATATTTCCAACATCACAGAAGGTTTCCTCATGCTCCAATGCAGAAAATTCCTCCAATTTTTAACTCCCGTCTACAAAACTGATTTGACTTCTGTAATTATAGATTATTTTTTCTTGTTCTAGAAACTCAAATGCATAGAATCACATAATACACACTCCTTTGTGTCTCACTATTTTACTATGATTATTTTGAGAGTCCTCCAGGAAGTTAGCTATATCAGTAGTTCATTACTTTTTATTGCTAAGCAGTATCCTTTTGAAATAAACATCACAATCTGTTTATTATTCACTCATAGAAGGATACATGGGTCATTTTCAGCATTGAGGAATCATGAGTAAATTTGCTATATTCATATACAAGTTTCTTTGGTAAATTCCTGGTAACTGAAATTTCTACATTATAAGTTAAGGGCATGTTTAATTTTATAAATAATTCCAGCCTGTTTCCACACTGGTTGCACCATTTATTCTCTCATACACAGTGCACATAAAGTACAATTGTTCCACACGATGTGGGAAACAAAGGCAGAAAAAAAAATTAAATTTCCTTACAGTTTACAGCCCATTGACAAGTCCTTGATACAACAAGAGTGATGTTCCTCTAGGAACTCTGTTGCCTCAATGATGACACTTTGCTAAGGGCAAAAGGCAATCTTAGCTTAACATTATCCTGACCTCCAGGATCCTGGAAGTCTACTTTAACACATAAAAAAGTTCCTTTGGAAACTTCCTCTACCTCAATCCCCCAAATGTATGTTAGCAATCATCCTCCAAGCATATGGACTACTGACTTACATCTGAGGAGTCTCATGAATGAGTTTTTACTAAAAAAGTAATACATGCCCTTTTCCTAACAATAGCTGGCCCCTCAGGATCCTGGAAACCTTGTTTCCAAAAAGGCTTCTGCTATTCCTAACCCCTTCCCAACTTGAAAGTATATAATTAGCCACTCCTCTAAACCCCAGTGCAGCTCTTTCTGCTCAGAGGTCGTGTCCTCATGCTTTAATAAAGCCACCTTTCTTCACCAAAAAGGTTTCAAGAATTCTTTCTTGGCCATTGCCTCTGAACACCAACATTTTCTACATCACACACCCTACTCAGTTGTTGCTATTTCAAGCTTTGAAATTGCAGCCATTATTTTTTAAACTTTTTTTTTTAATGTTTATCTACCTTAGAGAGACAGCACTTGAGCAGGGGAGGGGCAGAGAGAGAGAGAGAGAGAGAGAGAGAACCTATGTGATGGTATCTCGTGATTTTAATGTTTCTCTAATGACTAATGTTATTGAACATCTTTTTCTGAAGAATGTGTTCAAATCCTTTGCCCACTTTTTTTGGAGGGGGAGTGGGGGGGGTAGGCTTGTTTATTTATTATTGAATTATACAACTTTCTTATATACTTTGGGTACAATTTATTTGCCACATATGTGTAGTGTGAATACTTTCAGTCTGTAGCTTTTAATTTTTAATACAGTATTATGAAGAATAGAAGTTTTAATTTTGGTAAGTCCAGTTTATCATTTTCCTCTTACACTTAATGTTCTTTTTAAACAAATTAAGAAATATTTGCCTACTTAAGTGTTGTAAAGATATTCTCCTAAACTTCCTTTTCAAGGATTTGGAATTTCTTTTACCTTTAGGCCTATGATTCATTTATAACTAATCTTCCTGTATGGTGTGAAGTAGGGGTTGAAATTCAATATTTTTTTCTGTACATATATCTAAATTTTATTCAACACCTCTATTTTATTTATTTTTATTTTACCATACATTCCTTATTCAATTATGTTGGAACATATATTTAAAATCAACTGAATATATTTGGGCCCATTTCTGGCTTCTCAATTCTATTCCATTTCTATATGTCTCTCTGTACCAGTAGATTATATTCTACTTATTTTAGCTTTAGAAATAATTTCAACATCATTTAGTCTAAGGCCTCACACTTTGCTATTTTTTATTGAAAAATAAAAAGTCGTGACTATTCAAGCTTGTTGATTTCTCCTTCCCCCCAATTTCAGCTGAGATTCTGAATGAGTGTTGTATCTATACATCAATATCTAATAGACTTCTAAATATTTTTTGATATGTATTTTGATGTATATATCATATATATATATATATTTCTCCATTTATTTAAATACTTTTAAATTTTCTTCAGCAATATTAAAATATTTTTATTGAAAGGGGCTTAAACTAATTTTGCTAAATTTATTCTTGAGTATTTTAGTGTAATTGTGAATTCTAATTTTTTAATCTATGTTTCCAACTGTTTGTTTCCAGTTTATAGAAACATATTTTCTTTATACGAACCTTACATCTCTGACTTGACTGAATTTCATTGTTTTGCTAATAATTTATTCTTTACCATCTTTATGGCATTTATTTTATTTTATTACCTTGTTTTGCTGGCCAAATATACTGTATAATATGAACATAAGTGGTAAGAGCAGATCTTCTTTCTTTCTTTGAATCTTAGAAAGAAAGCATTTAGACTTTCACTATTTTATATGACACTAGCTATAACATTTTTGTTGATACATTCTGTCAGATTATGTAAAAGACCTTCTAGGGGCTCCTGGATGGCTCAGTTGGTTAAGAGTCTGACTCTTGATTTTGGCCCAGGTCATGATCTTGTGGTTTGGTTCGTGAGATTGAGCCCCAAGTCACAGAGACTGTTGGGATCATCTCTCCCTCTCTCTCTCTGCCCCTCCCCTGCAAGCACATACACAAGCATGTGCTCGCTCTAAATAAACAAATAAATAAATGTATGTATGTATGTATTTTTTTAAGAGAAAAAGCCATCTGTTCCTAATTAATGCAGAATTTTTATCACAAATGCTTATAGAATTATATCAAATGCTTTCCCTTTTGATTGAGATGATCATATGATTCTTTCCTTCATCTTATCAATGTGAACTCTTTCATATATCTTGTAAGTGTGAATTCTATTATTTCTTTAAAAGGCTAACACAAATTTTTATTCCTGAAAGAAACTCCACCTTTTCACGATGCATTATTCCTTTTGTAACATATTATTTGGTATGATAATATTTTGTGCAGAATTTTTGTGTCTGTATCTTTATTCTTCTGCTGTCGTCATGCTCTGGCATGAATATTACACTAACCTTATGTTGTTATATATATTTTTTTCTTACGTAGTTATCTTAAGTGTGTTCTGTCATCCTTTGCTTCTGGTCTGCCCTGTTTTGAAATAGTTTATAATTAGTGTCAATGCTTTATTTTTTAAATAAGAAGAAAACATTTTGCAGATTTTCAAAACTTTGATATTACAGTAGTCATGTTTTGCTTGAGCAAAAAAAAAAATTAAAAATTGAGAAGCACTGTTTTTTTTTCCAAAAGAAGTCTAGAACACTGGTATGTATGTCGTTTTCCAAGATTTTAACATTACATTTATTTATTTACTTACTTACTTAAGTTTTTATTTAAAGACACTAATTTTGTAAATTTTTTTTTCAACGTTTTTATTTATTTTTGGGACAGAGAGAGAGAGAGAGCATGAACGGGGGAGGGGCAGAGAGAGAGGGAGACACAGAATCGGAAACAGGCTCCAGGCTCCGAGCCATCAGCCCAGAGCCTGACGCGGGGCTCGAACTCATGGACCGCGAGATCGTGACCTGGCTGAAGTCGGACGCTCAACCGACTGCGCCACCCAGGCGCCCCAAAAGACACTAATTTTGGAAAGCTGCTTCAAGACAAGAATTTAGGAGCAGAGGATCTTTTACCTTTCTTTTTAAAGCTGGAGACAGTGTTATAAGATGAAGATGTTTCTAAAACTCAATTAAATCATATAATGCATAACCAAACTAAACATAAGAGATTCACAATGGGAGTCAGCATCATCTTTGCCAAGGACCAGACTTTCCTCAACTGACTAATCACTAGCATGGACTGGTTATTTCCTCTTTCAAGGTACTTAAATTGGCATGGTTCAGTCATGACTGTAGGACACTAAGGAGCTATACTTCCCTTCCCTGATAACCTTAGGATATCCTTCAAAACTTTATAAATAATAATTTGTATTTTTTTCTTTTTGTCATAATTTGTCCATAACTCTGAATAGTTTTAGCTGATATTTTTTAGAGGCAATATTTCCAAGAGGTGTGTGTATGTGTGTGTGTGATGTGTTCCTTTTGTTCATTTTTTTTTTTTCAACGTTTATTTATTTTTGGGACAGAGAGAGACAGAGCATGAACGGGCGAGGGGCAGAGAGAGAGGGAGACACAGAATCGGAAACAGGCTCCAGGCTGCGAGCCATCAGCCCAGAGCCCTACGCGGGGCTCGAACTCACGGACCGCGAGATCGTGACCTGGCTGAAGTCGGACGCTCAACCGACTGCGCCACCCAGGCGCCCCTTGTTCATTTTTTTTAACGTCAGTTTTAGTCCACCTGAGGCCAACAGAAGGCTCTGTATTTGAGCTGTGCTGGGGACACTGCCTAATTAGCCATCAGGAAGCCTTTGGGATGGTGAGCAGTCTAAGGACAGGAACAGTGAATCTGCATTCTTGTAGCTGCTCCATGTGAGTTCGTTAAAGCTCACGCTGTCAGAATCTGGCACTATGAGAGGTCATTCCGTCAGAACTGATACCTAGAAGACTTGAGGGTCAGACACCAGGCTCCAGAAGTGACCTGGTTCAAGGTGTACCCTACCAGTTGATTAACTTTCAGATTGCTATCAGGATACTTGGATATCAGTTATGATGATCACTAGGGCTGGTTCCTGGGTCACTATGACAGAAAACTGTCAAAATCAGTGAAGATAAGAAAATAATTTCATTCTGTTGAAAAAGAGACCATAAAAATATGTCAGATTTTACCTTCAAATAATCCAGATTGGGGGTGAGTAGATAAACAACTCAAATAAGAATGATTTAAAATTTAAAGTTAATTAAATCTCTGCATCAAAAATAATCAGAAACTTTCATTACCACTGGATGGAACATTTTATTTTCAAACTCTTTCCCAATGTTGTGAGGTTAAAATTAGCCACAGAGCTAAAATATCTGACAAGCAAATGGCTAATCTTCTTAAATTGGTATTATAAATGTGTTAAAGAAAACTGGGAAAAATCCCAGAGAAAATTCTAAAATCTTCCAACAGTTAGCTGTATACTGAATAATGTTTAATTGTGTCTAGTTGTTTTCATATTATTATTTTAATTATTCAGATGTCTTTGTAATTGGTAACTCCTAGAGATGTGACCTCTAATGAAAAGTAGCTCTTAACAAATAAAATTAAATCAATAAAAAAAGGTCCAATGCTATTGAAATAAATCTACTAATAGTGTTTCTGATATTCCTTCCAGTTAGACAACAGTCCCTAAGACCAATTTTGTTCATAAGCACACCCAGTGACATTCACAAACAAAAATCAATGTGGCCCATTTAGTAAAAACAGTAAGATGTGTTTTATAAAATTAAATAAAAAGACTAATGAATATATAGTGACATCAAGATCCAATTGATTTACTCATACAGAGTTCATTTAATATGCTATAATTATTCTAAATAGATATTAGGACTATCAAATTGCATGGCTGTACAACAATAGCTCAATATGAGCAAACCTACAAAGACTTTAGGCAGTAATAGTATGCCACTTACTGGTACTTTGAGTCAGCTTTTAGAATTAATTCTAGCTCACATGTACAGTTTTAGAAGAAGTATTGTGTAGCAATACTATGTTTAAAAACACTAGAAACTACCATAACAATTTCAACATTAAAGATACTTAGTTGTAGGGGTGCCTGAATGGCTCAGTTGGTTAAGCGTCTGACTTTGGCTGAGGTCATGATCTCACAGTTTGTGAGTTCCAACCCTGCATAGTGGGCCCTATGCTGACAGCTCAGAGCCTGGAGCCTGCTTGGGATTCTGTGTTTCCCTCTCTATCTAAAGATACTTAGTTGTCGCAAGGGCAAGATGGTAGGCTGCAAAAATGTGAGCTGGGTCAAAATGCACATGCCACCTGATTGTTCAGACTGTTATCAGGGCAGTTGGGTATTTATTTTTAATGACTCAGAAAAGTTATATTCTTCCACCTATCAATTAATAAAGAGCATACATACTTAAGAAAACTAAGCTGATACGGGGTTTCACTAAACTGTTTAATCATAACAAGAAAGAGCTCATGAAATCAAAATTATATATATAAATTTGATAACTAACACTTTATAATTTCCTAAAATAAAAAGAAAAAATACAAGAATGTTCACTTGTTTTGTGAAATAAAAAATGCAAAACATGTTTCCTTGCTGTTACAATATTAAACGTGTCATAAATAGTTTTACACACATTTTCAAATAAGAAACTCAATTAAAATATACAACTATCTGAACTTAAGTGATAGAAGTAGTAGTAAAAATCTAACTTCAAAAAAGAGACCTAAAGTTACCATACAAAACATTCTAGCTGTCACTAAAAATCAAGTGCAACATACCTCAAAGACTTAGAAAATAATGTGTCTAAGATTTCCAATCCAAGAAGTACCTCTGTTCCTATCTCAACTTTTTTGACTCCTCATTTGATCATTCCTATCATTGCATATAATTGAAAAAAACTCTAACATTTTCTCTCAGACTTTTATCATCAAAGCTGATATTATAACTTAAATTTACTCTATATTAAAACTATTAAAATATTACCACAGGTCCTGAAAATAATTATTCCATCCCCGTGTTCAAAAAACATCAATTGCCACTTTTCAAAATCTATTTGTTGTTACATACAAGTGTGTTATTAAATCTTTACACACTTGGAAATAACCCAGCTATTTCGCCATTATTTATTCTCTAATTTTCTTGTGGTCAGAATAGATACACCGTATGTTCTAAATTATTTTAAATTCATGGTAACTTCTTTGATTAGCATATGTTCTCTCTTGGTATGTCTCATGCACATATGATTGGGATGGGTATTCTGTTGCTGTTGAACAGCATGTTCTAAAAATGTCAATTCCACTAAGTTGATAATTTGTGCTTTGCTCGGTTTTGTTAATAAAATAAATTTTTGTTAGTAGATTGATAATTTGCTCTGTACTCTTATTGATTTTTAATCTATTTTTAATAAAAACTGAAAATGAAGAGATCTTCCACCATCATTGAACATTTATCTACTGCTTCTTTCAATTATACCATATTTCGTTCGGTGTATATTGATACTGCAGTCTGGTGTATATACGATGAAAACTGTAATGTTCTTGATAAACTCACCATTTATTAGTATTCAGTGTCCCTCTTTATTCCTTATTCTTGGTTTGATTTCTACTTTATCTGATATTAATACAGTTACTAAGACTGTCTTTGTGTCAGTGCTATGTAGGGGATAGTTTCCCATTCCTTAAATATTAACCTATCTATACCTGTATATTTAAAGTGTGTTTCTGTAGACACTATATATTGGTTAAGGCTGCCTTTTCTATCCAGTTGGACAATCTCTGTTTTTTATTTGAACTATTTTATCATTCATATTAACTTTAACTTATGATGCATTTAAGTTGAGAACCCATCATCTTTGTATGTTCTCATGTTTTCTCCATTCTCTGCTTTCTTTTGGATTATTACTTTTTTAGTAACTTAGTATTCCATTATGTATACAAAACTGACTTCTTAGGTGTCTTTCATTGTTTGATTTATTTTCCCTGTGGTTATACTAGATTTTACATATCTTTAACTTATCACAATGTACCTTCAAGCAATATTATACTGTATCTTTGCATAAAATCTAAAAAAAATTAAAAGAGTCTAAATATTTTACCTTTCATTCATTTTTTGTACTTTTTTTTATTCCATATTAGTTACAAAATCAATACTAATTTCACTAAAAGCACAGGCAATAAGAGCAAAACTAGGCAAATGGATTATATCAAACTTAACTTCTGAGTATCAAAGGAAACAACAGAATGAAAAGGCAACCTACAGAATAGGAGAAGATCCTTGAAAATTACACATTTGATAATGGACTGATATCTAAAGCACATAAGAAATTCCCACAAATCAGGACACCTGGGTGGCTCAGTTGGTTAAGCATCTGACTTCAGCTCAGGTCATGATCTCAGGGTTTGTGGATTCGAGCCCCATGTCAGGCTCTGTGCTGACAGTTCAGAGCCTGGAGCCTGCTTCAGACTGTGTGTGTCTCTCTCTTTAACCCTGCCCCACTCATGGTCTGTCTCTGTGTGTCTCTAAAAAAAGGAATGAACATTAAAAAAATTTTTTTTTAACTCCTACAAATCAATAGCAATCATCATCATCATCAACAACAACATCAACTCAAAAATGGGCAGAGGACTTAAATAGAAATTTCTCCAAAGACATACAAATGGCCAAATGGTATATGAAAAGATGCTCAACACCACAATCATGAGGGAAATGTAAATCAAAAACACACTGAGCTAACACTTCACATCCGTTAATATTATTTTAAGAAAAAAAAAAAAAAAACCTAGTGTCAGCTACAGAAATTGGAATCCAAGTACACTATCAGTAGGAATGGAAAACAATGGAGCAACCAAGAAAACAGTATGGAGTTTCCTCAAAAACAGAACTACCATACATAATCTAGCAATTTCACTTCTGGATATATATACAAAGGAATTGAAATCATGAACTTGAAAAGATATTTGCACTCCCATGTTCATTGCAGCATTATTCACAAAATCCAAGATAGGGAAAACAATATAAACATCAATCCACAGATGAATGGATAAAGAGAAGGTGATATACAGAAACAATGGATTATTATTCAGTCTTAAAAAATAAGGAAATCCTACTGTATTCAACAACATGGATGAAACTGGAGACATACTAAGGGAAATAAGCCAGTCACAGAAAGACAAATAGTGTATAATTCCATTCATATGAGGGATCTAAAGTAGTCAAACAAACAGACACGAAAAGTATTATGGTGGTTACCAGGACCTGGAAAGGATGGAGAAATCAGGAGTTATTATTCAGTGGTTATAGGATTTTGATATTGCAAAGTAAGAAAAAAAGTTCTGGAGATCTATTATATAGCAATGTGAAGTGTTAACACTGCCAAACTAATACAGAAGACAATATTAAAATGGCAAATACATTTTTACCACAATGAAAAATAATAGAAAACAATGGGATATATACATACACACATATATGTATGTATGTATGTATGTATGTGTGTGTGTATATATATATATATATATATATATATATATATATGTATATATAGTGGAATATTAGTGATAAAAAAGAATGGAGTTTTGTCATTTGCAACAACATGGATGGAACTAGACTATATTATTCTAAGTAAAAAAGTCAGTCAGAGAAAGGCAAATACTGTATGATTTCACTCATGTGTGAAATTTAGAAACAAAACAGATAAACAGGGGAAGGGAAAGAAAAATAAAAGCAAAACCGAGAAGGAGGCAAACCATAAGAGATATGTAAGTTACATAAGAATATGTAAGTTATATGAATAGTGTAATACACTATATTTTAACCAACCTAGATTTAAGTAAAATTTAAAAAATAAGAATAATAGGGGAAATTCTATATTGTGGAATTTCTTTGTACTATCTCACGTTGTCTCTGAATTGAAATATATTCAAAATAAAAATTTTATTTAAGGTTAAAAAAATAAAAATAAAATCTAGATTTGAAGTATAAAAAAAGCAACTTTTCCTAACAAATGTGGAAAAGCATTTTTAAAATGACTTCTTGTGTGTGATTATCTAATCATTCTCTATGACCATGTCAATAAAGACATCAATATATTTTTCTAGAAACTTTCTAGAGACCTCTACACCCAATGTGGGGGTCAAATTTTCAACCCCAAGGTCAAGAGTCACATGCTCCACTAACTGAGCTAGATAGGTGTCACAGAATTAATATATTTTTAAAGATTTAATTAGGTATCAGACATGAAACAACATCTAAAGAAGGCACAGGGAACCTATATTGTTCAGCATAGAAAAACACAATTCCTCTGCATGGTAAATTCATATGACAACAATAGAAGTGAACTGTGTGGAAGAAAAAGGAGAAAATAGCTGAGATGAAGGAGGTAAAGCTGAAGTGCCAAATAGGGGTCATGTGATGTGTAGTTATGAGTGATGTGTTAATTGTATGGACTTTATCTTGTACATATGTGGAATTTCTAGGGAATATTTGCAAGGGACATTATTTATAAACCCCTAAGTCTACTTCACCCTCCCCCATGGTGTGGCAATAAATAAGTCTGGGGTACTGGTCACTAGCTCCAGAAGGGGGTACTGCTGAGCCTTTAGCAATCATGATCATTCCATCTGCCTAGCTCTTTTGATGCAGAGATGGAAACACCTATGCAAATTTGTTTCAATAAAAGGAAGAAAAGGTTTATCACTGGCTTCAGGATGGGAAGCCTCTATAGATCATTAAAATAGAACACTTTGGATGAATCAGAAATCTTGAGACACCAGATGCTGCTACAGCATTGAAAACAACAAGGGGAAGGATCCAGGCTAAAAAGGTAGAACAAGCAGAGCTACCCTGATCAAACTCTGCATGAATTCCAACCCAGCCCTGCACTTCCAGTTCTGTGGGCCAATGAAATCTCTTATTGATCAATCCAATAGGAATCACATTTCTATTCTTTGGAGCTCAGGCATACTACATAATAAATGTTTTAACAAGGAAAAAAAACAATAAATAATTATTTTAATAGTCAATAATTTTTTAAATAAAATTTTAATTAGAAAATGAAAGTATATTATGATATTAGAATTCTAGGCTATGTAAAAGATTACCGTAACCAGAGTAGTTTAGGCGTATACTTTTATTATTTTACAGTTCTGAAGATCAGAAGTATAGGCACAGCTTGACTGAGTTCTCTGCTTTAGGGTCTCACAAATACAGCAACATAGATGGCTTCCAAAACACAGTGCTGAGTAAAAGACACAAAAATGCTACATACAGTATAATTACATTAATATGAATTTCAAGAATAGTCAAAATTAATTGGGAGTTCTAGAAATCAGAAAGCAACTATCTAGCATAAAGACTAAGGGGAAAGTGGAGGCACAAAGGAAATTTTCTAGGCAATGGGATTGTGGATTTTAAATTTTTATTTATCAACAAAACTAAAAGGCAACCAACGGAATGGGAAAAGATATTTGCAAATGACATATCAGAAAAAGGGCTAGTATCCAAAATCTATATAGAGCTCACCAAACTCCACACCCCAAAAACAAATAATCCAGTGAAGAAATGGGCAGAAATCACGAATAGACACTTCTCTAAACAAGACATCCGGATGGCCAACAGGCACATGAAAAGATGCTCAACGTCGCTCCTCATCAGGGAAATACAAATCAAAACCACACTCAGATACCACCTCACGCCAGTCAGAGTGGCCAAAATGAACAAATCAGGAGACTATAGATGCTGGAGAGGATGTGGAGAAACGGGAACCCTCTTGCACTGTTGGGGGGAATGCAAATTGGTGCAGCCACTCTGGAAAACAGTGTGGAGCTTCCTCAAAAAATTAAAAATAGACCTACCCTATGACCCAGCAGTAGCACTGCTAGGAATTTACCCAAGGGATACAGGAGTACTGATGCATAGGGGCACTTGTACCCCAATGTTTATAGCAGCACTCTCAACAATAGCCAAATTGTGGAAAAAGCCTAAATGTCCATCAACTGACGAATGGATAAAGAAATTGTGGTTTATATACACAATGGAGTACTACGTGGCAATGAGAAAAAATGAAATATGGCCTTTTGTAGCAACGTGGATGGAACTGGAGAGTGTGATGCTAAGTGAAATAAGCCATACAGAGAAAGACAGATACCATATGTTTTCACTCTTATGTGGATCCTGAGAAACTTAACAGAAACCCATGGGGGAGGGGAAGGAAAAAAAAAAAGAGGTTAGAGTGGGAGAGAGCCAAAGCATAAGAGACTCTTAAAAACAGAACAAACTGAGGGTTGATGGGGAGGTGGGAGGGAGGGGAGGGAGGGTAGGTGATGGGCATTGAAGAGAGCATCTTTTGGGTTGAGTACTGGGTGTTGTATAGAAACCAATTTGACAATAAATTTCATATATTAAAATAAAATAAAATAAATTTTTATTTGATATTTTGATAATAATAACGATTACATACAAATTTGTGTCAAAAATATTCAACAGTTCAAATTCAACACACACACACACACACACACACACACACACACAGGAAATTTATAGCTTGCTATCTGTTAAAGATACCAAATTTGTTATTTTAAAGCTTTCCATAAGAGTGTATGAGTACTTTTTCCTTCTCCAGTATTTAATAGACTTTACCAATAAAGCCAATAGGGCCGGGGTTTTCTTGTGGGAAATTTTTAAAATATCAAAATTGGTATCATTAACAGATAACAAGCTATTCAAGGTTTCCATCTGTGTGTGTGTATGTGTGTGTTGAATTTGAACTGTTGAATATTTTTGACACAAAGTTATATGTAATATTTTCTTATTAACCTTACTAGGGATTAATAAACATGACTAACCTTTCAAAGAACATATTTAGGGGTTTGCTGATTTTGCCTCACTGATTTCTGATTTAATTTTTACTGTTTCCCCTCCTTCCACTTACTTGGTGTTTAATTTACTCTTAATTGATTTCTTAAGGTAGAAGCTAAAATTGTTGATTCAATCATTTTTCAAGTATATAGTTATAATACTATAAATTTATCTCTAGTGATGTTTTAGGTTATAACATATGTTTACATAATATAATTTTATTATGATTCAGTTTCGATGTTTTTGTTTTAATTTCTCTTGTGATATCTTTTTTATCTCATGGTTTGTGTATAAACGGAATTCCAAAGACCCAAGGTATTTGGGGTTTTCTAGGTATCTTCTTGCTATTAAATGTTAAAGTACACTTTATGCATGCTTTTATCCCTTTGCAATTTATGTAGTTTTGCTGTGTGGACCAGCATATAGGATATCTTTGTGCATTATATCTTAAACTAGTAACTTAATAGTATTAAAGTCACAATTCAGGTATAATCTTTAATCTCTGCTAACATCTTAATAACACAATATTGCTTTCTAGTTATTACCATTTTAATAACTTCATTGAAATCTAAACATAGGATACCAATGAAATTTATCACTATTATTTTATATTTGGCTTTTGTTCATAAAGTATTTTAATATAATTGGATTAAATAACTTGAAGTTTAATAATTAAAATTCATACATTATAATTTCTTCTATTAAATTAAATTTGTATACCAAGAAGAATATACAATGACATAAATTGGATATTACTTTAATTGGGGTATTATTTTTGCAAGAAATATTGGGTTTTTTTCCATGTCTAAGGTTAACAAGAAAATCTTAATAATTTTTATTCATTTAACTCCAAACAGAATTTTACAAATATAATACAGTTTATATGATTGACTTACACTTGTATTATTTTATCTATAGCCCAAATCAGTATATAAAAACTGTATTTTAGATATAACACTACTACGTCATAATCGTTTGTAAAAAATTATTTAAGAAATGAAACAGTGAGGTGCACCTGGGTGGCTCAGTCAGCTGAGCATCCGACTTCAGCTCAGGTCATGATCTCACGGTTCGTGGGATCAGCCCTGCATCAGGCTCTGTCTGTGCTGACAGCTCAGAGCCTGGAGCCTGCTTTGGATTCTGTGTCTCCCTCTCTCTTTGCCCCTCCCCAGCTTGTACTCTGTCTCTGTCTCTCTCAAAAATAGCTAAGCATTAAAAAAATTTTTTAAAGAAATGAAAGAGACATTTGAAAAATTTGGGGGCTTTTTCCACACTCTCATCTAAAAGAAACATTAGGTGGTCACTACTGAATTTTATGAAATTCACAGTACTATTACAAATTTCTTTTAGAGAAAAGTGAAAAAAAATATATGACTTTGTCAAAAATAGCCATGCTTTTTGGCAATGTAGAAGATGTTTACACAAATGAAATGTGTCTCCTTATTAGGAGAAATTTAGTTTATAATAGACAAATTACTGTAAGAAACTTCTTAAATAAGATTCTAATTATTAGATAAAGTAATTTGTACAATTTCAGTAATTTACAGAATGAGTGATATATTAAAACCCACATTTTGACTATTTTATACGTAAATGTGTATCACATCACCTCATTTTGGCTCCTGGAATATATTTGATATGGACAGATTTGACTTCTCCTCTGTAACTTCGGTACTACAGCTGACCTTTATGTATTAACTAGTCAACAGTTTAACCATTTTCTTTTGAAATATGCAACAATGCCTTTAGGAAATTGCCTGTACACTCTATTTTGCATTCATCACCAATAGTATGACACAATAGTTTATTCTATAAATTGGTCTAATACTGTAAATTTTTGATGCTGACTACTCCCCTGTGTCACCCCTTAATTCACATGTAGGTGGCATGTTCTCCCCATGAACAGGGTGGTGCCCGGTTTCCAGGTATGTACTTTCTCCATGTGTAATGTAAGGAGAAACAGAATATTCATGGATCCATTTCTTGCTGTTAAAAAAGAAGGGGGTTGGGGCGCCTGGGTGGCGCAGTCGGTTAAGCGTCCGACTTCAGCCAGGTCGCGATCTCGCGGTCCGTGAGTTCGAGCCCCGCGTCAGGCTCTGGGCTGATGGCTCAGAGCCTGGAGCCTGTTTCCGATGCTGTGTCTCCCTCTCTCTCTGACCCTCCCCCGTTCATGCTCTGTCTCTCTCTGTTCCAAAAATAAATAAACGTTGAAAAAAAAAATTTAAAAAATAAAAAAAAAAAAGAAGGGGGTTGATAAAATATTATATATATATATGCCAGATTCTACTAACGCAGCCTTGGGCTAAATTTAGGGCTACCATTCATACAGAATGGCTCAGAATTTGTGGAAAATGTTAGTCCTGAAATAAAAACAACAAAAATGCATTATGAAACATAACTTATTTCTGTGTTTGTTGCTTTAACATGGATTTAATTCTTAAAGAAACTGTTAATATATTCTAACAAGTATCGTTATTGTCTTTGCAAAAGACAAATGCAGCCTCCCTTCCTTTGGCTCTTTTATTTTCACTCAAAATTAACATTCTATCCTAACTGTTAGTTATTACTCATTGTTAGCTGAACAGTCCAGCAATTTCAGAATCATAGACTTCTAAGAAATAATTCTTTGGTATAATAATGAGTAGACATGAATGGAAAATAATTTATCTTGTCCAAGTAGATATCATATTTTTGCATATCAACTCCTTTATAGGTTTGTCACAATTACAGTTTTTTGGCTTATAATCCAAAAACTAAAAATTGCTGAAATTGGCCTTGACAGGCCCAACTAATTGGCTCCCAAGGAGCCGTTATGTTCTACCTGGTGAACAGTCCGTGAAGTACACAGCCACTTGTCCAAACCACACATGCAGCTAATTATAAAGCAGCAGGAGATATCACATGGTAATAGGCCATACACTGTTATTAGTACATAATAATTCCATACCCAAATCATCAATTATACTGCTCTCACTGCCTTGAAGAAAACTGTATTGTGCAAGAATGATTACTTAGGGACACTCTCTGAGTAAAGACCATGCTATTGTTACTGTCTTAAATGACTAATTCTTCTAATTTTTCCTAGGAGATTAAAAACTCTGTCTAGTCATCAAACACAAACAAAATTAATTTAAATAAAATAAAAAAAACTCTTTGCTCTCTGCAGTCAGAAAAGAAATATGATTCAAATGATATTATTTGAAAAGTAGAGGGTTATCGTTTATTCTTTGCAATGTATCATATTCCAATGTTTCACTGGATCCTCCAATTTGTAACTAATCTTAGGAAAGATTAAAATATCATGAATTATAAATTTATTTCAATAAATATTTATATACTTACAATACGACTAATACACACATACTGAAGGTGGCATTGCTCTCACCCTTTTAGGATGATCAATTACATTCACACAGAAGTGCTCTGCTGTAGCTTCATGAATCATTTGAAAGTAACAAAAAAAGAAAAATGAAGCTCAAGTTATTCCAGACTTACTCTGAGAAATTTCTCTGCTTACTTAATTATCTTCTTTTGACAATTTGTTTTATAAGCAGGTTCATGCTTGTCTCAGACTTGTTTGATCTTGGTTTGGGGTCATTAACTCTGATCTGTTCTTGTCTTTAGACAAAAATATAAAAATTTCTTGTAACCAGGCACTCTTAAATTTTTTCTTTCTGAGTTTTCCCTAAAAAAGTGAATTTTAATTTCTTTCATTTAATTATAATTCAAACCTCATATAATTCAGGACACAGTTTTCATCTTTGTCCACTAAAATGGAATATAGCTCTTCAATTCCTAGCTAATTTATTGATAGTGGAACTTTCTTTAACTTAGCACCTGGAACTCAGTGGAAAATAAAAATTAAGACAAAGTGAGATTACAAAAGCCCATCTCACAGATTTTGCTTATAGTGAAACCAATGGTCCATGCTAAAAATGGGATGAATCAAAACTTCTGGTCATCTGTATCTGTTCAGAAAATTCAAAATGAATCCGATCTAAGCAAGCCAGTTATACACCAGTTTGCTTTATGAATCATTTTGCTGTACAAAAGTGATTTCTGTTAAAAATATCTTACCTATTTATTATTATATAATTTAAACAATTCAGAATTTGCCAACATAAAATGAGTCCATGACATGAGATTTGAAGTTATACATCTCCTTGTTTGATAAAAAGGTCAAAAGGTTTTTAAAGAGATTAAAATTTTTAAAATTGTTTCTATGATTGTGTTTTGAATTCCTGAAACTCTCATATCCTAAACATAGTTTCTATGACTTTTTCATTATCATGAATATTCTTGTGGCAGCAAGACTATTCAACTTGAAGACACAAATCATAGACCATAAGCCATAATTCATAATTATTCATTACATTAGTTTAAGTATTGAGAAAATTTCACCAGAGATTCAGGGAGATTTATGATTTATTGTTCAATCCCTATTCCCATCACTCATTCAAATGATAGTTGGAAGCTATCTAAACTCTCTAAATTTGATTCTCTACAACTGTACCTAAGGATGAGATGTGTTTTGGACCTGGAAATAATTGGGTCCTATATACTTAAACCAATAACAAGTTCCTAGTTAGTTCTTCATGCAAATCTCATTTTGATAGAGGACTTTTATATGAGCTGACTACACCTAACTGTTGTATCTTTAAAGCCCCTTAAGTACAACATCTTAATAGCAAAAAGTAAACTCACGGAAAAGGAGTAAATGTTTGCACAACATATCTGATAAGGAGCTAATATGCAAAACATATTTTAAAAAATACTTCTCACTAAGCAGAAAGAAAAAATACATGATTATAAAATGGACAATGGACTTTAGCACATATTTCTCCAAAGAAACGTAAAAATGGCCAAAAGGTATATAAAAAGTTGTTGAACATTATTAATCATCAGGGAAATGCAAATCCTAACCACTAATGGCACAGATGCTATAGAAAACAGTATGAAGGCTCCTCAAAAATTAAAAATAGAACCATCATATGATCTAACAATCCAACTTCTGGATATATACCCAAAGAAACTGAAATCCAGGATCCCCAAGAGATATCTGCACTACCATGTTCATCGTAGCATTACTCACAATAGCGAAAATATAGAAACAGATAAATGGGTAGAGAAAATGGGTTTATTCATATAATACTTATATAATTGCCTTAAAAAAAGAAGGAAATCCTGCCGTTTGTGACCACATGGATGGACCTTGAGGACATTATGCTAAGGGACAGTAACCAGTCACAAAAAAGACAACTACATGATTCCACTTATATGAGGTAACAAATAATCCATATCATAGAATCAGGAAATAAAAGGGTAGTTGCCAGGGTTAGGGGAAGGTGAAAATGGTGAGTTGTTCAATGGATATAAATTTCAGTTATGCAAGATGAGAAAGTTCTAGAGATCTACTGCAAACACAGTGGTAATAGTTTATTGATGCTGCATTGTACACCTACAAAATTGTTAAGTTTATAGAACACATAAGCCTTCTTACAAAACAAAAACAACAAAAAGGAAAAAGGCACAAGGAAGCTTTTAACAGTGACAAATATATCTGTTACCCTGATTATGGTGATAGTTTCACTGGCACGTGCATATGTTTAAAGTCATCAAGTTGTATATATTAAATATGTGCAGGGTCTTTTTTATATAAATTGCACTTCAATAAAGCTGTCTAAAACAAGAAGAGTAAGTGACAAACATTGTTTAGCTAGTAGGCTACTGGAAATATATAAAAAAAAAAATCCGAGAAGTCCTTTATTATGCCCTTTATGATTTATGTAGATATGTTTATTACTGCAAAGATCAAAAGCAGCATTAATACATACCTACAAATTTAGGAATTCATTTGCCCCAAAATACATCCCAAACTAAATCTGAATTAAACTTATTTACTATCCTGTTTAAATGACCTGCTTTGCTTTTGATTGATTTCATGTTCCCCTCCTACATATTTGGATTTTTATTTGCTCTAAGATTTATGGGATAAAATTGTCATCATGTCATCGTTTCCTTAAGAATCTCAAATCTATGTATGGACCATAAATACTTGTTATAATTACAAATCAGTAATTACTTTATTAAATAATATTAATTTTTGAAGAATATTTAAGGATTCCCAAATTATTAAATTTTTATATAATTACCTTAAAAATAGTAACAGGAATGCTATTTTGTTATAAATAATGGGGATATGATTTTTTTCTGCTTCTTTCAGCTTCACGAAACCCAAGATCATACCTGAAGGCACAGGTATGTATGTATGTAATTTTAACATAAATGAAAAGTATGTATTTTTAACAAAAAACTTGTTTAAAAAAATGGAAAAAGATACTGATTATAGATTTCTCCAAAGATAACATACAAATGGCCAAGAAGTACATGAAAAATTGCTCAACATCACTAATAATCAGAGAATGAAAATGAAAATGAAAATCACAATGAGATAGCACTTCACAAATGTTCAAACAGCTATTATCAAACAAAAAACAATCAAGCAAAATAACAAGTGTTGATGAGTATGTTGTATAAAGGGAATTCTAAAAAAAAAAAAAAAGGAACTCTTACACTATTGCTGCATTTATAAATTGGTACAACCATATGTAAAATAGTATGAAGGTTCGTCTAGAAATTAAAATTAGAACTACTGTGCGATCCAGAAATCCCACTTCTGAGTATTATCCAAAAAACTTGAAACCACTATCTTGAAGCAGTATCTGTGATTTCATTTTTAATTCACTGTGCTAGTATCTGTGATTTAATTTTTAATTCATCATGCTAAACATCCAGAGGGCATATTAATACAGACCACAGTTGTTCAAAATTCCCCTCTATATTGTATTTTCTTGGATAATTTCTGCCCCCATGATTTTCCCTAATTTACTATCTTATATTTGTTCTTAGGTTAACAGTTGACCATGTGGATTTACTCTTTAATATCCTATAATTTCTCTTCTTTTCCAGATCTGTATGTTTTTGTTGTATTTTTTGGAATGTTTTTAAAATGTATCTTCCATGAACATTGGGGTACAAGTGCCCCTATGCATCAGTACTCCTGTATCCCTTGGGTAAATTCCTAGCAGTGCTATTGCTGGGTCATAGGGTAGGTCTATTTTTAATTTTCTGAGGAATCTCCATACTGCTTTCCAGAGCGGCTGCACCAATTTGCATTCCCACCAACAGTGCAAGAGGGTTCCCGTTTCTCCACATCCTCTCCAGCATCTATAGTCTCCTGATTTATAAACCACAATGGAATACTATGTGGCAATGAGAAAAAATGAAATATGGCCTTTTGTAGCAACGTGGATGGAACTGGAGAGTGTGATGCTAAGTGAAATAAGCCATACAGAGAAAGACAGATACCATATGGTTTCACTCTTATGTGGATCCTGAGAAACTTAACAGGAACCCATGGGGGAGGGGAAGGAAAAAAAAAAAAAAAAAAAAAAAAAAAAAAAAAAGGACGTTAGAGTGGGAGAGAGCCAAAGCATAAGAGACTGTTAAAAACCGAGAACAAACTGAGGGTTGATGGGGGGTGGGAGGGAGGGGAGGGTGGGTGATGGGTATTGAGGAGGGCACCTTTTGGGATGAGCACTGGGTGTTGTATGGAAACCAAATTGTCAATAAATTTCATATAAAAAAAATCAGATTAAAAAAAATAATAAAATAAAATGTATCTTCCAAAATGGTTATTTAAAAAAGAACAACATTTTTGTGTTTATTTCTAGGAGCTATGCTTTGTATTTCTTATTTTTCTGCCTATACCTTGTTATCCATTTCATAAATGAAATTTGTTCTATTACCTCTTGGAAAATGAAGAGATATGAACCTTTTTTCCGGATTTTTCACTTCGGTACTTCCAATGAATTACTTTTTGTGTGTGCTTTTGTAGGTTTGCCAGTTGTGGATTTCATTCTTTCACATTAGAAGATTTCCTCAAATTTTGGGTGATTTTGATTACCTATTTTATATTTAATAAAAGATTTGTTGGAAATGAGGCATATATGATACTGTGAAAGACTCAGTTTACTGAAAGGAAAACCAGTAGATTTTGGGAATAACTTCTGATATTTAGCTCCTTTATCTGTATGATTCAGTTTCTCTTAAGTAGACTCTTTGCCAAAATCTCATCAGAAAATTCTGTTTGGCAATTCTAAGGATCTGGAAAAATGAAGGGAGTTTGAGAGTCCTTAACAATTAGTATGCCAGGTTCCATATTTCATTCCTTTGTGAATAATATTCCTAATCTAGAGTTTTTGGTTCAATGTCTATAGATGGAATTCCTGAAAATTCTAGGCTTCTAGAAGGAGGAGGTCAATGGGTAAGATGGGGGACATGGCATCAGATAGCCTTTTAAACATGCTTTTATCCAATTTCTCTATGTTCATATTTTTTGCTTAATCTTTCCTACCATTCTACAAGCGGCATCAATCACAAATTGTTTCTGTGATAATCCTGACGTATTTTCCCACTTTTCATTGTTTTCTGCAAGTTTGGGAACCTGCATTTTTCTGTTGCTGTTCTATTTTTGTTTGTTTTTTAAATAAGTAGGTGACTTTAAAAATGCTTCAACTACATAAATTTTTCTTTGCAATGATAGGTTTTATCTAAAAGATTTTTTTTTGTTTTTCTTTCCATTTCTGATTGATTTTTAGAGAAGATGCAGAAAATTATTTCATCATGTTCAAACCAAAAGTACCCCTAAATTATCTTCAAAGTCAAATCAGTAATTTTACCATGTAGATTAGTTAGGAACCAAAAATGCTTCGCTGAACCAATTTTGAGACTAAAATAATTATTTCATATTTCTTTTTCCTATTTAATATTGTACATAATCCTTAGAGGAAAAATTCCTTGATGAATTAAGAAATAATTAAAATATATATTGGCCAAGATTACAGAAACAACTTTTCTGTACTTTCAACTTGCTAAGAATTAAATTTGGTTCAAAATGTGAAATTTAAATTATCATAATAAAGCTATTGCAATAGAATTCCATAATACTATCCATTTTCAGTAACATAAGAAAATTATTATTTTCCACTGTTTGGTCTTGATTTGCAAGGGTTTTCCAAGAGTTTAAGAGCTAAAAATATGCAAATAATATCCTTTAAAAGCAGAAGAGCTGAACTTTTCCATTTAAGAGACAACATACATTTTTATAAGTTATAAAACAAGTTAACCCAAATCAGTTTAATTATGAAATTGTAAGAGAAGTAAATAGGAAATACAGAAAATAATCCAAGTAGGTTTCTTCTTCTTCTCTTCCTCCTTTTCCTCCTGCTCCTCCTCTCTCCTTTTTCTTCTCATTATTTTGCTTTCATACATTTGACATTAGTATTTTCTGAACGTTAACTTGTATTTAAGTAGAAATTATGCATCTAAACTGTCATTAGGGAAATTAAAATCCTACCTATTAAGTAGGATTCTTAAATATTAATGAAAATATTATTTTTTCTGTGACTATAAAGATTAGAAATTACATATACAAAATAGCTCTTTTTATACCCTGGGCACTAATCTTAAAAAATAGGGACTTGGGGCATCTGGGTGGCTCAGTCGGTTAAGCGGCCGACTTCGCTCGGGTCATGATTTCGTGGTCGGTGAGTTCGAGCCCCGCGTCGGGCTCTGTGCTGGAGCCTGCTTCAGATTCTGTGTCTCCCTCTCTCTGACCCTCCCCCGTTCATGCTCTGTCTCTCTCCGTCTCAAAAATAAATAAACGTTAAAAAAATTTAAAAAAAAAAATAGGGACTTATTAGTTATAATTAAAACAAACTCTCCTGAGTCTTATGTTTTGAAATATCTATAGTTTGAAAGATTAAACAATTATTCAAATAATAACTGATCAATTAAATTGACTGAGCTGCATTCCAAATCTAGCCATATCTTAACAGTAGAAATTTAGATACCCAGGAAACATTCAGTACCTAAACACTTCTTATTAACCAGATAACTGTGGAGACCACATTAAAAACTTTCTTAGGTAACTGAGTAGTTTTCATGTATATAATAAGAAACCAGTGTTATGTGTAAGTTTAATACATACAGTATTATAGATAATATATATGTGTACTAAATATATGCATATAATTTTATGTGTTTTATATTTCTGTTGGTATACACTGTATACTACTACTACTACTAATACTATTATAAAGCACTATCATTTATATTTCCCTTACTATGGACCAGGCAGTGTACTAAGCATTTTCTATTAGTGTATTTTAATCTAGTTAGTACAGTCTCTCATTCTCAAATCAACCCTAAAAGGTAGGTAGTATTTTATTATCACTCTTTTACGTATGAATCACAGCAAGTTTCCACAACTGCCCCTAAGTGACAAAGCCAGAACTCTTGTGCATAGTGCTCTTGGCCATTATACAATATTGTCTCTCATATACCTAGGAGTGTTCCTGCTTAGGCAAACTAGGGAAAAAGCCAAAGTAGCTATTTGTTATAACCGTTTATGAATACACTTTTAGTTTGTTATAACTGTCCATCTATGAATTGACTTCACCATTGCTTAAGTATATTTCCACACATAAGTTAGCAGCTCAGGCATCAAATATTTCTCCTTTTAAGAAAAATTTCATCTACTTCAGGTAAATTTTCCCCATGTTCAACAACCAAAGAAATATTTTATTTGCATTCTTCTACTGGTATTGCCTCTTCCCAAATAGTTTGAGCCAAGAAAACACTCATTATTAAAACTCTATGAATTCTCCATATTCCAGAGCAACATCTTCAAACTGTGAATAACTATAAACGTACTCTAAGACTTTGCCGGGTGTCTGCAGTATGGATAATATGATGGAATATACTTTAAGAATCTCATAGTTTTCCTAAAACTAAAGTACCTAAAATGTACTTATGATGGAGGTATTATGTTGGATCTGTTGTTACAATTCCACTTTTACAATCATTCTCAATTACTTTATGATAAAATTGTGCATCTATTACCTATTCCAAATCTTAATCTCTTGCATTTCCCTTTGAATAGATAACATTAAAACAGCTTTGAAACGTCTAGCATCAAAATATCTTGTTAATATTTAAAATGTCAACAATTATATTTTTGTGACCATTTATGTTACAAAATTGTAGGTACCATAGGTTTCCACAGTATCTCAGGGGCAGGCAAGCAAAATACTGTAATGCTTTTTCTATAGTTTCTAGTATCTCCATGAAGTAGAAAGCAAAGTGCGTAGTTGTGAGTAGTAAGGAAGTAAGAGATTCTGAATGTTTGAAAAGAAGTGAAATTGTTGTCTCAGAGAACGGGAGAATAAAATAATTCAGAAAATAAATAGGTAATGGGGATTAAGGAGCACACTTGCTTTGATGAGTACCGAGTGTTACATGGAAGTGCTGAATCACTATATTGTACTCCTGAAACTACTGTTACACTGTTTAACTAACTGGAATTTAAATTTTAAATTATAAATAAATAAATAAATAAATAAATGAATAAAACAAAAGGAAAAGAGAAGAAAAAGAAAAAATAAAAGGAAAAGAGAAGGGAAGAGAAGAAAAACAAAAGAAAGAAAAGAAAGGAAAAAAAGAAAAAAAGAAATGAAAAAATTTCACCATCTCAACTGGTTCTAAGTGTCTACTTGAGGTTGTTCCAGGAAATTCATAAATAGAGAACTGGCTTTATGCAGAATGGGGGTTTCACTACTAAAATGAATGGAAATAGCACTACAAAAGCTTTAAGTTGAAAGCAAACATCATATGATGATTCTAATGATATTGAAATGTAATATAAAATATATATTAAAATGTGATGATTACTTCATTCTGATGGAAGTACTCTTGAAAATATCATTATGTAAAATTAAGATACTAGTTTTACTAGTAAGTTTTATTTATTATGGTTAATAATAAATTTCAAATGAAAACTACAAAATATAAAGTTCTTCCAATAAATTTATAAACTCTGCATCTGGTTATTTTTAAGAAAAACGGTAAGAAATAACAGACTTGTTCCTTCATGTAAGCTATTATATACTTTTGTTGTGGATATCTATACAATTATAAAGATAAAGTGAATTTCAGTACTGTCAACAGTAGGAGAGGTTGAGACAGAGGTTTTACGGGAGTCCTAATAGAAACTCAAAACTAAAGTTGGTTGGAGAGAGACACCTGAAAGACACAGAAGAATTTTTTTGAAAACACACAACAAACAAAAGACAATCAAATACAACCCACCTCAACCTCCCCCCAAAAAACTAGTGAAAATATTTGAGAGGATTGACTATATATAAAATTATATTGAGTACTTTTTAAACAAATGCTGATGACTAAGGTTAAAATGAAACATAAAATATGAAAAAAATTAGGCAATTTTAACAGCCCATGTTGTATAATAAAGAAAATACAAATGAAGTACCACTCACTGAATGACAATATCAAAACAAGTGATTTTCTGTCCAAACACAATGTTGACATTTCATGAAAGGGAAGGGCTAAGAATATAAGAAAGCTATAACCCCCATCTTCTATGACAGGAAGCCAAATGATAATGTATAACATGGTAAATAAAATGCAGCAGTGTATGGCAAGAGTTAAAATAATGAAAAGTACAGCCTCTAGACATTGGGATGATGTTTTGAGAAAAAGAGGCCAGCGAACATCTACTGAAATTTTATAAGCTCATTACACTATATGACTTCAAAATTGTGTACATTTATTACTCAGATATGAAAAAAAGAAAAAGTACAACTGAGAAAAAAGGCCCTTAAACTAAAAAACCAATAATTGTAGAACAGATAAGTGAAATAAACTTCACATATAAAGGTAGTAAAAACACAAACTTAGGTGTATGTCTATGTATACATAGTGAAAATACCCATGCCCACATAGAAAAGAGATTTTAATGGCACTTCCGATGTTTCATAGGTCACATGAAAAGGCTAACAATGAAGAATGGATTGGGTAATAGAAATTATAACATTTGTCTCCTTGAAATCTTTAAAAATATAGATACAATGCATTCTTATCACAGGAGGTGTAAAAATAAGTGTTTTAACTTGCCATCATTTGAAAATTATTTTTATGAACATGATTTGCATCAAGTTTAAATTGTGATGAAAAGGAATAAATGTGTTCAACTTCCTCTCCCCCAAGCAATTGAGGAAGATTATGACTACTTTTTTGGAAGTGATTAAGAAAAGCAGAATGAGTCACAAACGCTAGATGTTAAACAGAGCTGAAATGGTAAATTATTTCAGAGCAGATGTTAAAGGAAATGAAGCCAACATTTGAGAAGAAAGAATGGGTATTAGAGAACTGAAGTAATCTTTTTAGTGACTTTTCCTATAGTCTACTTTTGACAGACACAACCTGCCAAATCACTAACTTCATGAAAAAAGTCACTTTACAAAGTGGTCCTGTTTCATTTTTCTGCATGTCAGCTGTCCAGTTTTCCCAACACCATTTGTTGAAGAGACTGTCTTTTTTTTACTAGATATTCTTTCCTGCTTGGTTGAAGATTAGTTGACCATACAGTTGTTGGTTACTGAAACTTTCAGTACTTATTGACACCCACCCTCTGTAAAGTATTTCCCAAATAGGAGTGAAGTATTATAAATGATAATATCCCTATTTCTTATGTTAAAAAAAATCAGAAATAGAAAGGCTTTATGAATTAGCCACGATTTTACAAATTACTTGAATAATTTTGGGGAACATTTCAACCTCAGCTCTGTTTTTCCTCAGGACCCAAACCTGCGCACAGCATTATGTTGCTTTATACGCTAAAAATAATTCTGTTTTTGTTTATTTGGGGGAAGAATACTGTCAAATAAAGAATGTGTACATAAAAATAAAATTTCATTAATTCTGAATATTTGCTTAGAAGGAATGTAATGTCACCTAACTCACTTATTCAAACATTCATAGTAGTGAGTTAACAGGTATTTAAAAGAAAATTTATTACTTCTTCACTTATTGAAAAACAAAACAAAACAGACTTATGATTACCGACTGTGGTAAGCAGAATAATGGTCCCCCAATATACACATGTCCTGCTTCTCAATACATGTGAATGTGTAAAGTTACATGACACCGGAGAAGCAAGGGTGCAGATAAAATTAACGTTGCTAATTAGTTGGCCTGTGATGGGGAGATTATCCTGGATTATCCAGCTGGGCCTAACAGAATCACAAGGGTCCTTATAAGTGGAAGGGGATGGCAAAAGAAAAAGCACCTGAGAGATGGTACCATGATGAACACTCAGCTCAGTGCTGATGCAGATGAAGTTTGGGCCATGAACCAAGGAATGGGGCAGCTTCTTGAAGATGGAAAAGTCTAGGAAATGGACTCTTCTTTCAACCTCTAGAAGAAATTCAGTCCTGTTTGCTAACAGGCTATCAGTTTTAGCCCACTTATACTAATTTTGGACTTTCAACCTCCAGAAGAATGCAAATAAAATATTTCTTTGGTTGTTGAACATGGGGAAAATTTACCTGAAGTAGATGAAATTTTTCTTAAAAGGAGAAATATTTGATGCCTGAGCTGCTAACTTATGTGTGGAAATATACTTAAGCAATGGTGAAGTCAATTCATAGATGGACAGTTATAACAAACTAAAAGTGTATTCATAAACGGTTATAACAAATAGCTACTTTGGCTTTTTCCCTAGTTTGCCTAAGCAGGAACACTCCTAGGTATATGAGAGACAATATTGTATAATGGCCAAGAGCACTATGCACAAGAGTTCTGGCTTTGTCACTTAGGGGCAGTTGTGGAAACTTGTTGTGATTCATACGTAAAAGAGTGATAATAAAACACTACCTACCTTTTAGGGTTGATTTGAGAATGAGAGACTGTACTAACTATATTAAAATACACTAATAGAAAATGCTTAGTACACTGCCTGGTCCATAGTAAGGGAAATATAAATGATAGTGACATTTATTTATTTTTGAGAGACAGAGAGAGACAGAGCATGAGCAGGGGACAGGGAGACAGAGAGAGAGGACGACAAAGAATCCAAAGCAGGCTCCAGGCTCTGAGCTGTTTAACACGGGGCTCAAACTCACGAACCGCGATATCATGATCTGAGCTGAATTCAGATGCTCAACTGATTGAGCCGCCCAGGCGTCCCACATTTGTGTTCTTTTAAAAGCCACTAAATTTGTGGTAGTTTTCTTACAGCAGAGATAGGAAACAATTACATCTATTGTAGGACAAACAAAACTTTACTATTCTTAGATTTTTGCCTGATACTGTGACAAAAGGATTAATAAGAGAAAACCAGTTCATTAACAAGTGCAGTAGCCATCAGGCAGGAGAAACCTAAACAAAAAGTAACTCAAAACAGGGAGTCAAAACTCCAGCTTATATAACATCTTCAACAAAGAACAAGGCATTTATAGAGAAATGGCAGGACAAAAGAAAGTAGTTTTAGGCTTCCAAATGCAGCAAACTGTGGTAAGTATATGATAAGGAACAAATGGAGTAAACGTATGTTTGCAGATTCCTCTGGTGCCATCTCTGGGCTGATGAGTCTTGTCTCCAGTAGAGGGAAAATCTACACCCTTCCTTAGGCAGAAAAGGGGAAAGTAGACAGAGCTTCTCTTGTATTTGCTGCTTCTTATTTGCCTTCAGTTCAAAAGAATTTTTAATGTCAATAATTTGAGGGTGACACATTCTGGTTTCCTTCACTACTATATACTAGTATCTTTGCTAAGTGTTAGCAATAGATGATGAAACAAGCCAGAAAAGCATCCTTGTCCTGTAAGAGCCTAGCTTTTAGGTGTTGCTACAAGAAATTAAAAAAAAAAAAAAAAAGGTTACAAGCAAGCAAAATTAGATTGAAAGTAACTATCAAGGAAAGGAAAAGCAGGGTGTTGAGTCTGCAAAAAAAGAAACAGTTACTTAAGTAGGTCTGCAGTTTGCAGTGGGCTAGAATCTTTCAGAAGACAACACAGACACTGGTAACTATAAAGCTGGAGTCAACTATGCTCAGAATACTGTAAAACAGCATTTCCAAGACAGAACAGTGAGCTCACAAATTGTAAAGAGTAGAGGAGCCTGATGCTCAAAGAACAGAATTCTGGCATTTTGACAAGAAAGAGCTTACCAAGTAAAAGGGTGTAAGTGTTGATTTGGGAAAAGCAGTTGAAGGTAGATTCTCATAAGTCAGCATAGGTAGTTTAGACTTTAAAAAGTAAAATGAAAACCATCAAATGATTTAAGAAAGGGAGTAACACTATCACATCACATATATTTTTTAATGCTTATTTATTTTTGAGAGAGAGAGAGAGAGCATGAACGAGGGAAAGGTAGAGAGGGAGAGAGAGAACCCCAAAGCAGGCTCTGTGCTGACAGCACAGAGACCTATGCGGGGCTTGATCTCACAAATCCTAAGATCATGACCTCAGCAAAAATCAAGAGTCAGATGCTTAATCAACTGAGCCACCCAGGGGCCCCCACATATATTTTTAAGATGACTTCCTGCAGATGGGTAATGCTGAATGGAACATGAATAAAAGGAAGAAAGTATGGTGGCTTTGATTATTTTAATTGCAATAAAATGCAGACAGTTCAATAAAAATAGGACAAGAATTGCTAATGTAATGGATGGGGGAGGTGAAAGAGGGAAAAAGTATGAGTTATTATTAGGTTTCTAATTAACTGGATAGATGCCAATGCAATTTGCTAGAAGGGGATAGATCTGCTAAGGAACAGTTTTGGGAGCAAAATATGGAGTTTAATTTTGATAGGTTAACCATGAGAGGATTAGGAAAAATCTAGATTAAAATATTAAGTTATTCAACAAATGTATTTATATATACATACCTATAAGTATATATCTGTAGAGACTCATACACACATCAATCAAACACATACATGAAATATATATATATATATATGAAAATTAATGAGTAGGCCTGTGTTTTATTTGGATTTAAAAAGATAAATGTACAATGTCACTAATATTAATTATTAACATAATCTATTGAGTTTATTAGTAATAGATTCTTGAGGCTATAGTTAATGAGCTGTTATCATGTCAGTGACAAAAAATGGTAAAATCAGATACAACTCTAAGTGAACTCTAAGCTTACATTTATTATTATAAGATTATAAACCAACAGTTATTGGAACCAGTTAAAAGAAAGCAAAAAAATAACACTGGTGTTACTGGAACATTTTTGTTATTTTTAAATAGGTTATATATTTTAGCTATCAAGGCAGATAACATATTGGACTTAAGTAAAATTGTATGATAACTGGTCTGTAAATATTCATTAATATGCTTACCTTCTTTCCAAACACTAATTGTTAAGTGCTTTGAATACTCAAAAGCATTTGTGTCCTGTCAAGTTTTCTGCTATTGGCATGTGGCATATGGTGCTAATCAAATTTCATCAAGGATAAATTAAAGATATTTACGGTTTATGATTATAATTTTACAAGTGTGAAACATCTGCCAAAGCCAAGGAGAAGATCAGTGCAGGATTTGTGTGTAACACCACAGGAATAGATGAGATAACTCAGGAAGTGTAAAGTAAAAACGAAAGAAAGCAAGAAAGCAAGCAAGCAAGAAAGAAAGAAAGAAGGAAAGAAGTTAGGAAGGAAAGAAATAAAGGAGGGAGGGAGGAAGAAAGGAAGAAAGAGAAAGAAAAGAGGACTCAGGACTAGACCCCTAGGATCGTCTTCACGGCAAAACACTGAGTAAACTACAAATGGCAAATGAAGTAGGAAGAAAACCTACAGAGTCCACTTCTGCATTAAATAAGCAGTTGAGAAAGATGAGGACAGAGGTCTATACCAAAATGTAAACAGTGGTCTCTAAAATGTCATTCTCTGAGATGAAACGTCCATGGAATTCCCCATAAGGAACAATGGGTAAAAATCGGATTGCTGATTAAATGCAGGGCCTGGACTTCCCCAGTTTCGTTCAGTAGGTGAGGGCATTTTTTATCCTGTCTGCACAGTACAGGCACAATTAGCAGTTTGCCTACAATGAAGAGAGGATGTGGATACACCTGTGCAAATGAAAACTAGGCCTGATAATTGACTTTTGACATAATCACTAATATATCTAATTTCATTTCTGAATTATATAACCGTCTTCTCTAGGAGGGAATAATTTGTACCTTGGGATAATTTCTTAACTGAGCAAAATGGAATAAAGATTTCAATAATTCTTTATTATGTGTAAGCTAAAATTTATACCCCTAATTTAGGATTCAGTATTCTTTACAGCCCCATCCTAGCTTTCACTGAAAACAACCTTCTATTATCCTTTACATGGATTTTGTAGCTACCAACTAATTACAAAACATGTGTATTCTTAATCAAATCTGACATCCTTATTCCGCTTGCTAACTACCTAAACACCCGTCATTTTAATAAACCTTTTAAGTTGAAGTGTAACCTTCATACAGAAAAACCATACTAATGATAAATGAACTCAATGGATTATTTCAAAATGAAGATATCATTGTAAACACCATGTGGGTCAATAAAGAGAACATTGCCTGCATACCACAAAAGCCTCCTTATGTCCCTTTCCTATCACTATCTTTTGTCTCCTCCCGGATAGAAACAATATTAAATTATAATGAATTTTTACCAGTTTTCAGGTTTATATAAGTGGATTCATAGAATATGTTATTATTTTGTGAGTGCCTTCTTTAACCAATGTTAAGTTTCATCTATGTTATACCTGACTGGCAATGTTTACTTTTTATTACTGCATAGTTTTTATCCAATGATTGTACTTCATTTTATCTATTCAAATTTGATGGGCAATTGCAATTAATACTTCTATTAATATCTATATATATGATGAGACTGTCTGTATACATTTAAACTAAGATACAAACTTTCTAAATGACCTGACATCATTCACAGATTCAGGGGAAGGAATCCACTGCTAAAAACCATAAAATCAGCAGTGTGAATACAAGAAAGAGTGATTATCATCACAAAACAAAATGCATACACACACACACACACACACACACACACACACACACCTAATAACAATGAGGAGACTAGTAAGAAACAAAGTCATAAAGTAGATGGGACCCACATCTTGTGGGTCTTGTTGTCTAAGGTAACTGAGTTTGCATTTGAATGAGAGATGCTGAAAGATTTTTTTAAATCTTTCTGAGGTATGATTAACATATAAAATGCTAGTTATAACATACATTACGGTTCAAGCTAAGGATGCTGATGATGTGTTCTGTGTAGTTACAGTGAAGATGAAGAGTAAAATGGATCCATGAATGAGGTATTGTTGATAAATCAGCTGGCAGGGGGAACATCTGAAGAATAAAAGAGGCATCAGCCATTACTCTGAAGTTCTAAATTGAGCAACAAAGCACAGATAGCCACTATTTTCCAAAGACTAGAGAGAGGAGGTTCAGAATTGATGATGGACAAAGTAAGGGGGAAAAAAACAAAACTTAGGTGACTTCAATATAAGGAAAATTTTCAAATTACCCATCTAGGAGATAACTTGGTATTTCAATCAATAGAAGACAAAGGATATGGAAGAAAGCTATATATATTGCCCACATATTAAATATTAGTTCCTGTTACTGTGTAGGTTTAAAACTTTATAAATACATAGTTTATTTTAAAACAGTTCTTGGGGAGCCTGGGTGGCCCAGTGGACTGATCAATTTCAGCTCAGGTCATGATTTCATGATTCCTGAGCTCCAGCCCTGCATTGTACTCGCTGCTGTGAATATGGAGCCTGCTTCGGAATTTGTTCCCCTCTATCTCTGCCCCTCCACCACTCATTCTCTCTCTCCCTCTCTCTCTCTTTGTCTCTCTCAAAAATAAATTTTAAAAATATTTAAAATATTTCTGTAGTGTAGCTAATAAGAGGGCTAGTAATATGGTGATGTAAAAGAGCTTAAGAAATTCTCCATGACATGTTTTTCTCATAAAATGTGATGAGTCAGGATCACATATAGTTTTTTGGAATTTGTATTATATTTTTCTTGTCTCTCCAAGTGTCTTCTCCCTAGGATATCATAGCACTCTTTCACAGTAATGTTCCAGTGTGATTACTCTGACAAAGAGATGACTGTATCGCAAATTAAGAGCCAAGGAAAAAAGAGTTTGGTGCCAAGACAATCATGGATATTGGTAACAAGGGTGAAGCACAATCTTTGCAGTAAACATAGTATATATTATGTTCTGTTTTTTTATCAAAGAAAGGTAGACTCACAAATCAAATAATCTGATTTTTTTTTTCCTTAGAAATGAATGAATTGTCAGAATGTAAAAGAGTAGATTTCTAGGACATTTTCCAGTTTCCATTAAAAAATGAGGTACTTGAAAAACCTTTATAGGGGCGCCTGGGTGGCGCAGTCGGTTAAGCGTCCGACTTCAGCCAGGTCACGATCTCGCGGTCCGTGAGTTCGAGCCCCGCGTCGGGCTCTGGGCTGATGGCTCAGAGCCTGGAGCCTGTTTCCGATTCTGTGTCTCCCTCTCTCTCTGCCCCTCCCCCGTTCATGCTCTGTCTCTCTCTGTCCCAAAAATAAATAAACGTTGAAAAAAAAAAAAAAAAGAAAAAAGAAAAACCTTTATATATAGATTTTTAAATGGTCAGCAATAATGTGAAAATTTCCTTTACATAAATATACATCCACAGTTTAATAAAATGGTAACTTTGTGGCACTCCCCATATTAAGAAGTGAAATGATAGTGTCATAAACACTCTGAAATGCAATTAACATGAAATTACATTAAATTACTGTGTCTTTGTTTTTGCTTTTACTTCTTCACATGAGTATAATATTTTTTACTGACTTAACATGTTTAGTTCAGTTTTTGTTCAGTTTTTTTTTAAACTTTCAGAGGCCTCTCCAATGACCTCTTTTTTTCTTAAGTTTTCATTACAATTCCAGTTAGTTGACATAGAGTCTTTTTTCAGGTGTACAATATAGTGATTCAACACTTCCATAAAATACCTGGTACTCATATTTTTCTTGAGTAAATCATCTTTTTCATCATTTACTCTACAATTCATACATTTGAAAAAAGTAATATTATTGTCAACTACTAGCAGTAATTATGAATACAATGACTTGTAAACCTCATCTTTGTTCTCTGAAATAGGTTTTTAATGTAATTTGCTCTCTCTAATTTGTGTATGTGCTTAAATATAATTAATTATGGTGATAACATAATAAAATCAATAAATTTGATGTTATAGTATTTTTTTAAAAAAATAGTTTTACCCTGAATAAAAAACACATTTTACAAACTTGTTTTAAACTATAGGACCACTGAGAAGCATTTCCGATATAAATACTGTTAATGATTATGTTCTTTATGTTTAAAAAAGAGTAAATAATCCTATTAATAGTGCAACTATATTTGTGTGTGTGGTACATCTATAAATGTGCTTTTGTGTGTGTCAGTGTGGGTGTAGCTTCAGAGTTTACAAATTACTCTCATATACTGATAGAATGAGATTTTGATCTGTTAACTAATGAGCTTTCATTCTCATTCATTCCTTGCTCTATGCTACTCCCTGCCCCTAGGCCCTCTGGACCTTTTAGACTTTGTTTGTTTGTTTGTTTGTTTGTTTGTTTGTTTTCATGGCTTAGGAAAGTAACTTGAGAATGAAACAAGCTCTTAACTTTAAAAATTTTTTAACATTTATTTATTTTTGAGAGATGGAGAGAGACAGAGCATGAGTCGGGGTGAGGGGGCAGAGAGAGACACACAGAATCTGAAGCAGGCACCAGGTTCTGACCTGTCAATATAGAGCCCGATGCAGACCACGAGATCATGACCTAAAGAAGCTCTTAACTTTTAATATTATATACAGTTATAATCAGAAAAGTTAAGAATCTGTACATGATAGATAGATATACAGAGAGAGAGAGAGATTTCCTAAATCTGACACAGTTTTTGTCTCCCTCCTTCTCACTAAGAGCTTTTAAAATGAGAACTTTTCTTGTCTTAGTGAAACAAAGTAGTCAAGTAGGACATCAGAACACACTGAAGCTGGAATAGGTCTCAAGAGAACTGCTCTCTGCTTCTCTGACTTGAAGCTAAGCTTTCAAATGATAGTTTATAGGTAGAACAAATTAAAGGCCAGCTATTTTGGAAACCTGCTGAACAAGGTTATGGCAGCCTCATTTTCTGGTTAAGATTCAGGAAAGTAGGTAAACCTCACAGAGAAGAAACAATACCCAGGCTAAAATACAAATAGTAAGGGTTATGTAAGATAGTCATGTACAAAATATAAGCAGATGGAATGAAAGCAAAGTCCCTCTACAGCCCAGCAAGGAAAAAGCAGCAAGATGATCTTTCCTTTTAATTAAGAGAATATGGCACTGAAGCCAGGAAAAAAAGAAAGGACTTGTAATCAGAACAGAATGTGGTAGTGCATGCAGGAAGAAAAGAAATGTGGAGACAAGGTGAGAAGGCAAACATCTAAGCTGATGCCAGCATGAAGGACCAGATATGAAAATGGGCGACTTAGTGGATACTAATTGGAAATACAACAACCAAGGACAAGAGACTAGATGCTCTTTCCATATAGGTGCTTCTTACAAGACAAAGTCAAAAGAGACAAAAAAATAACAAAAAATATGTTGACTAGAACTGATTTATCCTAAATTGTATAGGTTTTATTTTATTCTATAACCAGAGAGAAGTATAGTTTGTTATTAAAATAAAGCCCATTCCCATGAATCTGAGCTAGTTGTTACAAAAATGTGACGCTTTGATTTACATTAAGCATTTAACTGAAAAATGGAGAAGTTAAGTGACTTTAAAAAGTTAAAAATCTAGGGGCGCCTGGGTGGCGCAGTCGGTTAAGCGTCCGACTTCAGCCAGGTCACGATCTCCCGGTCCGTGAGTTCGAGCCCCGCGTCGGGCTCTGGGCTGATGGCTCAGAGCCTGGAGCCTGTTTCCGATTCTGTGTCTCCCTCTCTCTCTGCCCCTCCCCCATTCATGCTCTGTCTCTCTCTGTCCCCCAAAAAATAAATAAACGTTGAAAAAAAAAATTATAAAAAAAAAGTTAAAAATCTATATACATTAACAAAGGTAATGTTTAAATACAGGTGTTCACAAAGTGTGAGTATTAAGTGTCAATATTAATAAGAAACGTTGAAAGCCATTTTAGAAGGCCAACTAGTATATACTATATATAGCATAGTATATATATAGTATATCAGATACAGTATATCTGACCTCCTAATAGTCAAACCTTATGTAATACCATCTATTTGTGTATGGACTGGACCAACTGACTTGGTTCTAATGAATTAAAATATGACTCAAGCAATGAGATGTCATTTCTGAGATGAATTATAGAAGACTCAGACTTCCATCCTCCTAGCATTCCTTCTCTAGCTCTTCTTACATAATTCCATGATAAAGAGGACTACATGGGAGTGAGGGACTGAGGATGACCACTAGTTCACCAGTCAGTGAGAGACAAAGACTAACAGTCCAACAGCTATATGAGTGAGCTTAAAAGCAAATGCTTCTGCAGTCAAGCCCTTGGATGATACCACAGACTCAGAAAATACTTTGATTGCAGCCTATAGGAGACTGAAGCAGAGGACCCAAGGAAGCCAAGTAATTCCTAACCCACAAAAAACTTTGAAATAATACATTTTGTTTTAAGCTAAATAATAAATAAATAAATAAATAAATAAATAAATAAATAAATAAGCAAGCAAGCCAGGCTAGTTGGAGAAGCCAGACCAAAACCAGAAGGGTGGGGCAGAGACATGGTCACAGTTCAGGGGGTAGAGCAGAGGCATGTTCAAACCCAGAGGGTAGGACAGGGGCAGGGAAGAGGATGATGGGACAAGACCCAGGGGGCAGAGCAGGGCCTTAAAAAAATATTAAATCTAGATCTTCTTCTAACTATATATCTAGAGCAAGGTTCACTAGTGCAGTGAATTCTCCCAGTGATGGAGACATAATGACCCAGAATGATCAAGTACAACATGGAGAGAAACTATATAAGAGTTTGAGATTTTAACTGTGCAAAGAAGGACCAATTCCTGTGTTTGAATTTATTTATGCTAACAATAAATTATAACTAATAATTTTTATCCCTTCCCATTCATCTGAAGTTATCATTTACTATGCATTCTTAACTATGCTATATATTATGAAACTGAATTGCTTAATTTTATTTTGAGCATAGAAAATGAAATATCATATCAAGGGAAAAGTTTACCAGGTATGTGGAATTTATATCCATATTCTGATTTATGTACAATGACTAAGACAATTTAAAAATCAAGATATCTAGCTTCTCATGATTTTTTTCTATGTAATTGAGCATCATTTTTTTCAATAACTACATATTTAAGGAGGAAAAGCATTAAGATCCCACATTTTCCTGGTAATTATATGAACATCAGGGACTATGAGTTTATTAAAGCACAGAGAAAAGAGTTTCAGTGTCATGGGATGCTTTTAGTTATTTGTACTCCATGGAGAGATCTGGACTCTAAAAACCAAATATTAAACAATAAAAACAAAAAAATAAAATGTGCAAATTTCTGTATGGTAATTGAGTTTTAAATGCCTAAGTTACATGACTTTAATCAAGACTAGTGGGTTTTACCCAAAAGCTATTTCCAAACCAAGGAGAGAACCGAGTAAAGGCTCATCATTTCTCTATAGAGATAATTTATTGTTCTTTGGGCTACCAGCATGATACAACCATATCCAAGGGATTCTTGAATAGAATGTGAAGATTTCATGAATTGGAATGAGAAAAATTATACTATACTTTTATTACTCTTTATTATTCTCTCATTGAAATTTAACATTTCTTCCAATTACATATCTGTCATAAACTACATTAGTAAGATCAATACCATGACATTTTTTAGAAATAGATGTCACAGATATTTATATACCATATTACATTTGTTGCATATATCTCTTAAAAATCATTTATGCTTGTCACTATTTTGAAATTACAGTATTTATTAACATGACACTGCATCATATTATTAAATGCATTAATATAGAAGCATATAAATTTCCATATTACAAAAATTTTAATAGCTACATGTTAACAGAATTGTTTCCCCCTTACAATCCATGTCTCTTTGTAGTTTTTAAACACTATTCTGAAAAGTAGCCCATAAGCCTTACCATATTGCAAAAAAAAAGGCCATTGCAAAAGAAAAGAAAAGTTAGAAAGGAGATATGAGGAAGAGGATGGGGATGGGTAAGGAGAAGACTGGAATTGGGGAAGGAGAGAGGAGAGAAAGAAATGAGGATAGGGAAAGCAGTGACAATGGAGAAGAAGATATCACTGATTCTTGCGATTTTACTTTCCCTTACCTCACTTAGAACTGGCAGAAGAAATAGGGGTGGAAAATAGAACAGCTCTGAACTTTTTGCGTTTGTTATGAAAATCCCTCACTGCTGAACCTCACACAAAAGCTTTTCAAGGACCCACTCTACAGAGAGAAGCTCACCATTTTTTTTGAGAGAGAAAAAAAGAGAATGCATGAGTGGTAGAGGTGCAGAGAGAGGGAGAGAGAGAATTCCAAGCAGGCTCCACACTGTCACAATGCAGAGTCTAACCTGGGGCGCATTCTCACCACAAGATCATGACTGCAACATCATGACCTGAGCTAAAGTCAAGAGTCTAATGCTCAACCGACTGAGCCACCCAGAAGGCCCAGAGAAGTTCACTTTATGTTTCTACAGTCTAAATGTGTTTCTCACATGAGTAATGGTAAGTGAAATTCTGAAATGTTTATTTCAGCTCTCAAATTCTTATGCCCAAGGAAGGAATCCTAATCTACTCATCAGTATTTATAGATATGTGTATGTACTCTCGGAATTGGGGGCTCTGTCTGCCCTGAGAACTGTTTTGATTTGTTCTTTCCTCTTTCTTCTCTCTTCCTTCATATTTCACTCCTTAGGTCCTCCTTCCCACTTCCTATTTCCAGCCTGAGCACTGTCTCTCCCTGTCTCTCTCTCCCTCTCTCTCTCTCTCTCTCTTTCTCTCTCACACTCCCTCTCTCTCTTCCTCCCTCCTTCCCTTCCTTCCTTCCTTCCTTCCTTCCTTCCTTCCTTCCTTCCTTCCTCTAAATACTATAGTCAATTTACTCTCAAAATAACCTAGGCTAATATACTTATCTAGAGAAACAGTTTCACAAATTAATAGTTTTTAAGTTTTATGTGTCATAAACTTTATGCTTTATAATTTACTGAAAAATCTCTTTTTTATCTGACAAGGCTTGTTATAAATAGGTGTAGATATTAAAAACAAGCCCTCCAAATGTAGAGTTGCTTTCTTTTTTCTGAAAACTGTCTCTACAACAAATGCTATATGCATGCTACAAATACATTCACACACATAGTTAAAGTCTTCAAATGTTTATGTAGATTCTTTAAACATAATCTGAATACGGTGCTTGCAATAAAACCTAATGTTTTTGTTCTAACAAAGTACATTTAATGTAAATATAGAAGAAATTTTATTTATGTCTCTTGGTAACTACCTACAGTCTGAAACATTTGCACCATAATTATTTTCATTGTACATGTGTTTCACCGACCTGCCACTATTAAATTCTTAAATCATGTGTTAGCAAGGCATCCCCAGTGTTTATGATAAAAAATACAATAAATAGAAACATTACCATAAAATGGTTGAGGAATTTATTACAGCCATGATCTTAAAAAAATCCAGTCTCCTAATTTTCAAACTCAGGCTTTTATATGTTTAATACATAACATTTTCAGACTTCATAACTTTTATTAAAACTTTGTTAATTTTTCACCTCCTTGTGAAGTTTGAAATATGTCCACATATTTTTCCACAGGTTAATAAGATGTGTTTGATTTTTGCCTGATTTCCTGTATCATCATCTTGGAATAATTTCACCTCTCTTAAAATATTTAATACAGTCATTTTACTTCATTTTTTTCCAAAAGGATACTTATTTGGTGAACATATTAAGTATGAAATCATACACATTTGTATGAATGTGCATTCTGAGTGTGAATCAGCAAAACATGTGATGTCTATAAGTAGTATCCATTATATCCCTCCATTATCAAAATATGACACTCACCAACAGCTGAAGCTTCTTCGTGTATGTCTTTTTCTCTTGCTAGGAACTATTATTTGTTTCTATTCCTTCCTTCTCTCTCCCTGGTATTTACCATTTACCATATTTTCCTTATGTGGTCATTTTCTCTGGATTGTGAATGAACATAATATTTTTTGTGACTCTTCTGTGCCAGAAAATAATTTCAAATATTGAACTTGATTACTCTGTGAATGCAGATTTTCTTGAATCATATTCAATGGATTTTATTTGGGTACTTATTAGGTCCTAGGTCCTATATTTGACACATTTTTTTTTTTCAACGTTTATTTATTTTTGGGACAGAGAGAGACAGAGCATGAACGGGGGAGGGGAAGAGAGAGAGGGAGACACAGAATCGGAAACAGGCTCCAGGCTCCGAGCCATCAGCCCAGAGCCTGACGCGGGGCTCGAACTCCCTGACCGCGAGATCGTGACCTGGCTGAAGTCGGACGCTTAACCGACTGCGCCACCCAGGCGCCCCGACACATTTTTTATTAAAAATGTAATATTAACTTATCATCAAAAGCTTACACATAATGATGCATATGTTTAGAAGGGAAGCAAATACATACATTACAGAAATATCACAAGTACATTTATAGAGGAAGGTACATGAAAGTCGACATGGAGATATATCAAACCTCACTGATACCCTCCCCAAAAATTCTTTAAAATGAGGAACAGAGGAGCACCTGGGTGACTCAGTTGGTTAAGCTTTCAACTCTTAATTTGAGCTCAGGTCGTGATCTCACAGTTCAAGCATGGTTCGAGCCCCATGCCAAGTCCTGCCCTAACAGCACAGAGCCTGCTTGGGCTTTTCTCCTTCCCTCTCTTTCTGCCCCTCCCCTGCTCACACTTGTTCTCTCTTTCTCAAAATAAATAAACTTTAAAAAAATAAAATGAGAAACAGAAATTCATTACAAATAATGAAAAATATATGTTAACACTCAGGTGAACAGTATAATTTACAATTGTTGCAAAAATTGAGTTTATCCTGCATTTAACAAAATATAGGTTATATTTATATACTTATTTGTATATTTGATTCTGTATCAAAGTCTGAATCTAGTGATTATCTGTTTTATTTATTTCAACATTACAATGTAAAGTAATGTTATTATTTTGAATTTCATGTTTGATCTTTATATGAAAACCATAAAGAGAACTGTTTTTTTTCCAAAAATAATCAAGAGATGCTCAATTGTCTAAAGAACTTTTCAACCCATTTTTTCATGCATCTACCTGTTATTTTCTCCAACTTTTTCTCTTACTGTGATTTTTAGCACTTCTCTAGGACCATTTTCATATAATTGATAAAACTATTTTGGGGCTGCATTGGTAATTTTACTTTGCAATTGATTTACACTGTATATTTACTATAAATCCTACAATCAGTAAGTAATGGATTCACAAACAGATTGATGCTATAAGTAAGGAACACAATCCATATTTGAAAAAAAAAAGTTGTTTCAGAGAGGTCTAATTTAACAAGTTGCCATTTAATATTTAATTATCATGACCTTTTTTTTTTCAATGTACAATGGTAACTCAAGTAAAGAATCCTTGTAAAATGAGGATTAGAGAGAATAGGAAAGTAGTAGGAGAGGCAAAAGGAGGCCAGAACATTCGAGACAGGTGAGGTGAAATAACAAAAAGCATGGATAGTAAAATGTATTTATAAAGCAAATTATATAAATGCTGTTACATAATGGTTATGTATGTAGTAGTAGAAATATATGTATGAGGTAATATAGATAAAAGTAGAGGCAACTCTAACATACTAAAAAAGAATGTATTCTATCATAAAAGGAATGAAATATCATTGAAAAGGTTCCAACCAGGAATGACGTGGCCAGATTGTGTTTAAGATAGAGACTTGTCTGGCAGGAAGATGAACTGACCTAATGAGGAAAAACTGGAGGAAAAAAGACAAGTTAGGAAGTTACAGCAATCATTAGGAGGAGTGGTGTATTAAGGTTCCATGATACAGAAAATTAACCATCACAGGCAGTCAGGACAAAGATAAAGGGATTAATTTACTATGTAACAAAGAAGCAAAACAAGCAAACTTATTGACTATATGTCAAAAGTTTTAAAAACGGAAGAGTTAAAGACAAATTTCTGACTGGGGAGAGTAAAAGATGATGAAGTCAGAGAAAGAAAAGTGAAGATGAACAGAAGAAACAGATTTGGGGTAGGCATTTGTAGAATATAAAATGCCTGTGGCAAATGCACAGGGTTATACAGCAGGAAAATGGGTCTATGAGTAGAAGCAAATTTGTGAGAAGTGTGCTAAGAAATTGTATGTTTGTCGGTCCTTGTCTGATATGTATTATTGTAAATAAAGGAAAGGAAAGGGAATGCTAAAAGTGATTTTAAAAAAGTGGGTTGAAGTGGATATATATATACAAAACTTAATAAAAATAAAGTAAAATTAATAGTTCAGAGAAAGATAATGGGATTGTTTTTATATAAGACATCCAGATAATCTGAAAAAAAAATGGTGATGATCCAAAATGTTTGCCTGCAGAGAGTGGCTAGGGAAGTGCAGGGCTGTATCTGGACAGGAGAAAGACCTCGAACTGATACTGAGAGGGATCAGATCTCTAACTGTGGGGCTTCCTTCAGACTGGAGCCGGCTCCCTGTTCTCTCACCCTGGGAGGAGGGGAGCCAGGCCTTGGTGCGGTTGCAGGTCAGGGGTTCAGTCCGCAGCTGGAGAAAGTGGTTCCCTCCCTGGAGGGCTGCGCAATAGCACAGAACCTGCCTGCATTCACCACACACCACAGTGGCTAGGCTGAGGGCTAAGTCTGCAGGAGGATAAGGCCACCGTTTCCCTGGAGTGCCATGGGAAAAGACAAAGCCTGCCTGCGATGGCCACCCAGGTGGCTCCCAGGGAGGGCGGTGGCTCCCAGGGAGGGCAGCGGCTCAGTCCGCAGTAGGAGAAGGTGGTCCTCCCTGAAGTGAAGGTGCACAGACAAAGCCAGCTGGAACCACATATCACAGCACTGAGAGGCGCTTCCCCAGTGCCAGAGCGCACAGATAGGGACTCTGAATCCTAGCCAAGTGCTGGGTCAGCGGAGTTGGCAGAGCGAGAAGGACTGCCTCATCTGTGCCGGCGGCACAGTGAGGACGACTCAAACAGAGTCCACCAGGTCTGGCTTGGTGGAGAAGAGACTGGGGGATCACTATCCCCCCCCCCCACCTTCCCTGACCATCACCACCAAGGCAGGGCCTCGGGGATCACTCCTGGATCCTCAGGGATCCACTCCAGTGGAGGTGGGTTCAGATTACATCAAACCACGCCCCTTTGTGCTGGGTTAACTGGGTATCCACCACAGTGGCACAGACCCTGTGGACAGGTACTCCCAACAAGCAATGCAGCATTGCCTGGATTAACTCTAGGTCAATTCTGGATATATAGATATATTCTCCCTCCCCGCCCCCATTTCTCCTCCTTATCTCTTCCCTCCCTTAGGCTGGTTACTCTAGTTATTGGTCTCTCTAAACAGATATATTTAATCTATTGTCTTGATACATGTTCTACACCTCCTTTTTTTACACTCCTCTCTCTCTCTCTCTGGAATAACAAAGCCATATAGCTATTTTATCTTCGTTTTCCCCGCCTCCTTCTTTATTGTCCTTTCTCTCTCTCTGGATTAAGCCTTTTAGTCTCTCTGCCTAATCAATGTTTATTTTTTCTCTCCCCCCCCCACCCCCGCATTTCTCTCTTTGTATGTGCTTTTCCATCAGCACCACCTCCACCCTCTTCTTTACTTGTAGTCAGTGTTTTGGGGTTTTTTGTTTTTAGTCTTTAGTTTTTTGTTTTTCTTTATTTGTTTGTTGGTGTTATTTGTTTGTGTGTTTGTGTGTTTTTGTCTCCTGTTTGTCTGTTTTCCTTTACAGGGCTACTCCAAGGAACAAACTGAAGCACATCTAGTGAGGGTCCAAAATATTACTACAAGTAGGGTAATAAAATAACCAAAGCCACAACAACAGGAAGCAAGTAACAATACCTGAAAAAACACCTCTTGAAGGGCCAGGCCCTGGACACTATATGACCCTCCTTTAATATAGCAGTGCTCGCAGGTGAAGAGTACACAAGCTTTTAAAACACATAAGGGACAGAAAACTAGCCAAAATGACAAAACAGAAGAATTCTCCTCAAAAGAAATTCCAGAACTAACAGCAGCTAATGAATTCATCAAAACCGATTTAACCAATGTAACAGAACAAGAATTAAGAGTAATAGTCATAAAGTTAATCGCTGGGCTTGAAAAAAGCATAGAGGACAGCAGAGAACCTATTGCTATAGAGATCAAGGGACTGAAAAATACTCATGATGAATTAAAAAATGCTATAAATGAGGTGCAAAATAAAATGGAGGTGGCCACTGAACAGATTAAAGGGGCAGAGGAGACAATAGATGAATTAGAAGATAAAATTATGGAAAAAAGAGGAAGCTGAGAAAAAGATAAAAAATTCCAGGAGTACAAGGGGAGAATTAGAGAACTAAGTGATGCAATCAAATAGAACAATATCCGTATCATAGGCATTCCAGAAGAAGAGCGAGAGAAAGGGGCTGAAGGTATATTTAAACAAATCATAGCTGAGAACTTCCCAGACCTGGGGAAAGAAACAGGCATTGAAATCCAAGAAGTACAGAGAACTCCCTTCAGACGTAACTTGAATCGATCTTCTGCATGACATATTATAGTGAAACTGGCAAAATACGAGGATAAAGACAATTCTGAAAGCAGCTAGGGATGAATGGGCCCTAATATACAAAGGTAGACACATAAGGATAGTAGCAGGCCTATCTACTGAAAGTTGGCATGCCAGAAAGGAATGATAGGAAATCTTCAATGTGATGAACAGGAAAAATATGCAGCCAAGAATCCTTTACCCAGCAAGTCTGTCATTCAGAATAGAAGGAGAGATAAAGGTTTTCCCAAACAAACAAAAACTGAAGGAATTCATCACCACTAAACCAGCCTACAAGAGATGCTAAGGGGGACTCTGTGAGTTAAATGTTGCAAGGACCACAAAGTACCAGAGACACCACTAGAAGCATGAAAACTACAGATATCACACTGACTCTAAGCCCATATATTTCAATAATAACACTGAATGTAATTGGACTAAATGTTCCACCCAAAAGACATAGGGTATCAGAATGGATAAAAAAAACAAGACCCATCTATTTGCTGTCTACAAGAGACTCATTTTATTTTATTATTTTTTTATAAAGTATTTTTCTTAATTTTTTTTAACGTTTATTTATTTTTGAGACAGAGAGAGGCAGAGCATGAACAGGGGAGGGGCAGAGAGAGAGGGAGAAACAGAATCTGAAACAGGCTCCAGGCTCTGAGGGGTCAGCACAGAGCCCGATGTGGGGCTCGAACTCACGGACCGTGAGATCATGACCTGAGCCGAAGTCGGCCACCCAGGCGCCCCTACAAGAGACTCATTTTAGACCTGAGGACACCTTCAGATTGAAAATGAGGGGATGGAAACTATCCATCATGCTACTAGAAGTCAAAAGAAAGCTGGAGTAGCCATACTTATATCAGACAAACTAGACTTTCAATTAAAGGCTGTAACAAGAGATGAAGAAGGGCATTATATAATAATTACAGGGTCTATCCAGTTAACAATTATAAATGTCTATGTGCCGATTATGGGAGCCCTCAAATATATAAAACAATTAATCACAAACATAAGCAACCTTATTGATAAGAATGTGGTAATTGCAGGAGACTTCAATACTCCACTTACAACAATGGATAGAACACCTAGACAGAGAATAAATAAAGAAACAAGGGCCCTGAATGATATATTGGATCAGATGGACATGAAAGATATGTTTAGAACTCTGCATCCCAAAGCAACAGAATATACTTTCTTCTCCAGTGCACATGGAACATTCTCCAAGACAGATCATATACTGGGTCAAAAAACAGCCCTTCATAAGTACACAAGAATTGAAGTCATACCATGCACACTTTCAGATCACAATGCTATGAAACTTGAAATCAACCACAGAAAAAAGTCTGGAAAACCTCCAAAAGCGTGGAGACTAAAGAACACCCTACTAAAGGATGAATGGGTCAACCAGACAATTAGACAAGAAATTAAAAAATAAATGGAAACAAATGAAAATGAAAATACAACAATCCAAATGCTTTGGGATACAGCAAAGGCAGTCCTGAGAGGAAAATACATTGCAATCCAGGCCTATCTCAAGAAACAAGAAAAATCCCAAATACAAAAATCTAAGAGCACACCTAAAGAAACCAGAAGCAGAACAGCAAAGATACCCCAAACCCAGCAGAAGAAGAAAAATAATAAAGATCAGAGAAAAAATAAATAATACAGAATCTAAAAAAAAAAACTGTAGAACAGATCTATGAAACCAAGAGTTGGTTTTTTGAAAAAAATAAACAAAATTGATAACCTCTAGCCAGGCTTCTCAAAAAGAAAAGGGAGAAGACCCAAAGGATAAAATCATGAATGAAAATGGAATTATTACAACCATCTCTCAGAAATATAAGCAATTATCAGGGAATACTATGAAAAATTATATGCCAAAAAACTGGACAACCTGGACAAATTCCTAAGCACTCACACACTTCCAAACTCAAACAGAAAGAAATAGAAAATCTGAACAGACCCATAACCAGTGAAGAAATTGAATCAGTTATTAAAAATCTCCCAACAAATAACAGTCCTGGATCAGATGGCTCCCCTGGGGGGAATTCTACCAGATTTTTAAAGCAGAGATAATACCAATCCTTCTCAAGCTATTCCAAAAAATAGAAAGGAAAGGAAAACTTCCAGACTCATTCTACGAAGCCAGCATTCCTTTGATTCTAAAACCAGAGACCCAGCAAAAAAAGAGAACTACAGGCCAATATCCCTGATGAATATGGATGCAAAAATCATCAACAAGATACTAGCAAATCGAATTCAACAGCATATAAAAAAATTATTCACCATGATCAAGTGGGATTCATTCCTTGGCTGCAGGGCTCGTTCAATATTCAGAAATCAATCAACGTGATACATCACATTAACGAAAGAAAATATAAGAACCATATGATCCTCTCAATCAATGCAGAAAAAGCAACTGGCAAAATTCAGCATCCTTTCTTAATAAAAACCCTCGAGAGAGTTGGGATAGAAGGAACATACTTAAACATCATAAAAGCCATTTATGAAAAGCCCACAGCTAATATCATCCTCAATGGGGAAACCTGAGACTTTCCAGCTGAGATCAGGAACATGACAGGGATGTCCACTCTCATTGCTGTTGTTTAGCATAGTGTTGGAAGTTCTAGCATCAGCAATCAGACAACAAAAGGGAATCAAAGGCATCAAAATTGGCAAAGGCATCAAAATTGGCAAAGATGAAGTCAAACTTTCACTTTTAGCAGATGACATGATACTATACATGGAAAACCTGATAGACTCCACCAAAAGTCTGCTAGAACTGATACATGAATTCAGCAAAGTCTGCAGGATACAAAATCAATGTACAGAAATCAGTTCCATTCTTATACACTAACAATGAAGCAACAGAAAGACAAATAAAGAAACTGATCCCATTCACAATTGCACCAAGAAGCATAAAATACCTAGGAAGAAACCTAACTAAAGATGTAAAAGATCTGTATGCTGAAAACTATAGAAAGCTGATGAAGGAAATTGAAGAAGATACAAAGAAATGGAAAAATAGTATGTGCTCATGGATTGGAAGAATAAATATTGCTAAAATGTCAATACTATCCAAAGCTATCTACACATTCAATGCAATCCCAATCAAAATTGCACCAGCATTCTTCTCAAAGCTAGAACAAGCAATCCTAAAATTTGTATGGAACCACAAAAGACCCCGAACAGCCAAAGTAATTTTGAAGAAGAAAACCAAAGCAGGAAGCATCACAATCCCAGACTTTAGCCTCTACTACAAAGCTTTAATCATCAAGACAGCATGGTATCGGCACAAAAACAGACACATAGACCAATGGAATTGAATAGAGACTCCAGAATTGGACCCACAAATGTATGGTCGACTAATCTTTGACAAAGCAGGAATTTTTTCCAATTGAAAAAAGGCAGTCTCTTTAACAGATGTTGCTGGGAGAACTGGACAGTACCATGTAGAAGAATGAAACTAGACCACCTTCTTACACCATTGACAAAAATAAACTCAAAATGGATGAAGGACCTGAATGTGAGACAGGAAACCATCAAAACCCTAGAGGACAAACCAGGAAAAAAACCTCTCTGACCTCAGCCACAGCAATTTCTTACTTGACACATCTCCAAAGGCAAGGAAATTAAAAGCAAAAATGAACTACTGGGACCTCATGAAGATAAAAAGCTTTTGCACTGCAAAGGAAACAATCAACAAAACTAAAAGGCAACTGATGGAATGGGAAAAGATATTTGCAAATGACATATCAGACAAAGGGCTAGTATCCAAAATCTATAGAGAACTCACCAAACTCCACACCCGAAGAATAAATAATCCAATGAAGAAAAGTGCAGAAGACATGAATAAATACTTCTCTAAAGATGACATCCAGATGGCCAACAGGCACATGAAGAGATGAACAACGTCACTCGTCATCAGGGAAATACAAATCAAAACCACACTGAGATATCACCCCACACTGGTCAGAGTCGCTAAAATGAACAAATTAGGAGACTATAGATGTTGGAGAGGATGTGGAGAAACGGGAACCCTCTTTCACTGTTGGTGGGAATGCAAACTGGTGCAGCCTCTCTGGAAAACAGTGTGGAGGTTCCTCAAAAAATTAAAAATCGATCTACCCTATGACCCAGCAATAGCACTGCTAGGAATTGACGCAAGGGATACAGGAGTGCTAATGCATAGGGGCACTTGTACCCCAATGTTTATAGCAGCACTTTCAACAATAGCCGAATTATGGAAAGAGCCTAAATGTCCATTAATTGATGAATGGATAAGGTAGTTGTGGTTTATATATACATTGGAATACTACTTGGAAATGAGAAAGAATGAAATCTGGCCTTTCGTAGCAATTTGGATGGAACTGGAGAGTGTTATGCTAAGTGAAATAAGTCAGGCAAAGAGTGACAGACACCATATGTTTTCACCCATATGTGGATCCTGAGAAACTTAACAGAAGACCATGGGGGAGGAGAAGGGGGAGAAAAAGTTACAGAGAGGGAAGGAGGTAAACCATAAGAGACTCTTAAATATTGAAAATAAACTGAGGGTTGATGGGGGTCGGGGGGGAGGGGAAAATGGGTGATGGGCATTGAGGAGGGCACCATTTGGGATGAGCACTGGGTGTTGTATGGAAACCAATTTGACAATAAATTTCATATTTTAAATTTTTTTTTTCAACCTTTATTTATTTTTGGGACAGAGAGAGACAGAGCATGAACGGGGGAGGGGCAGAGAGAGAGGGAGACACAGAATCGGAAACAGACTCCAGGCTCCGAGCCATCAGCCCAGAGCCTGACGCGGGGCTCGAACTCATGGACCGCGAGATCGTGACCTGGCTGAAGTCGGACGCTTAACCGACTGCGCCACCCAGGCGCCCCAATAAATTTCATATTTTAAAAAAATTAAAAAATAATTTAAACAAATGAAAAAAATAGGTTATACAGATCAGCACAAAAAAAAAAAAAAAAAAAAAAAACCAAAATACTTGCCTGCAAAAAATGTCAATCTAAGCCCGTACTTCAGATTAGCTAACATTTGAAATACAAGTAGTAGTTGGAGCAATGACAATAAATAAATTTCTTAGGAAAATTATTTTCCTAAGGGTACAATTTTAAAGAGAAAAATAGAGATCAATAATGACTTTGCAAAGATATTATGTAAGAGATGAAGGAAGACCTCAGATTGAAGTATGTTAAGAAGTAAGCACAGATAGGGGCGCCTGGGTGGCGCAGTCGGTTAAGCGTCCGACTTCAGCCAGGTCACGATCTCGCGGTCCGGGAGTTCGAGCCCCGCATCAGGCTCTGGGCTGATGGCTCAGAGCCTGGAGCCTGTTTCCGATTCTGTGTCTCCGTCTCTCTCTGCCCCTCCCCCGCTCATGCTCTGTCTCTCTCTGTCCCCAAAAAAATAAATAAACGTTCAAAAAAAAAATTAAAAAAAAAAAAAAGAAGTAAGCACAGATTAAAAATAATAATGTCTTCTGGGGCACCTAGGTACTCAGAGGCATCCGACTCTCAGATTCGGCACAGATCATGACCTCACTCACGATTTTGTGGGTCTGAGACCTTCATCGGGCTCTGCGCTTGGTGTAGAGCCTGCTTGGCATTTTTTCTCTCTCTCTCTCTGCCCCTCCCCTACTCCTGCTGTCTCTGTCTCTCTCAAAATAAATGAACTTAAAAAAAATTTTTTTTAAATGATGCATTCTGTTTCATGGTAAGCTATCATAGGGTGCAGAGATATGGGAAGATTCTTTTGTTTTGGTGGGGTGGGGAAGGCCTGAGCATCTTTCTCATTTGGCTTCAACAGCAAAATATCAATAGATCTAAGGTACTGAAAACGGTTTTAAATGGGATAGGTATGGATTGGACCAGAAAAACCAGTGAAAGAACTGAAAGAAGAGAGACCTCTGAGAAGGATGCATGTGCATGTATGTGTGTGTGAGTTTGTGTCTTTACAGAATTTACTTTCAGCACAAAAATACTGAAATGATGCAGTTTCTGCCCAACGACTAATTTTCTTGGAGGAAGTAGGAGATGGTTACACAGGGAAGTGCTAATATCAGCAGAAGAGTGCAGATGTGCAAATATCACTGAAATATATGAAGGGACAAAATCATTGAAGAATAGTACCAATTGCCCTACACCAATTAGAAATCATTGATCTGGAGTCATCCAGCAGTACAGGAGTCTCTAAGAATTACTAACTATTGGACAAAGAGCTGAAGGGAAAACTGTAAAATTGATTAAGCCTTAGAATTTTCAAGCATATTTCCCCCTTTTTGTTAAGCAAACATATATGATATATACATAATTTCTGCATGTATCAGTTGTAAATGAATCCAGTAAATGCAATCTCTATACAGGGATGCGCTGAATGGTAAATCAATTCTTGGTTTCATTTTTCTTAGACTCACTTTGCCTTCAGAGAAAGTGCAGGGACTAGGCACTGACACTAGTAGTAAAGACCAGAAAATAGAAGTAAATCCAAGATAATAGGTAAAACTGTATTTGCTATGCTCTCAGTGGGTAACTGTCTCTGAGAAAGGCTGCTTCAAATTTGCTTTCTAAAAACAGTGGAATTATATATAGAGTTCAGGAATCATTGTTGAAAATTCCTGCTGTTTTTGTAGGAAACATGATAGAGACACAGATTTGTACAGAAACACTTTTCCAAAAATAGTGCTTTCTTCTGAGGACTTGGCCTTTAAGTGAATGTCATTTTCTGTACAGAAGAGTAAAAATGACCAGAAGGTTTTCATATATGACTCCAAAGGTGCAAAGTGATGACATGATAATACAGAATCAATGTAGATAAACACGAAGCTAAAAAAAAAAAACAGATCATTCAATTCATGCCCCCAATTTCTCTCTCTCTCATTTTCTCTCTCTCTCTCTCTCTCTCTCTCTCTCTCTCTCTCTCTCTCACACACACACACACACACACACACACACACACACACACACACACACAAGGTACAGTTGGAAAGAATAACCAATATTTAGATAATTTCTCTTTTATTTTAATCAGGGAAGCAGCTATGAATCCTCATCAATCAATAGGCCTTTAAAATTTTCCTATCACCATAGGAGTAGCTTTACCAGTAGTTCTCTAGGTGGTTTTATTTAAAATTACTGCTAGATGCTTCTAAAGAGAGAAAAACTATCTGATTCTACTGTGTTTGCACACTGCTGACACAAATGGCAACAATCACTGCAGCTATCCATGAGATTATGGTTAATACCATCTTGGGTTCATCAACCTAAGCCTGTGTGTTCCCTTTTCCACTACAATATACATGCCTGTCTTTCCATTTTTTTTTATGACACTGTCTTAAGTGCAAGTTTTCTATCATTTCTAAAACAGAACTCTAACGCCAATGTTCAGCTTCTAAAAATGAGTATGACTTTACTGGCTATTTTATTCAGTATCTGTCCTGGTTGTTTGGTGCCTGTACCATATTCGTTATCATGTATTTCATTTAAATTGCCTATTGCATGATCTGTACATTTAGATGTATTTAATAGCTCCTTTCCCTCCAACTGACTAACTTTTCCAGAAGGTACTTTGAAAATTCTATTTATGTTCAACAAGTGTTCCCCTGAATGTTACTCCTTGATTTTATTAAACTATCACTTGGTTCTTATTTCCCTTAACACCTGAAAGTATTAGTTTTTTGCATGCTACATATAACTCAGAGTACAGAAGTGGCACTAGTATCACCCTTGCTTCCGAACATTATTTTCAAAATATTGCTTTTCCATCCTGTGTTAAAAATTCTGGTTCCACTGAGTAACATGTTATGTTTCTATGATGTTCCCATGACCTTTATATAAGGATTACTGATTTACTTTCTGCTAAACCTATATCCTCCTTTGATAGCTCAAGCTCTGTATCACATCCTTCTACTATATTAAAACTCCTCTCATTAACATACCTTATTTAAGCATACATGAAAATAGACATTCCATCACAATTTTTCTCTTCCATTCTTCTTCAACAACCCATTTCCAGTTTTGAGGTTAAATTTTTCATCTCTCAAACAATCATCTAAATCACAAACTCAAAAACAAGCTATCTTCTAATTCTACCTCTTAACTTGCAGTATGCTTATTCAAGTATGTTCTCTCCAAATGTTTGTTTGCTTCATCAGGTTTTCCATCCTCTAACACACTCACCCCCAGCCCATCATCAATTTCATGTATTTGATCTTTTTTTAAGAGCTCATGTCATTGATATACTCTTAATATGCTTGATTCTCTGACAAAATATTACACTTTTATCATCTAAGTTTATATCAACACTATTTAAAGGCAACCATCTGTCTTATCCATATGCAAGAAGTAAGGTGCTTCTAATGAAAACAAAATCACATAAATTGGAATAAAACTATGACTTAAATTGTTCATTATCAGTCTCAATTAGGCTCCAAACTTTCTGAAAATATTACTATGATCAGATCCAGGAATCCTACGGTAAAATTGTAGATGGCATCTCGCAAGAGTTTTGGTCAAAGCAAGGTCAGAGGTGCTCGTGAAAGACGACATTCACACTTTGGGAGAGTCAAGAGACTTCACACCCCTGCACTAAGGAGAAAATCCACAGATCTAAAAACGCTGAGGCTTCTTGCGTTGTAGTGAAGAACTTTCTGAGACCACTGTTCCTATTCATATTAGGTACTCATTTTATCACCTTAACTGACACCATATGTTAAAGGTAGATAAAATCTCCCTTAAAATGTCCACAACCTAACCTCTGGAACCAGAAAAAATGTTGCCTCACATAGCAAAAATGTCTCTCTAGATGGTACTAAGTTATGAACACAGATGTGGGGAAATTATTTTGGATTATTCAAAGAGTTAAATCTAGTCACATGGGTCATTATAATTGGAGGCCATTCTCTGGCTGAGTTCAGAGTCATAAACAGATGTGACTATTGAAGAATGGTCACAGACATTGTTACTGCCTTTGACAATGTAAGAAAGAGTGTAGGTAGCCTCTAGAATCTGGAAAGACCCTGCACTTAGACCCTCCAAAAAGGAACCTAGGTCCGCCAACACTTCTGAGACCCATGCCAGATTTCTACAGAAATGTAAACCAATAAACTTATGGTTTTTTAAGCTACTAAATTTTTGGTAGTTTCATACAGCAGCATGGAAAACTACTAAATGTAAAAAATGAATTAAACCAAAAATACTGATTTTAGAACTGATTAGCAACATTACATTGGCTTAATCACTACTACATATCTCACTACATTTCTGTGAAGACACAAATTAGGCAAGCCTCATGTGATACCCGTGAGATATAGTGTCTACATAATTTCCATTTAAACTCACAATTTATACAGCCAAACCTTGACTGTGATCCTGAAATGAGGACATGCTTTCATTGCTATGGTTTTTTGAAGTGTCTTAATATTCGGTAGAGAATTTTACCTGTTTGTACATATTATGTTTATAACTGTCCTAGCTATTTGTGATTTTTTTCTTCCACATATTTAGGACCAGTTTATCAAGTTTCTTAATATATAACCAAATGAGGGGCGCCTGGGTGGCTCAGTCGGTTAAGCGTCTGACATCGGCTCAGGTCATGATCTCACAGTCTGTGGGTTCGAGCCCCGCCTCAGGCTCTGTGCTGACAGCTCAGAGCCTGGAGCCTGTTTCAGATTCTGTGTCTCCCTCTTTCTCTGACCCTCCCCTGTTCATGCTCTCTCTCTCTCTCTCTGTCTCAAAAATAAATAAATGTTAAAAAAATTTAAAAAAATAAAAATTAAAAAATATATATAACCAAATGAAATGTTTATTAAAATTTAATTTGAAAATTAATTGTATTACACTCTCCAGTTCCATCCACGTTGCTACAAAAGGCCATATTTCATTTTTTCTCATTGCCACGTAGTATTCCATTGTGTATATATACCACAATTTCTTTATCCATTCATCAGTTGATGGACATTTAGGCTCTTTCCATAATTTGGCTATTGTGAAATAAGCCATACAGAGAAAGACAGATACCATATGGTTTCACTCTTATGTGGATCCTGAGAAACTTAACAGGAACCCATGGGGGAGGGGAAGGAAAAAAAAAAAAAGAGGTTAGAGTGGGAGAGAGCCAAAGCATAAGAGACTGTTAAAAACTGAGAACAAACTGAGGGTTGATGGGGGGTGGGAGGGAGGGGAGGGTGGGTGATGGGTATTGAGGAGGGCACCTTTTGGGATGAGCACTGGGTGTTGTATGGAAACTAATTTGTCAATAAATTTCATATATATATATATATATAAAAAAATAAAAAAAAAGACTTCTCAGTAAAAAAAAAAAAGAAAATTAATTGTAAAAAATAATGCTTATAGGTCATCTCATTCATCTCATTCAACAGTATGTTTCCTTTACCTAAGATTCTTTTTATCCATTACTTAAAAATGTTTTAGTGTTTTCCAAATGGAGATCATATGAATGTTTAGGTTCTAGATTCTTATGTTTTTATTGAGATAATAAATAGTATATTTACCTGTCAAAACTTATCAGAGAAGTATAACGAATATGAGTGATGTAAGAGATTTGTCTCAGATATGAACTCTTACAAAATAGTGGGGGCTGACTGAAAAGTATCTGCGTGGCTGTTGCTTCTGTTTATAGCATTGGGTGTGAAGATTCTATAGGTAAGCCGAGACAGCAGCTGACAGCAGCTGAAGGAAGGTTTGAATGTGAAAAAACGGAAGAAGAAAACAAACTAAAACCAATGAAGACAAGGTAGAAGCAAAAAGGATGAGGCAGAACTTACAAGGAAGAGGAAGAACATACTTGAAAGAATGAACCCACACATGTCTCTCAACAACACAGGAGAAATGCAAGAACCACTAGTATCCTTTGCTACAAGGCCGATGTTGCCCATGCACCTGATCTAAGACTTGTAGAGTCTACAGGAGGATATTCAGCAGTAGCTAATGGGAGAGAGTATTAGCGATAGACTGGAAGAGTAAGTCAAAGAAACCCTTGAGTTGAGGGATAGGAAGGCAGAGCAGACTTTTAGTTTGAAAACCTTTTCCTCTCAAATCTGATGCCTTAGTCAGATACAGCCGAGAAGCAGCCTATTACCCTTTGTAAAAGACCAACTGGAGGCAAACATCTCCTGATTCCTCACAGATTTCAGACAACTGAATTTAACATATATTTCAAATATATGAAACATATAATTATATCATTATACGATGTATATTTAACTATTGAAGGAAATTACTTTCAAAATGAGTTATTTTTAAAAAACACTATTACTTTTAAATATTAAGAATTAGAACATTAAACATAATCCATAGTAATGAAAAAATCAATTCAAACACAGTAAAGTAGCATGAATTTTGAGATGAAAAATTTGGAGGCATTGAAGATAGACCTTTAATCTCTAGCCTTCAACTCTGCTCTTTAGTAGATATGTATAAGTTACTCTTCAGGGGAAAAAAATATTTCAATTAATGAGAACTCTATCCAAGGAATGCCTTGGCTGGGCATTTGGAACTTGGAATACATGGACTTCCACGAAGGTCATTAAAACTTGAAATGTGAATGCTACTGATTGTGCCTGTGTGTATGTGTGTGTTTAACTTGAAGACTGTTTTCTTCAGCTTCTCAAAGATGAATGCCTAAAGCCATTTCAATAGCTAGCAAAAACTTCCTACAAGTTTTCTTATAAAAATATTTTAGCTCATGGAATTTTAAGCTATATTTTAAAAATCAAAGTGTTTAGAATCATGACAATAAATCTTCTGTTTAAACCCATATTTTTTCAAGAATAGAACATAAAATGTACATATATAAAAACACAGATTCACACTAATAAAAGAGCAGTCTGAGTTCGTCTTTAAAATGTATATCAGATACTAGGAAGATATTATTTCAAACTCTAAGAAGATGAGGTAAGAGTGGCTTTTTTTTTGTTTTTTGTTTTTTGGGTTTTTTTTGGTCTCCACTGAATGACCAAGATGCTCAGTGGGGTTTCTCCTCTCTGGTTGTGTGGGGACTCTGAGAACCCTTAGCAATGCACAGCTTCTCATTCAGTTCTTGTCTCTCTGCAGGAAGCAATCTCTCCTTAGCCATGTGTGAGAGTATGATTTTACCTTTTTTTAAAAACATCCCCTAACAGATTGAATTCTTTGATTATAGTCTTCACGTTTTTGTTTCTGATGCTTAGTGCAGGGGCATTTAAAAATCACCTGATTTAAGAGTCTTATTTTATATATGACATAAAACGTAACTTCTCTAAGGAGACAAATCAAATATCTTAGCCTAATGGAATATAATTTCAGGAAAAAAATGAAAAAAAATCACAAGATACTCTTCAAAGGGGAAAATAAAGTACTACAATTTCCTCTGAAGAAACAGACACCTGGGATTTTTTATTTACTTTAATCAACATAAAATTATCTGAAAATATCAGTTACTGGTATTTAATCCTAATTATTCAATCCATAATAATAAATTCAATATAGTAAATTTATAAATAGATTCAAGTTGTCTTCAATATTCCAATGTTGCTTGCAGTTAGTAAAATCTTCAAAGACCTTTTAAATTAAAATATGAAGTGTAAAACCTACCATTCAGGGGGCGCCTGGGTGGCGCAGTCGGTTAAGCGTCCGACTTCAGCCAGGTCACGATCTCGCGGTCCGTGAGTTCGAGCCCCGCGTCGGGCTCTGGGCTGATGGCTCAGAGCCTGGAGCCTGTTTCCGATTCTGTGTCTCCCTCTCTCTCTGCCCCTCCCCCGTTCATGCTCTGTCTCTCTCTGTCCCAAAAATAAAAATAAAAACGTTGAAAAAAAAAATTAAAAAAAAAAAAAACAAAAAACCTACCATTCAGTTACACATTTTAAATAGAACTACCAAACTGCATTTTCACAGTCTCTACAACAGTTAATTTTCTTAATCATTACATTTTTATTCCAAATGCAGATATTATCCCTAAACAAAAAGATATCATTAATGTGTATATGATTTACATCATCTCTATATTATATTCTAAACCTTTTCAGGGTTAAAAAACTCTTAACCTTAATGATATAATTACAATATTCCAAGTAAATTAGAATTAACAAAAATGAAATGAGGTTAACAGCTCAGGTTACTAAGGTTATTTATTTGCCAGATAATTTTTATTCAGGGTGATAACTGTCATACATATTTACACATGCAGAGTATCCCATGTTTTATTGTGTCAGTTAAACTGGAACCACGACTATGGTCTTACTGTTCATGTCTGTGTGTTCAAGTTCATATCATGTCTTAGTCTTGTGTTTGAGCTAGGGAGATAAACATGTCTAAATCTCTCCCTTCACATACACACATACTAAAATAATATTTACCAACCTCTACTATCTGGACAAATTTTATATTTTCTAGTGTTAGAATTTAAAGTTTCCTATTTGGCCCTAGTAACAGTTTGGTACAATTACATTGGATTTTATACCCTTACACAATTATGCAGCAACCTGTTTCTATTTTATGATTTGATTAAAATAATGTCTCCCACCCCTCACCTCCCCCCCCCTTCTTTTTCATTTTCTATTATTATAGGCGACAATTCCTACTGGTATCAAAATTACATCTAAATAATTTCTGAATGTTTACCAAGGATCTGTCTGGATCTGAAGTTATATATCTGTGTCACTATAATAAAATATTTCAGAAAGCCACACCCTACATATGAATTTAGTTTATTTTGGTAAGATTTCTTGTCACCCTATTTAATTTCATTTATGCTAGTTTCGAGGAGAAAAGTGAATATAACTAGTTGAATTGTGTCTATATAAATATATGTTCATATATTCCATTTTAAATAACTTCAAGGTCAAGAGTTAAATGAATGAAACTATGGAGATTAAAGAATACATTAAAAGTTCTAACATAGGGTATTCTTTCCAAAAATTCCCAAGATATTAATTTATATTAGCACACCAAAAATATTGTATCAGAGAGATGCAATGACTAACAAGCCTTTATTTTCCTCCATAGTCACAGAGGGAGGGAAGGTGGGTCATGTAAATAGAAATGAGAATCCCTGGTTGGTACTGATAAATGTAGAGGGGGCAAGATTTTCCCTCTATCCTTTTTAATTTTTGGTTGGGCCTGAGAATTAAATTGACATAAGAAAGATTAACAGGAAAACAACATACAAATTTAAGTTTTATGCGACACAAGACTCTTCATAAGGAAAGGGAGACCCAAAGAAATGGCAAAATCTAAATCCTTTTATACTAGGTTGAACAGAGACAGGCAGTTTTGAAAAGTAACTGAACTATGTGGGAAGTCTAAAGAAGAAAATAATTATTTTACCCAGGTCTATTTGTACAGAATTTTCTCTGGTCTCTGCTTCCCTGTCAAAGAATGTTTCTTTTCTCTTGGTACAGGGAGAGTATCTTTCACATGGAGTTTTTATCTCCTGTTTTCAGAAAGTAAAGGAAATTAGAATGACCTTGCATCTACTGATTCTCAAGTGCCTATTTCTCAAAAGAATCCTTATGCCAAACTGGCACATTTTGGGGTAGAATATTCTACCACTTTTCATAGGCTATTTGGAGAAAGTGGTTCCAAATCTGAACACCTGAATATACACACCTCTATCCATCCTGAAGCTTGAAACAGCACTTCTTAGGAAAGTATTAGTGTAGAAGACCCAATATATTTTTGCAGTTTTGCTACAAGTAGTGTGGAATAAAGGAAAAACAAGAAAGAAAAATATCTCCATTGTTTGTAACTATTTATTAGATTGGGTCCACCCAGGCAAACATAAAACAATATATGCCACACCCCAATTAGGTCAGGAAGTGGTTTATAAAGTGCAAACAAACAAAAACAAAAACAAAAAACAAAAACAAAACAAAAACAAAACAAAAAACACAAGGGCTGGTGGAACAAAACCTTTTCACGTGAAAATGAGGCAAGTGAATAAAAACTTCCCGAAACTGCCATGTACTACAAGATACAGGTTTACTTGAAAGGGTTGTTAAAACATATTATCTTATAACTTTTAATAAAAAGTGTCTATATAATGCTAATTGTTTATAAGATTCTTATTAACGCAGAAAATGATACTGCTATGTTATTAGAAATGTGACATTCACACTAGATGTGTCAGAATTCTCAAGTTTTATGTAGAAAATCAGGCACTTCGGGGCGCCTGGGTGGCTCAGTCGGTTAAGCATCCGACTCCGGCTCAGGTCATGATCTCGCGGTCTGTGAGTTCCAGCCCCGCATCAGGCTCTGTGCTGACAGCTCAGAGTCTGTGGCCTGTTTCAGATTCTGTGTCTCCCTCTCTCTCTGCCCCTCCCCCACTCATGCTCTGTCTCTCTCTCTCTCTCTCTCTCTCTCTCTCTCTCTGTCAGAAATAAACATAAAAAAAATTAAAAAAAAAAAAGAAAATCAGGCACTTCAACTGAATCCTACAAACACTTTCTCCAAATTTATTAAATTTTCAAAAATGTGTGTGTGTTGTCATGCTTTTGAGATTTTCCTTTTTAAGATATGGCAAAACCCCACACAAATTATTTTTCTATTTTGACATTTGTAACCACCTAACATGTATTTTTCTTTCTCAAATCACCAGCCAATTGCCTTAAGCAATGTTAACTTTGGCCAGTTTTCTAACTTTGTACATTGCATTTAATACCTTTAATTACCAGACTATTGCATATCTCTCCAGGCACAGCTCCCACCTCTCCTTTGAGGAGCAAACATCCCCCCCAGTGAACAATCAATAAATAATATTTATACTTTCTAGCATATGCCCTAATCTTTCAAATCTGAAACATTAACTTTGAGCTGTACAAAAACAGTAAGTTGCCTGTCTTTATTGTGTTCCTATGGTAAATGCTTTTACTTTGCAATATGGAACTCTCTGTTCATCTGTTACATAAACATCTGCGTCAATTTGGTGCAGACTTTGTCTTGCCACTTTTTGAAGGTTTATTTATTTTGAGAGAGAGAGAGAGAGAGAGAGAGAGAGAGAAAGTGTGAGTGAGGGAGGGGCAGAGAGAGAAAAAGAGAGGGAGAATCCTGCACTGACAGCTTAGAGCAGAATGTGGGGCTCCAGCTCACAAACCCAGATCATGACCTGATCTGAAATCAAGAGTAGGATGCTAAACTGACTGACCCACCTAGGCACTGCCTTACCCACATTTACTGACACTAAATAAGTACATTTTCTTAAAGTCCTAGTTCTCAGTCAATAGGTAATTAGTTGAAGGAATTAAAGGAGAGAGGAAGAATTTTTGAAAAGGGCACAGAAAAATGGTACATACATGACATTATATTTGTCAAAATCCCTAGGATGTATAACACAAACAGTGAACAGTAATGCAAACTATGTGTCATAGTATATAATAATGTATCAATGATTGACTTATCAAATGTAACCAATTTACTACACAAATAAAAGAAGTTAAAAATAGGAGAAATGAGAGGGGGCTAGGGGATTGAGGGGGAATACAAAAACTCGGTATTTTCTGCTCATTTTTCTGTAAACCTAAAACTGCTTTAAATATAAAGTCAATTAATTTTAAAAAAATGGAATGGGGGCGCCTGGGTGGCGTAGTCGGTTAAGCGTCCGACTTCAGCCAGGTCACGATCTCGCGGTCCGGGAGTTCGAGCCCCGCGTCGGGCTCTGGGCTGATGGCTCGGAGCCTGGAGCCTATTTCCGATTCTGTGTCTCCCTCTCTCTCTGCCCCTCCCCCGTTCATGCTCTGTCTCTCTCTGTCCCAAAAATAAATAAACATTGAAAAAAAAAATTTAAAAAAAAAATGGAATGGATGGAGGAAAAAAAAAGAGGGAAGAGAAGGCAAAGGGAGAAAGAAGGGAGGGAAGAAGGTAGAGAGAAAGGGGAGGAAGGGAATAATGGAAGGAAGTAAGAAATAGGTAGGTATATTAACAAATTTAAGGATTATTATAATCCAGGAGTTATAAAGAAAATATGTGGTATATGATAAAACAGTTGGAAATGTTTGATTTTGAGAAGAGAGTACCTTGCATGCCATTAGATTTATATTTTTTGGCTAAGAGATTAAAACACAATGAATATAAATTTAAAACACTGATTTAAGTTCAACAAAACAGGATTTTTAAGTAGAATTCCATTTAGGATGTTTTACTTTACTTTTAATACAAGCACTCAGAGACGTATGACTCTATGTCAGATTTGTTGCAAGCTTTGTTGGGTAGATGCTGACATGTGAGTCAAAATAAACTTTCTCTTTTAGATGTTTTCAGGCACCTTTATTTATATCTTCCTTTTGGGGGGAGGGGGGTTGTGGTAAATGATAGACATATAGTATTTATTTGTATATCTCACTAAATTATAAATTCCTTCAAATCAAGTGCCCCTATCTTATTCATCTTTGAGATACTTCTCAATGCCCTGTTCACATTTTATGTGCAAAAAATGCAGTATTAACAATTTTAAAATAACTATGAATTGGTTTAAGGGAACTTTAATTTATTTCAGTATTGAAATGTTTTCTCCTACTTCCACTTTCCATGTTTCACCTAACATGAATGTAAGGAATTAGGTATGCTGGTTGATGTCACCATTTGTATTCATTTAGTTTTACTTTTCTCTTCACAGATATATGCTTTATATCTACAGTTTTTTATGGATATTATTATTTTAAAATTTCTCATATATACCTGTAGTTGGTACTTTAATCCTTCTCTTAATCCCTTTTCCAGCAACATTTCTCATGACTGCTCTTTCTACCTCTCCCAGGCTTTTAATTACAGCCATTTCTGAGTTTTCGTTTTCTTCATGTTTGTATGACTATTACCATCACTGAAAAAGAAGCAATCTTTGTATGTGTTCTGGGAATTAGTTCTTTCAGTAATGCTTCATTCTCTCCATCTATCCATGTCCCCTAATTTGTGTCAGAAGCTCTTTTCAGGGAGTCAGGGAATCAGGACATTGTCTTAAACCAACATTAGATTGCAATTCACTAAAATATTAAACCACTGGTAAGTAGTTTGACTCCAGGTACACAAGAATGACTTTATCACTCCTCTTTCCATTCTCTTTATGCAATGTCAGCAATCCCAGTGTTGCTCAGACCAACAGCCTATCTATTCTAGTTGATTTCCTTCTTTACTTGCAGAGAAGCATATTTTATCCCAGTAGTTCTCACCAATTTGCAAAGCCTTCCTCCTTGTCCTCATTGTCAAAGTTACTATGGACTTTTGCTGATCTTCTGGTGCGTCTTTGAATGGGAAAAATAAAAACATCAAAAATTTAAAATATCCAGTATTTTATTCATAATTATGTTAAAAAAGATGAATCAAGATCATCTCCAAAGAGGCAATTATGGAAAAATTAACTCCATTTCTTAAAAATGTGTTGCTATTATATACATAATATCAGGGCATCCTTGATTGATTAATGAGAGCAGGTGTGCCTCCAGGAGTGTCTGTGCATTCAACCACACCCAGAATGTGCAGGGCACTGATACAGCGGCACAGGCAGAAGTGGCTAGAGAAGAATAGAACTGGATGGGGAAACTCCTGTCTGCCAATGCTGATCAGATCACTAAAAATTTCCTGCAAGCCTGGGTGACTGTTTGAGCATACACACCCTTTTGCATATCTTAGGTCATTTTGGACCAGAAGAGGGTTGCATTGGAAAAAAAAAAAAAAAAGTGGCTTTAGCACTCAGGAGCCTTGAAACTGAGAGCAAATGACCACAATCACAAAATCCCTGAAAGTAGTTAAGATCATTAACTGTAAGCAATTAGCACCCAGTAATACAAACGGATAATTCATATAACATGAATATACCATATGAAATAATATGAATGAATATGAAATGAAGAGTATGAATACAAATAATATGAATGAATATGAAATATGAACACTTCATAATATGAAATATGAATATTTCATAATGTGAAATATGAATATTTCATAATATGAAATATACCAAAGTATATTTCAGAGAGGGTGAGAGAATATTGTGCCAATTGAAGCATCCAAACTTCTTCACATTTCCCTACTCTCTCCACCACAAAGTTATCTGAACCTCAACTTCATACTAGATTCTACCCTGACTAGAAACAGGAAGAGGTAATAAGTCTCTGAGGAAACACGTTTTTAGTTCAGGCACCCACGCAGACACTAAGTTACCAGGAAGCCCTATTGGATCACTGGATCAGCAAACATTTCTTAGACTAATTCTTCCTCCCACTACACAGATTTGGACTCATTAGGGAAAAGAAATCAGAAAAAGATACAGTCACTCAGTAGTGCAAGTACTTTTTAAATTCATGTTGCAATAATATTTTGAAAGTTCTGTTTAGTTTTGCACTAAAATACAGCATACCTAAAATAAAAGGCTTTAAACGCCCATGTTTTTTTTTTTTTTGTTTTAAGCTTTCTATTAAATATCCATTAATCTAAACATTGATATTATAAAACCATACTTTAAGGAAACTTTAGTTTCATATTATATTTTATAATATATATCCACATGGGTTAAATATTTTTAAATGTGATTACGGCTGAAGATGATTATATTATATGAATTTGTATTTTCATGTATTTTTTAAGATATATGCTTTTTGACATTTTAACATAATGCTAGGCAATTTTTTTGTTTTTTCATGGAATATCTTTTGTGTATGAATACATTTTCACTAATTAAGTTGTCTAGATGGAGTATTTTTATTAAGTTTTGCTTTTTACATTCCTTCATTATATAGCTTAATATCAATTTGAATTAAGCTATTCTCTGCAGTGCATATTATAAAAATATAGCAACATAAAATGTGATTGTTAACCCACTTATTTAAGTCTCTGTGAGTTTGACATTTTTCTCGAATTTGTTCTTTTATAACCCAACACACCTGTATTATAAACTTTATGCAATTAGTGATAACCTACTTTTTTTCTTTGCTCTAATTTCTCTCTCAGCTTTCCCAAAGCTTCATGTTTCCACTCAACTGGGGTCTGAGGCTGGAAAACTTCCATGATCCTGGGTAAGTTAATTTATTTCTATATGCCACCCATTTTTAGCTATAATGGGAAAACTAGTATCGCTCAACTAAAAAAGTTGGAACATGCTTATAACTAAGTTGCTCAACTCAAGGTCACCCAGCTCAGGTGACAGAATTTCCTTCCATCCTGGATATAAAAACTCAAGGTCTCTAGATCATTATAGACTATGCTTAATGCTTCCCAGATTAGTGACAAAGTATGTTTTATTACCCAGAATATTTAAGTATTTAGTATACTTTTAAAGGGACATTCATCAAAGTAAAGCTTACATGGTAGACAGAATAATGGTCTCTTTAAGATGTCCAAGTCCTTATGTCCAGAAATGGTAATTATATTATATGAGTATATTTTCTTATATAGAAAACAGAACTTTGTAGATGTGACTAAGAATCTTTAATGAGGAAACCACCCTGAATTATCCAGGTGGGCCTGAAGTAATCATTACGGTAGTTATAAGAGGGAAGCAAGAGCATGAAAGTCAGAGAACAGGTGATTTACCAAAGAAAAAGAAAAAGACTGAGAGATACTACACTGCTGGCTTTGAAGATGGAGGGTGAGAGCACAAGCTATGGAATAGAGCTGGCCTCTTGATGCTAGAAATGACACAAAATGCGATTCTCTGTTAGAGTCTCCAGAAGGAACAGGTCTGACCTCCAGAACTATAAGAGAACAAATCTGTGTGTGTTGTTTCAAACACTAAGTATGTGGTAATTTGTTACAGCTGCAACAGGAAATCTAAATGGTCACCTTAATATAAATTTATATAATCAGCCATAGGCACATTGGGATATTAAATTTGATCCCTTGAATAGCCCACAATGATACAATGACACAGATTTCTGTAAAAAAATGTATTTAACAATATATATACAGGTTAGACTAAATGTTCAAATAAAATAATTACTGTTAGTTTGATCCATCCTCCTCATAGATTTACAATTAAAGGAAGCCAAAATAAAACTTTCAAAACTACAAAGGGCCATATTTCATTCTTTCTCATTGCCACGTAGTACTCCATTGTGTATATAAACCACAATTTCTTTATCCATTCATCAGTTGATGGACATTTAGGCTCTTTCATAATTTGGCTATTGTTGAGAGTGCTGCTATAAACATTGGGGTACAAGTGCCCCTATGCATCAGTACTCCTGTATCCCTTGGGTAAATTCCTAGCAGTGCTATTGCTGGGTCATAGGGTAGGTCTATTTTTAATTTTTTGAGGAACCTCCACACTGTTTTGCAGAGTTTGCATTCCCACAAACAGTGCAAGAGGGTTCCTGTTTCTCCACATCCTCTCCAGCATCTATAGTCTCCTGATTTGTTCATTTTGGCCACTCTGACTGGCGTGAGGTGATATCTGAGTGTGGTTTTGATTTCTATTTCCCTAATGAGGAGCGACGCTGAGCATCTTTTCATGTGCCTGTTGGCCATCAGATGTCTTCTTTAGAGAATGGAACTGGAGAGTGTTATGCTAAATGAAATAAGCCATATAGAGAAAGACAGATACCATATGGTTTCACTCTTATGTGGATCCTGAGAAACTTAACAGAAACCCATGGGGGAGGGGAAGAAAAAAAAAAAGAGGTTAGAGTGGAAGAGAGCCAAAGCATAAGAGACTCTTAAAAACTGAGAACAAACTGAGGGTTGATGGGGGGTGGGAGGGAGGGGAGGGTGGGTGATGGGTATTGAGGAGGGCACCTTTTGGGATGAGCACTGGGTGTTGTATGAAACCATTTTGACAATAAACTTCATATATTGAAAAAAAAAAACTTTCAAAACTAAAGCCACCATTTCTAGGTTTTAGTGCAGAAGTTCCCGAATAAAGGTGAATGAGAGAAGGAGCAACACATTTATTGTCTTTGTTTTTTCTTGTCTTTGCACTCTGAAGGCTCATACTGGAAGGCATGAAATAACTAGGTCTGATAAAATGGCTTAAAATAAATTGTAATGAAAAAGAACTAATCTCCCACAGACTGATATAACCTTAGATGCAAATGATACTTCTTTTATTTATATGCAAATGAGATGTTCTATTTGAGTTTTAAGAATTTCTCAGATATCTAATTGGTATTTCTTATGCTACTGGTGATATCTGAATAAGAAAAGAGAAACATACTCTATTTTAATACTGATCAATATTTACACTTCTAACACAAAATATTCTCAGGATCAAAGCTTTACTGTTTAACAAGCTTTCTCAATTTTTTTCTACAACAATTCAAAGTCCTGGCATTTTATAAACTTATTCACCTTAACCTTCCTTTAAATAGTCTTTGTATTGTCATATGTTTTTCCCTCTCTACTGTATTTCTCACCTTAATGCTGTTAAAATGAAACAATACATTGATAATGAAGTCACTTATGCTAAGCTCACCAAAACTTAAAAGCTAATTTAGTTTCTAAAGGAAGATGTTATTTTGTGGAATTTTTTTTTTAATGTTTATTTATTTATTTTGAGAGAGTGAGAGAGAGAGCAGGGTAGGGGCAGAGAGAACGAGAATCCCAAGCAGGCTCCATACTGTCAGTGCAGAGCCCGATTCAGGACTCAATTGCACAAACAGGAAGATCATGACCTGAGCCAAATTCAAAATCTGGATGTTTAACTGACTGAGCCACCCAGGTGCCCCACCAGTCCTGTTTTTAAAACCTGTTCTCTTTCTGTAGCCTTTTGAAGCTTTTTTGTATTGCTAGATAGGATGTTGTCTGATTCATGAATCATTCAATAAAACCAATTAGATCTTTAAAATTCACTTCGTTGAATTTTGGTTAACAAAGTCCTTAACATATGGTGAAACTGTGCATGTTGTACATTTTTTTCTTAGATGTTTATTTTTAGACATTTTCTGAATAAAAACATATCTTTGGCATTCTATGCTCAAGCTGAACTTAAAAAATCATTAAGGTCCTAATAGGAAATAACAGTAGATACTATAAATATTCTTGAAAGAAATGAATAGATTAACAAATACCATAAATATAATAAAAGAAAATCCAAAACTGTTAATGAGAAGCTATAGGTTTCTGGGAAAATAATTTGTTTGAAAATTAATAAATCTTTGTTGGGCTTTGGATTCAGTATAAACTAATTGGTATACAAAAGAAACTAGGAGAATATCCCCATGGGAATGATGGAATCCATATTGTTGCATTTGAAAGTCATAACTTTCATCCATAAATAAATAAATAAATAAATATTTGAAACAAGATTATCTCATCCGCATCATCTTCAAAAATCCATACTAAAATAATTACCATTAATCATATTTGTGAAGTGTTGGAGTTTTTCTTTACAACTTTAAGATGCTGCTAATAAAAAAAAATGTGCTTATTCCAGGTCCATCTTATTTGTGACACATACTTTTCCTTTGGCCCACTTTATATGTAAAAATACAATGATATGCCCATGCACTTGAAAATTTATGCAAAGTAATGAATTATATCACTTTTTCTATTAACATCATCTATGTTACTCTCTTCCTGAAATGATTTTCTCACAACTGTAAGCCAGAACTCTGCTTTTTAATACTTATCATTTTCCCCCAATTTTCCAATTGTAGTATAAATCCCTTTTAAAAAGTCAAATAGAATTAATAGAATTAATTTATTAATTATTTTTAATTAATTTTTGTTTTTCAGCACTCAGTTCCAAAAATAACTTTTAAAAATATAATTATAAAATAAAATAAAATAAAGTAATAAAATAAAATATATTATAAAATAAAACACAGGAAAATAAAACCACACAATTTAAATATATAGCTTAATCATGTATTGTAAGGCAGCTCTAAGTTAAAGAAAAGTACTTTCGCAGCCACTTCTGAAACCCTTCCATATGAGACATGCCAACCACAGGCCCCTTATTCTTCTGGTAACTATTATGTGGACTTTCTAGTTCTCATTTCCTTGCATTTTTAATAACATTATTACACAAAAATGCTCCTCTTGACATTAGAGTTTAGTCTTATTCATTTAAAAAATTAGTACTACTTTACGTTTTGTTTTGTTTTTTAATTTACAGGTTTTCCTTTTAACTTTTCTATTTCCTTAAACTTTACCTTTGGAGAAACGGCCATTTTGTTTGACCTGTATAGTTTTCCAAACTCTGGGTTTTGATGACTGAATAATCTTGGTGTAGGTCCACATGTATCACTGCACTCTGGATTTCCTACAACTTGGCAGCTGTATGAAGAGACTAGGTTACACTCTAGTTCAATCCCTCTGGCAAGACTATAGATGGTGTTGGTAATTATATAAAGATACATGATGCCGGGTTGTCTCCTGTTTGGATTTTAGCAGCCATTGATGCTTAAATCCTATAACCTATTATTAAATGGAGTTTGCAAAAATGGTGATATTCTACTTGTATCATTATTTTTCACTTAGTGTTTGAAATACCCTTATCTTTCATTTGGCAATCCAAGGTTTGAGCAGACTGAGGGAAATCTGGAAAAAATGCTTGATTCTTTTGCTTTACTTACCACATAACAAATAGTTTTCTATCACTCTCTGAAAATGGCATGATGAATATTACTAGATCGATCATTTTTTCTAGAGCTTTTTCAAATTTTCCTGAAAGATTTTCAGATCTTTCAGGAAAGTTAACAAATATTTATATTAATATTATATATATGATATAGATAATAAAGTACATGTAATTACATTTATAACATAGATGCTAGGAGCTAATAAAATATATATATGTGAAATACTGTATTAATACCATTGCTGAAACAATTGTTAAAATTTTAGATTTTTTTTTTTTTTTTTTGCATCTGCTTTCCCTCTCTCCATTTGATGTAGTTGTACTATAGCTACACTGGCAAAATACAAAACAATTATATACTAGATTGTCTCCCTCTTAATATACTGTTTTGGTTCTACAGAAAACTAAATTTAATGATCATCATCAACTTATTTAGGTGTCTGATCATTTTGGTTTCTGAACTCATTCTCTAGTAAATTTTTCAGAAATGACACATGAGGAAATGTTGAGTTCTTGCACACTGATAACATTTTGTCTATGACCATTATATTTGAGGATCAGTTTTGCTGGATATAAAATACGTGGCTCACTCTTTTTTCCTTAAATACTTTAAAATTTTTATGCCAATTTTGGCATAAATTATTGTTGTAAAAATACTGATAATCATTCTCCTTATAAACAGGGTAGGGTTTTTTGTTTGTTTGTTTTCGTTTTTTCTTTTTTCCAAATAACTAATTACGGTTTCTTTTTTAGAGTAAAGTAGTTTTACCAGATGTCCAGTGTTGATCATTCTAGGTAAATATACTTTGTCACACAGCATGGACTTTCAAAATGTGATTCCAAGTCTGGTTTTTTGTTTTTATCTTAGCAATTTAGCGAACCTAAATTGTAGACTTGAGGTTTGTTTGTTTTACTCCATTTCACTTTCTTTAGTTTTTCTCTTTAGAAACTCCTATTATTCTGTGTTTGATTTTATTTGCTTCTGATCAATATTAGTCATTTCCTATTCTTCATTTATTGTAGTGTTTATTTTTAATTGTCTTTTCATCTCCTATGTTTAAGGCATTATCTTTAGGGCATTGTTATTTTCTCTCTTATAGTACTTTTAGTCTGTTTTTTATTTCTAAAATATGGTTTTCTTTTATTTCTAACTATACATTTATTTCTACCACCTAATTTCTGTGTTTTTTTTTGTTTTTTTTGTTTTTTTTGCTGTTTGTTGTTTGTTTGGTTTTTACTTTTAGCCTACTATGAAATAGTAGGTTTAATTTAATCTGTGTTGTGGATATGCCTTTCTGGAATAATTTCATTGTCTGTAAGAGTATTGTTATCATCTTTACTTTCATTCTACAATATATTTGTATTGTAATAGACTTTGCTATTTTCAAAATTAAAAAAAATAGTAACTTTTTAAAATTTCTTTTACTCAGTGTTATGTGAAATCAGCTTTACTGAAATTTTAGTAGAAGCAAAATTCAGAAAGATTTTTTAAAGAATTTTTTTAAACTTTATTTTTGAGAGAGAGATAGAACAGGTGAGGGGAAGAGAGAAAAGGAGAGAGAGAATCCCAAGCAGGCTCTGAATTGTCAGCACAGAGCCTGACGCAGGGCTTGAACTCACCAACCGTGAGATTATGACTTGAACCGAAATCAAGAGTTGGACGCTTAACCAACTGAGCCACCCAGGCACCCTGAATTCAAAAAGATTTTTAGAAATTTTTATAGTATTCTCAATTTCAACTATGAATAATGATAGATTGATGTTTAAAGAATAAGTGAGAATATGAAATATTTTCAAAATTATGAAATATTAGGTAGGTAAATTTATGACCAGAATATACATATTAAGAGCACAGAGACCTTATATCTTTTTTCACTGCTTTATATCCAACATCCAGAATATAATTTATTTTAATGGGCTTATTCACAGAAAAGTTTGTAAATCAAGGGGAAACAGTCTTTATTGATTACTAACCAATTATACGGTTAGTATAATGGTACCAACCATGTCTTTTAATATATAAATGGTAATTGACAAAATATATGAATAATTGAATAAATAATTGGCAATTAGAGTTATTTATAATAATGATGTGTAAGTTTTAGAAGAAATATGTTAAGTTTTATGCCCCTCTAATTTTCAGCAATAAATTAGATCATTATCAACCTGGATACCCCAAGCAGGGGTTGTGATTTAACTGTTTGCATAGCATTTGTAAGAACAGCATTATAACATCTGAAAAGTTATATAAAAAAGAAACTATGTCCACATTGTACTGAATTATTTGGAAAAATGTTCACATATAAAATAATTTAAAATGTGTTGAAGAGATGAATTATATAATGCTCAATAAATTTTGCTTTTACTACCTGTCTCCTCTGTACTTAATATTACCTTATAAATCAAATCTATCCACTTCAATGATAGACTATTCTTTAGTGTTTTCATGCATTTAGCAATATGTTGAATTCTTCTCAGTTATATACCACAAAATAGAAATAAAAAACTTTAAATACAGCAGTTTAAACATGGGTTAAGTAACAGCTTGTAAGGGCAACAAAACATTTATGAAAGAGCAAAGAAAAAGAGAACTACAAGATGAAAAAGCCAGGAGAGGTTCCTTTAGCCAATATCACAGGGAATGTGGTTGTTGAAAAAGATAAATTAATGAAAAGTCCCTCTCTCTGTCACTCTGTCTCTCTTTCTCTACCCCTTTCTCTCCATTTTCCCCTTTGGCTAACCAGCTACATTTAGGTGTAACTGGCACATCCGTAAAGTACAGTTAAGTAAAATTTGATAGGTTTTGACCTTGACATGTGTGAAATCATCAACACAATCCAGATAACAAACCTATTCCTCATGCTGAGAAGTGTGTTGCCACTTTGTAATCTCTCCTCCCTTCTCCTCCCTGTGGCCTGGGCATTGTGAGTTGCTGACAATAAATAAAATACAATAAAAGTAATGTAACTTTTAAAGATTTATCCTCAATAGTTGCATTCCACAAATACAAGTTAGGTCATACTTATCTATGTAAGATATTCTATATTTACTACTGGTGATTTTTTTCTATGATCTCACATTTCATCTCTTCATTGGCTGATATCCCTCTTTGGTTACATAATGTTTCCCTGAGGTTAGAAGTGACGTTTCTTGGAAATGCAAAATATAATGATATAGATGCTCTTAGCATATGATTAAAGGGCTGTAATTTTAAGAACATATTTGAGGCTAATACTCAAGCTCATACTCAGAACATGATTTTTAAAAAGATATTAAATGAATACAGAGAATGAAGAATTTCTCATGATAAACTTGAAGTGGAAAAAACTTCTCAGTCTAAATTTTGGTATTAGTATTACTTTAACCTCAATCAAGTTTGAAACACATACATATGTGGGTCATATACATATATAGAGAGTTAATATTAAGTAAAGAACAGTATATATTTTTTATTTATAAACTTTCTAAGCTACAATAAAGAAGTAAACTATGTATTATATATGAATTTGGCTATTAGAAAAAGAAAGTTATATTAAAGTTAGTGCCTGATTTAGACTGCATTTTCCTTATTGTTTTTCAATAAGTCCCAGATTCCATTAAAGACAAGGAGAAGTTTCTTTCATGATACATAAATGTTGACATAAAAATTTTGTTAGTACTCTCAACATTAGGGTTATGTTAATTATGTAAGCCTATACTATTTTCTTTCCATATCAGTCCCCATTTAATTTAATTAACACGAAAAATATAGCAAAAGTAATCAAATATTTGAAATATACTTGAAGATTGACATTGTTGAAAATACAAGTAGTTCATTCCTATGTGCCTCAAAATGATGTTCCTAATGTCCTTCTTATGGTTATCTTGGCAAAATACTTTTTTACTTGATAATCTGAGATTTTAATGAATAAGAATTTTGAAGTCAAATCTTATTGTAGAACTCAGTCTTTATTTAGCTTTGGCAGATAAAGCAAGCACAGAAATCACATTTCTTGTTTTAACTCCCAATATTTATTATAGAAAAAAAACTATTTTTGTAGATAGAAAATGTGCAACATGGAGCATGTCATACATTTCCCTGTTACAAAAGTTGGAAAATGTAGGGTGGCCTATTCTGTCATTTTACATAAGTATTACTTCATTGAATTTAACAACAATAAGTACACTCTATATTTTAAGTAATTTGATAGACAGAAAAGACAGGGCTGGCTAATAGATAATTAAATCACCAAACCTGGAGTAGTGATCAATAGAATAATCTAAATAAGAAGAAAATTTTATTTTGGTATTATCCTGGGCTTTTTCTTTAACTTAGTATAGTTCGATACTTAAAATAAATTCTTCTCTTAAAAATACAAAAGGTATGCATATTAATACAAGTAATTAAGATGATGAATAAGTTAAAAAACTAAAATACAAAATATTTGATTACAGAACAAATATGAATTTAATGTGATATTTACTGTAGATCAGAAGTCCTGTCTTCAAAAAATAATAAGTCATAATTATAACTACAACAATGTAAGAAGAATCAGAAGCAAAGTCTGGCACAAAAGGAAGAAAGTAAATGGAAAACTAAAGTTTGAGTCTTAAAGGGAGCTGGGCTATCATGGCTGACTCTGGGAAGAAGGGGCTTGCGTGTTAATCTCTCTATGATTAAGCCTGCAACAGGCATGGCTAAAACTAATATTATGATCTCTTTAAGTAGATGACTTCGTGATTCCTCATAAAGCATTTACCAATTGAATCACAAACTAAAATTTTTAGTAAGTATGATGGGAAACTAAAATATCTGATTTGACATTTGTGTTCCAGATTTGCTCAATGTGATCATGACAGAGTAGATAAATCTGTTAACCCCCCCAAGGATTAAATGGCCCCAAATCACTGGCAGTCAACCTTAAGGACCTCATGACATAGATCTGGGTTCCATATAAAGGGATAAAAACCTATAAATTTTATGGCAAGTGGAGTTTATAAATAGGAAATCCAAAATAAGTATGGGTATATTTCCAACTGGATTCATTCATTTATCACTAATTCCTTCAAGTCTGTTACAGAAAAACTGAATTTACAAATGGCCATTATTAGTCCTAGGAGAGACCACTTCTAGAAACTGTAGTTGTGTTTTTTAGTACCTATAATCATAGAACCCCTGATTTTTACCTTGCTGCAAAACCATCTGGAATAGCCTTAACATTTCTTAGTTTTCCTTAAAAAACTAGGCGATTTTTTACTAAGTTCTGGTTAATGGGATGTGAGTATAGTAGGCAAATAAAATGCAGGAATTTCAGATAAGCAACACATTCTTCCAATATTTGAATATAAGTATGTTCAAATAATGCATGAGATATATTCACATTAAAAATGATGTATACAATTTCCATGCTGTTCCCATCAAAGAAATAAAACATCTTTCCTCTCTCTTCCTCTCTCTAATCCAGGTTCCTGGAACATGGTCAACATTGTTCCATTTTGTAAAATTGTAAAATGCAGATGAGGTCATCACACTAAAACCAAAACAGCAACAAGACAGAAGGTGGCAGAGTGCTAGATAACATTTTGAAACAGAGATCTCTTACAAACCTTAAAAGGGTTATTACAAGTTAAATCCAGATATTACATTGGAGAAAATAAATTCAACTCTGTTTAAGCCACAATCAAATTTTGTACTCTACTATGTACTAAAATTATATCCTAGTTAATATATCACTGTACTAACAGAAGTCATCCTGGTTGTCATTAATTAGTCTTAGATTATTTTCTTTCCCCCTTCTCTCTTTTTATCCTTCACGTGATAATTTGAGGTAAACTGTACTGTTTGTCACAATTGCTAATAGCCTAATTATGATTAATTACTTTCCTTCTATGTTCATTAATTGGCCTTAATAAATTAAAAGCAATTTAAACTGTCTTGCCCTGAAGACCCTTACCATAATTATGTAAGTACAAAAATGACTGAATATTTAGTAAAGATATTTCAAAAATGAGTAATGAAGTTTTTTAGTTAGCATACTTTTTAAAATAGCATTTATTTTATTAGAGAAGTTTTAGGCTCACAGCAAAATTGAAGGAAAAGTCCAAAAATTTCTCATATACCCCATGCTCCCACACATATATATACTTCCCCTATTTTCTGCATCCATCACTAGAATAGTACATTTGTGACAATTGAACCTAGTTTGTCTCATAATTATCACCAAAAGTCCTAGTTTAACACTGTCGTGTTGTACATTTAATGAGTTTGGGAAAATGTATAATATGTATCCATCATTATGGTATTTTCACCGACCCAAAAATCCTGTGGTCCACCTATTGATTTCTCCCTCCCCCCTGTTCCCTGACAACCACTAATCTTTTAACTGCCTCCATAGGTCTGCCTTTTCCAGAATGTCACACAGTAGTTGGAATCATATAAAATGCACCCATTTTATATTGGCTTCTTTTACCCAGTATTATGCATTCAAAGTTCCCCCATGTTATTATGTCTTTTTATGGCCTCATGTTTTTTTGTTTTTGTTTTCTAGCACAGAATAATATTCCATTATCTGGATATTCAACAGTTTATCTGTTGGCCCAATGAGGCACATCTTGCCTGCTTACAAGCTTGGCCAATTATGAATAGAGCTGAAATAAACACTCATGTGCAGGTTTTTGAATGGACATAAGTTTCAACTCCTTTGAGTAAATGCCAAGAAGTACAACTGCTGGATCATGTGATAAAATATTTTTATCTTTGTAAGAAACCACCATTCTTTGTAAGAAACTGATTCAATTTCTTTAATAGAAGTAGGCCTATTCAAATTGTCTGTTTTTGTATGAGTTTTGGCATATTGTGCCTTTTAATTGATCTATTTCACCTAGGTTATCAGATCTATAGGCATACAGTTGTTCACACTATGTCTTTATTATATTTTTAATGCTTATAGGATTTATATAATGTGCCTTCTTTCATTTGTGATATTAGTAATAAGTATCTTCTCTATCCTTTTTTTTTCTTCGTTAGCCTGGTTCAAGTGTTACTACTTTATTAATATCTTCAAAGTGCCAACATTTAGTTTTGTCTTTTTCCCTATTTATTTCCTGATTTCTGCTTCAATTTTTATTATTAAAGTTCTCCTGTTTACTTTGTATTAAATGTTCTCTTTTTTCTAGTTTCCTATGGTGAAATGTTAGATGACTGATTTTAGATTTTCCTGTGTTTCCAATATATTCATCCAATGCTATAAATTTCCCTCTATGGACTGTTTCCTATGAAACTCACAAATTTTTTGTAAGTTGTGTTTTCACTTTCATTTAATTAAAACATACTTTAAAATTTGTCATATTTAGGGAGCGCCTGGGTGGCTCAGTCAGTTAAGCGTCCGACTTCAGCTCAGGTCACGATCTCACGGTCTGTGAGTTCGAGCCCTGCGTCGGGCTCTGGGCTGATGGCTCAGAGCCTGGAGCCTGTTTCTGATTCTGTGTCTCCCTCTCTCTCTGCCCCTCCCCCATTCATGCTCTGTCTCTCTCTGTTTCAAAAATAAATAAAAACGTTTAAAAAATAAAATAAAAATAAAATTTGTCATATTTAGTGTTCTCTGAGCTTCCTTAATTTGTGGCTTGGTATCTGACATTAATTTGCAGAAATTGTTTCAAATAAGTCTTTTGTCCCTGTTTTTTTTCCTTTCCTCTGGTATCTCATTATGCATTTGTTACACATTTTATAGTTGTCTCAACGTTGCTAGATCTTCTGCTTCATTTTTCTTTTCAGTCTTTGTTTTCTTTGCTTTTTGCATTTGAAGATTCTAGTGATATATCCTATAGATCAGATTTTTTTTCCTCAGCTGTATCCAGTCTACTGAAAGGCATTCTTCATTTCTATTGTAGTGTTTTTTTATCTCTAAAATCTCTTTTTGGTTCTTTCTTATAATTTCCATCTCTCTGCTTATGCTGCTTATCTGTTCTTTCATGCTGGCAGCTTTCTCCATTAGAGCCCACAGCATTTCAATCATCTTTGTTTAATGATGGCTGTTTTAAATATCCAGTTTGAAAATTTTAACATCTCTGCTATGTAAAATTATAATGCTTGATCTGTCACTTCAAATTGTGGATTTTGTTTGTTTGTTTCTTGCCTTTTGGTAAACCTTGCATTTGTTCTTCTTTTTCTGTAGCTACTATATATGGACCTTTTGTGTTGTGGTGGTAATGTACCAAGAGGAGGAAAGTATTCCATAGCCCTACAGAATGATCTCACTCTTTTGGTAAGCCTATGCCTCAGGACTCAACTTCACAAATGTTTCTTACTTTTTCTTCCCTCTTAGGTAGGACAGGATGGCTACAGTGGACTGGAGGTGGGTATTTACCTTCCTTTATATCAGTAAGGCTATGACAATAACCCAGAAAATTAGGCTTTTGTTAACTAATTTCCCCTGAGGAACAGGTATTGTTAAGAACAGTGATTATTATGATCCTTTTTATTGACATTGTTATATGCCTGATATTCTAAAATTATATTTTTCAATCAACAATTTTTATTTATTATTTTGATAGTGTGTTTCCATGATCAAATGAAAATTTTTGATTAAAAAACAAACTAACCCTTCCATTTAGGAGAGCCAGAAGTTTATAAAGTCTAATCATCTTTTTTTCTTTTTTTAAAATATGAGAGATGGATATTAACAGGCAGTAGACCTAGAAAACACCATTTGCTTGAAGAGATAAGACAGATAATACTGGGAAGGGGGATGATAGAAGAGTAGCATGGAGACCCACTCAGCTTGTCTCTTCCCTGAAATGAAGCTAGATCAGTACCAAACCATTATGCACACCTAGGAAAATGATCTGAGGATTAACACAACAACATGCATAACATGAGCCACAGAACTCAGCAGGTACACTGTACAGAGAGGTGAACTGGGGGAGAGAAAAGCTGCAGAGGGTAGGGAAATGTTTTTGTGAAGAGAGGACAGAAGAAGGGGGAGAGTGCAGTGCATCAGGATAGTGCAGGAAAAGTACTACCCCAAAAGTATCTGGAGAAAAAAAGAAAGAGTGAAAACACCCACAAGGGACTGAACAAGAAATCTATTCCCTAAAACCATTGACAGGGACAAAGAAGAGGGTTTCAATACCACCAGGATTCTATAAATAGCAGAGTACAGAGTCAGAAATTCTGAACGTCGTACCTGGTGGTGCTCAGGTGAGGAAAAAGGGCAAATCCCCAGAAGTAGGCAACAGTGTCTGAGGGATCCATGTGCCACATGTGGAGAAGCAGTTCCCCTGCTTGGAGAGCATTTGTTAGAGACCATATGGCCTCTCCACAGGTAAAGGTCCCAGCAGATGCTGGAGAGCAGCCATGTTTGCTGGTACTGAGAAAAGATGCTACAGTATGGTGAATCTTGGTGCTAGCTGTGTGTCATAAATTGCCACAATCTCTGAACTTTTGCTGCTGCACAATCGTGTGAATGTTTTCTGGGGCAAGCTGGCACCTGGCCACTATTCAGCAAGACCCTCCCCCAGAGTCCAAACAGATCCAAGCCACAGGGATCTCTGAAGTGAGGGTTTTTGAAACACAGTCTCACCTGCAGGGAGGGGCCAGCTTGCAGGCTGACAGCTTGGACATGGACAAGGTAGAGGCAGGGAGTGAATGGAGGCCTGAGACAAAGGAGGGGTGCTTGATTGTGGGTCAATGAGAGCACAAAGTTCATGTGGCAAAGATTAGAGAGTGGGGTGAAGCCATTTCCACCTCTCCAACACACGTGCATGCATGGGCACTGATGCCACAGTGATCCATCCCAGTAAGCTAAACAGCACCCCCTACAGAAGAACGGAGCTGTTACACCAAGCCATGCCCAACTGTGCCCTCCAAGCACCTCCCCTAGAAGACCAGCACAAGTCTCTCCACCTTCTTAGTCAAGGAATATAGAATTCTTCATAGTTTGAGTTCTAGGGGAAACTAGATGTAACTTCATTCAGGTTTCATTCTATTTTCTGGCTCATTTATTCATTTTTTGTTTGTTTATTTTATTTTGTTTTTCCTTCTGTCTTTGTTTAAATTGTTTTTTTTTCTTTCTTTTATTATTCTGGGAAACAGAAAGAAAAAATTTTTTTTTTCATTTTTTAAAATTGTTTATTCTATTTAATTTTCTTTATTTCATTTTATTCTATTTTATTATATCATTTTTTTATTTTTACATTTTTTTACCTTTTTTTTCTTTTTCTTATCCCTTTTTCTCTATTTTATCAAGTTTCTTTCAACAAGCAGACCAAAACACACCTAGGATCTACCTTTGTTTGTGTGACTTTTTATTTTGTTTTAAACTTTTTAACTTTTATTTTTTTATGTTATTAATTGTTTTCTTCCTCCAGAATGACAAAACAAAGGAATTCACCCCAAAAGAATGAACAGGAAGAAATGACAGCTGGGGCTTAAGTAAAACAGATATAAGCAAGCTATCTGAACTAGAATTTAGAACCACATTAATAAGAATACTAACTGGGGTTGAAAAAGTATAGAATCCCTTTCTGTGGAGGTAAAAGAAGTAAAATCTACTAAGGGCAAAATTAAAAAGGCTATAAATGAGATGCAATCTCAAATAGTTGCCACAACAGCCAGGATGGATGAAGCAGAGCAGCAAATCAGCAATACATAAGATGAAATTATGGAGAATAATGAAGCAGAAAAAGAAAAAAAGAGGAAAACAAAGGCAAAAGAGCACAATACAAGACTTAGATGACTCGGTGACTTATTAAAAAAGAATAACATCCAAATCATAGGAGTCCCAGAAGATGAAAGAGAAAAAGGGGCAGAAGTTTTATGTGAGCAACTTAAAGTGGAAACCTTTCCTAATCTGGGGAAGGACACAGACATCAAAATCCAAGAAGCACAGAGAACTCCCATTAGATCCAACAAAATGTGACCATCAACAAGGCATATCATAGTCAAATTCACAGAATACACAGACAAGGAAAGAATTATCAAAGGAGAAAGGGGGAAAAATCTTTAATCTATAAGGAAAGACAGATCAGGTTCACAGCAGAACCACAGAAACTTGGCAAGCCAAAAAGGAGTGGCAGGATATATTCAATGTGCTGAATCAGAAAATCATGCAGCCAAGAATTCTTTATCTAGCAAGGTTGTCACTGAAAATTGAAGGAGAGATACAGAATTTTCCAAACAAAAACTAAAGGAGTTTGTGACCACTAAACCAATCCTGTAAGAAATTTTAAGGGGGGGACTCTTTGAGTGGAGAAAAGATGAAACAAAACAAAAAAGAACAAAAGCAACAGAAACTAGAAAAGACAACAGAACATCACCAAAAACTCTCAACTCTACAGGCAACACAATGGCACTAAATTCATATCTTTCAGGACTCGCTCTAAATGTCAATGGACTAAACACTCCAAAAGACACAGGATATCAGAATAGATAAGTAAACAAGAACCATCTATACGCTGCTTACAAGAGACCCATTTTAAACCTAAAGACACCTGCAGATTAAAAGTAAGGGAATGCAGAACATGTATCATGCTAATGGTCACCAAAAGAAAGCTGGAGTAGCCATACTTATATCAGAAAAGCTAAATTTTAAAATAAAGACTGTAACAAGAGATAAAGAAGGACATTATATCATAATTAAGGGGTCTATCCACCAAGAATATCTAACAATTGTAAACATTTGTTCCCCCAACAGAACACCCAAAGATACAAATCAATTAATCACAAACATAAAGAAACTCATTGATAATAATACCATAATAGTAGAGGACTTGAACACCCCACTTATGGCAATGGACAGATCATCTAAACAGGAAATCAACAAGAAAACATAGGTTTGAATGACACACTGGCCTGGATGGATTTAACAGATATATTCAAAACAATTCATCCTAAAGCAGAAGAATACACTTTCTCTTTGAGTACACATGGAATGTTCTCCAAAAAAGATCACATACTAGGACACAAAGCAGCCCTCAACAAGTACAAAAAGATGGAGATCAGACCTTGCATATTTTCTGAACACAATGCTATGAAATTCAAAATCAACCACAAGAAAAATTTTGGAAAGACCACAAATACTTGGAAATTAAAGAAAATCCTACTGAAGAAAGAATTGGTCAACCCAAAAATTAAAGAGGAAATTAAAAAGTACATGGAAGCTGATGAAAATGAAAACACAACAGCCCAAAACCTCTGGGATGCAGCAAAGACAGTTCAAAGAGGGAAGTATATAGCAATCCAGGCCTTCTTAAAGAAGGACGAAAGGTCTCAGATACACAACCTATCCTTACACCTAAAAGAGCTGAAAAAAGAACAGCAAATAAAGCCCCAAACCAGCAGAAGACAGGATATAATAAAGAGCAGAAATCAATTTATATATATATATATATATATACACACACACACACACACACACATACATACACACACACACACATATATATATATATATATATACATACACACACACACATATATATATAAACAGAACATCAATAACAATCAATTGATAACATTGAATGAATTAACAAAATTCATAAACCTCTAGCCAGACTGATTAAAAAGAAAACAGAAAGGACTCATAGAAATATGAATGAAAGAGGAGAGATCACAACCAATACTGCACAAATACAAACATTAATAAGAGAATACGATGAACAGTTTTATTTTGAGATATTTATATAACCTATCATATTTTGAAAAAATAACTCAAGCAAATATTTAGCTGGGTCCTAATATAAACCTTTAGGAGTTTCTCCTTTCCAGCATCACTTACAATATGTTCTTATATTATAGCTGTTTTGCATGGGGCACCTGGGTGGATCAATCAGTTAAGTGTCCAACTTCTGCTCTGGTCATGATCTCACAGTTTGTGAGTTTGAGTACTGTATCAGGCTCTGTGCTGACAGCTCAGAGCCTGGAGCCTACTTCAGATTCTGTGTCTCCGTCTCTCTCTCTGCCCCTACCCTGCTTGCACTATGTCTCTCTCTCTCAAAAATAAACATTAAAAATTTTTTAAAAATAAATGTTTTGCACATAGATTTTAATTCCAAAGGACTGATAACTGATGTGCTGGAAGAGACTTCTATAATAATTCCTCAATGAGTGGTAGTTAGAATACTAAAACAACATATTTAAATTGTTACTTAATCAACAATATTGCCCATTATTTTGTGGGAAATGTGTTGTGATCATAAACTCATTTGAATACACAGCTGTCTGTAAATCAATGCCATACATAACTTTCAAAACTAACACATTTCAAAAGATTGCCTTTTAGCACATTTTCAAATTCATTGGTAATATGAAGTAATGATCATTGTACAAAAGTCAGCATAATGCGTTGGATGAATTAACACAACTGCAAGTTAGTCTCAGCAACTGCAGGTTAGTCATAAATAGGTATACAGGAAATCCAAGAAAAAACAGATTTTTAAAACGAATTTCAAGTCTATGAACCTTGCTGTGTGTGTGTGTGTGTGTGTGTGTGTGTGTGTGTGTGAAGATTCTTAATAAAGTAAATACACAAACCCATATGTAGATATAAATTTCTGAAAACCCCCGTAGTTTCTTTTGAGCTTTGCAAATATTTAATCTTCTTGATATACAAGGTACCTGGGCCTCTGGTTTCTCTGCTGTTACTCCAAGAAAAAGGGATTTCACAGCATGCACATCACTGAATAAGTCACCATATAAGCCAATTATCAGGGTCATCTAAAAAGTGCACTGCTTTCCTGCGGTTAAAAAAACTGTAAATCCAGCAGGAAGAATATGTATCCTATGTAAATTCTTTCCTTTTATAGAAAGAGTTAGTGGGCTAAATGGAAAAAGGAAGAAATATGCCTCACTGGATTGATGATGCAAGTTTCTCAATGTTATCCATGTTAAAATTAATTTAACCTTCTTTAAGTATCCTTATGTTATCTGAGTGTAGAAGTTAGAATGTTTTATACTGCTTGAATGAACTACTCTAAATTCTTCAGTATTTCAGTCAAAACTTGCTCACCATTTGGTTAAAATAGTTAGCATAATCTCACTGGACATCAAAACATGCACACACACACACACACAAAATGATATTCAAAATTTATCAAGTATGTAACTTAACATAACTTATATTAAGATACTATGCATTGAGCGCACAAAGTCCTTACTTTAAACATGGATTTGCTCAGAGATTTTATGATAATATATAAGCTAATCGGCCTATATGTCTTGATGCTCATTAAAGTTAGCTGATTATGCCAGATTTAGGGTTAAAACATTCTGTGAAATTTGATAAAACTATTATGATTGCTTATTTTGTTTCATTTAAATATTCCTCCTCCCGGGGCGCCTGGGTGGCTCAGTCGGTTAGGCGGCCGACTTCGGCTCAGGTCATGATCTCGCGGTCCGTGAGTTCGAGCCCCGCGTTGGGCTCTGTGCTGACAGCTCAGAGCCTGGAGCCTGTTTTGGATTCTGTGTCTCCCTCTCTCTGACCCGCCCCTGTTCATGCTCTGTCTCTCCTGTCTCAAAAATAAATAAAAACGTTAAAAAAATTAAAAAAAATATTCCTCCTTCCAACACTACCAAGTTATCACAGTATGCTTTCTTGTATTTCCTTAATGACTAGTACATGTATTCTTTTCTGACAGATATCTCAACATACACAGTTCCAACCATCCCAGCTTTCTGTTTTAGTTAACCACCTTTGTCCACCAACCAGTACATTGTTATTTGTCCATTTAGTGGTTTTCATAGCCTATTCAGGTCGTGATTGTCTCCTTTATCTATGTAATCTAAAGATTGGCATACATGTAATAGTTCATGTAAAAACATAGTCTTCTTTAGTTTCCTAAATTTTGTACAAAGATACAAATTAACTATGAAGATTTGAACTATTTAACTTTTCATCCAAAATATCTTTGAGAAGAAATTGGGAAGACAATGATCATTGTATGATTTAGTTTTGGATAAGGAAGAGCTTATCACTTTCACTTTCGAAATAATCTTTCTTTGTGACTCTTACTATAAATATCACAGTCATAAACATTGTTAAACACTTACATTATCTCTATTGCCAGTATCTTAGATGAGGTGTCATCACCTTTCACTATAATAATAGCATTATGTCCTCAGAAGTGACTTATACAGTTCCCACCACTAGAAAACATTTCTTTTAATTTCTTCCTTAAATATTTTCCTTAATTACTACATTTTTAAAAGTAGGGGCCAAGTGTGCTTTGATTTAGATAGCAAAGTTCACACATATTGTGAATACTTACCTAGATAACCATAGATGGAATATTTATGTCTATGAGATATCAGTGTATAGTTTATGATCAATTCACACAATGAACTCAAAATTGTCTTCTTTAATGATATATGCCAAAAAAGTAAAGAACACTTGATATATAATTTATGTGACTACATCAAACAATGTCTACATGTTACCATATATACTACTGTATGAACAAAGCATTGGCAGATATTTGAATAAGTTTATGAGAGTTGTGGATGATACCATGTTAGGATCTGCATGTAATTTTTTCCTATACATATTTGTGAGGTTTGTTCTAGGATATAATTAATTTAGAGTCTGAGTGTTCAGGTTCATTATGAATTCATGATTTTCTAGGTGTGTCTAGAATAGTGATCTGTATGGGGCATTTTACTCCTGATATCTGAGGCAAGATTATCCTGGGCATTCTATACAATATCATAAATTATTCAATTTGTCTGGTGTAGCTGGTGGGAAAAGGCACTTTCTCAGCCTTGTATGAACACAGGGCATTGTTCTCTAATCTTTTTGGATTTTATTTTTAACTCGGCTTTGGGTAGTTTTCTCAAACACTTGTGCTGATTAGTATTCAGACTCTATTCAGATATGCAGAATTATCTCTCTGTAGTTATCTTCTCTCCAGTAATCTTGGTTGTAATTCTCAGCCCAGTTTTTCTTTCTGAACCTTCAGCTCTGTCTCTTCAACTCAAATCATGGAGTTCTCTGGACTCTTGCCTTGCTTTCCCTTTCCCTGCCTCAGCATGTGAATTCTCTCAAGGAAGTAGTGAAGAAAGTATTTTCTTTGTTTCCCATCTGTCAGAAAACATTACTCATTGTCATCTGGTGTCTTGAAAACCATTGCATATGTTCACATAGATAATGCAGATAAACAAAGAGATAGATGATATAGATGATAAAAATAATACAGACAGATACAGAGATAGAGACAGAGACAGAGATAGAGATAGAAATAGAGACAGATATTAGATGTTTCAGATAGGAAGGTAAATTTGGTCACTGATATTCCATCTTGGACACAGGTGGCAGCCCCTCAGAATGTGTTTATTTTAAATGTGTCTATTATTCAAGTTTGAGAGACATTGATATGATTGATAAATATTGATATATAAAGCCAAATATTAGATTGTCATATATAATAAGCTCTTCTTTCACATAAGGATGAAGTCTTGATCTTTCAAGGAAGCTTGAGCTGCAATGGCCACAGAATTTGAATTTTTCTCATCACAAAATCAGTTGAGGACCTAATAAAAATGCAGATACCTATGCATTCCTCTCAACCAGCTGAAGCGGAGACTCTGGTTTGGGCCATTTAAGTAAGTCTCGTAATTATTTTTATTTTTACACTCCTAAATTTTGAAAGCCCGTGTTCTAGATTATTCATATCTACCCTCTTCTTAGTAATCCTGTTTTTTTAATCATATAAACTGTTTTTAACTGTTGCAGATTATAGCACCATGAACTGTGAAGACATGGATATAACATTTATTAAGGACCTAGTATGCATTTAGCATGGTACAAGGTATAGTTCGGGCATTGTTTCAGTAGTTAACTATTATACATTATTTTTTAATGAGAAATCAAAGGTTATTTGCATATCTTTTGAACAGAATCTTACAAGTTCAGTTTTAAAACTCCATATTCTGACTTCAAAGGTAATGTTTCTCCTAAAGCCTCTTTAGTATGTGACCTAACCATATTCTTTGCTTTTGTATTTTTTTTCCAAGCCATTAGAAAATATACTTGCTTTGTTTCATCAACTTCTTTCCATTTCCCCCCTTGAACTGGCTCCATGTTCTGCTTATTTGTTTCTTTTTGTTTGTTTGCCATATTTTCCTGCGGTGATAGACTATCTCAATCCAGCCTCAGAGGGTGGCCATAGGATACAGATAAGAATTTTCAGTATAACATGGAAGCATCTATAACACCAGTAAAGTTCTATATATAAAATATCAACTACATCAATAAGCTATTTTTTAATTATCCATCTATATAATTATTTTTTAAAATGTTTAATGTTTATTGATTTTTGAGAGAGAGAGAGACAGAGTGCAAGCAGGGGAGAGGCAGAGAGAGAGGGAGACACAGAATCCAAAGCAGGCTCCAGACTCTGAGCTGTCAGAACAGAGCCCTACATAGGGCTAGAACTCGCAAGCTGTGAGATCATGACCTGAGCTGAAGTCGGACGTTTAACCAGCTGACCCACCCAGGCACCCCTGTATTTATTTCTTAGAATTAAATATAAGAAATCAGACCCCATAAATAAAGTCATTATCTATTATTTAATGCTTCAGAAATATATTTCTGAGTCAATAATGTAACTTTTATTTCCAAGCAGCTTCTTTTAAAATCAATTAAAATGTAAATGGTTTAATATTTATTAAAAGATCAATGTATATCAAGAAACCCACTTACTTTGCTAGCATAAGTGACCAACCAAATAATAACATCAGATTTTCAGTTATGCATTTAATTCATATTTATTTCAGATTGCAAAACTTATAATCATGAATAGTATTAAATTTTTCTCAGAACAATAAAGATGTAAGTATGCATGATCATTCAGAGATAAAACTTATACTGAAGGTCTTAAAAAATAGTAAAAATGAACAGATCAGCTTTTTAAAAGTTAAAACAATTATAGTTGGAGAACACTTGAAAGCTATTTTCAAATCTAACATTTTTAACTTGCTGTGTAGGCATTGTTTGTTCAACTGTTGCTTTGTCTTTATAAATAGAATAGTTAATGTATTCAACAAATGTATGAGGGATTGCATTTTATGAAGAAAGAAAGTAAGTTTATCTTATCTGGCCAACATAAAATTTTCATAAACTCTTTGCGGTATTTAGCCAACATGTAATTCTCATAAAAATATTTTAAACCCTTTTAGAGTAACTTATAAATGTACCTGTTCCTTGCATTTTATTTTATTTCATATTTTAACAATACTCTGTTGCTATCTAATGGAAGCATAGCTAAAAGGTAATATATGTGTAGGGAAATACATAAGTGGCTATGGTTGTTTACAGGCATATGAGTGATTTATAGCTCTGTAATATTATAAAGCTGTTGGCAAACAGGCAAAAACTGCAAAAATTTTTAAGTCCTCCTCCTCCCCACAACTTTGTAACAAAGATATGTAGTCCATCGATGTGTATTTGGTGGGCACAAATGAGTAATGCTATGTTAAGTATTATAAAGGATAACAAAAAAGCTTAAGGCTTTTACTGTCATTCATCCCAATGTATCCTTAGGGACCCCTTTAAAATATCATATACATTATTACTTTACCTGATTTGCCTTCTATACCACCACAGCTCAGCAATAATATTTACTATATTGTATTACACCCATTTGTCTCTCTAAAGGCAGAATTTATACCTCTTTTTAGCCTTGTATCCCTAGCAACTAATGCACAACCTGGTTTAAAGCATGTGTTCAATAAACATTTGTTTTAAGATTATGATGGAGGGATTATCAGATTTTCAGTCTCAAAAAATAGGATTTCATAGAGAAGATAAGTTTCAACTGTTTGAAGCAATTCAAAGCAGTACAGATAAAGTGCTCAATAAGTAGCATATAACATAAGGAAATGGGTAGAAAGAATGGCTTTACAACATTTATAGATATATTTTGTAAATTATGCAGAACTATGTAATTATGCAAAACTGAAGTTTTAGTAGTCTTCCTTCCAAGAGAATCAGATATTAAATCCATTAAAAGTTTAAAATGATTCACTAGAAAGATGAAAATAAGCCAATTAAAAAATGGCAAGCATGTGCTTCGGTTTTCACAGCTTAGCATAGCACTGTTCTATTTTCAATGCTACATTTATCTTTCTTAATGTGGGATTGACTCCAATTGGCTAAAAATACTGCACCCTTTTTTAGTTCAATATTTGAGGTTCAAAAAAATTGTTCATTTTAAATATTGGGTTAAGTTGTGTCTGATTTTAAATTCTATCATTTGTACCACACACAGACATGAATATGCTTCTTTAATAACACAGACTATAAATGGCAATGCTTTGTTTGTTTATCCTATTCTCATGATTATAATCTGGACTGAGTTTTTAAAGTAGGGTTGGTTTAATCCAGTTATCTATATATGAATATGTCCATATGTGTTCTTAAATTGGGAATTACCATGCCACCATGTTCAGAAATATAAACTGGGCCAGTATTTCTATGCATTAATTTAAACAGTACTATACAATAAGATTTTTCAACTTGTAATTCCTGCTCAACATATAAATAGCTCCAATACTAAGTTAGTATGAAAAATAATTGTCTTTCCTCTTAGACACTTTGGATTCATGTTCCCCTTGGGTTGAATATTAGTAGTATCAATCATTCTAAGGTGCTAATGTGTATTATTTCTGAGATTGATGGCCCTGTTAACTTTATTGTCTGTGCATACACAAAAGCCTGAAATTCTTTTTGGTGAACAGCCTTAAGTAGTTGGATTTTAATCAAGATTTGTCTTTCTCCCAGTGAGTTCTGGGACTACTTGCTTTATGAATTAATCTGGAAAATAGTTCACTCCCTTTTGAAAATTCAGGCTTATTTCTGTGCCAGTTATCTCTGCCACAATTAATGTTCCTCAAAAAATTAGCTTTACCTGCCTTTCCAATTGTTGAAAGTTTATCTAAGCTACTCATGCTACCTCAGCATCCATTTTATTTGCCTAAGCTGCCTATAGGGACCTTAAATCAACACCAGCCCCTCATGCATGGACATGTCCTGGAGAGCAGCCCACAGAGCCACAAGCCAATGTAAGTTGCTGATGTGACTTCCACAAAAGCCCTTGTGATCAACTGTCTTTCCTGCCTGCCACAGCCTTCCCCTTGTGCACTTCTTAAATAAGATCCCTGTGAAGCTCACCAAAACCCTGCTCCTTTGGTTTACATTGAGTAATCTGGCCCTACCCTGAGAACCCCAAAGCACTCTACAAATGGGCCCTAATAAATGCATGTGCCTCATGTCCTGTCACTCTGTCTGCCTACATCCTACCTTGACCTTGCTGGGTAGGCCCTTGAGTCAGGCCATGTAACTCCTCCAGTACTTAAAAGTAATAAACTTTTCTTTTTCAATTTTTCTTGTGGTCTTTAGTCGGACTTTGACTCACCATCGGGTACCTTATGCTTCACTTAACAAATGTTCATTTAATAAAATCATAACACCAATATGTAGAAGATATGACCTCACCCCTAAGGAAAAGGTGTAAAAAGTACCTTGAGAACAAATTTTTTGTTTAAATGTATATTATCTGAATATAAAAAATGACATTCTGAATCATGTTCTTAAATACATTATGTTGATTATGGAAAGATGCTATAATTGTGTTTGTAATACTATAGGTAATTTTATAATTATTGTATGAAAAATGTGTATACTTAGTTTTTTTTTTTTTCTTTTTTTTTTTCAACGTTTTTATTTATTTTTGGGACAGAGAGAGACAGAGCATGAACGGGGGAGGGGCAGAGAGAGAGGGAGACACAGAATCGGAAACAGGCTCCAGGCTCCGAGCCATCAGCCCAGAGCCCGACGCGGGGCTCGAACTCACGGACCGCGAGATCGTGACCTGGCTGAAGTCGGACGCTTAACCGACTGCGCCACCCAGGCGCCCCAAAAAATGTGTATACTTAGACATAAAAATGTTTATTATTAGTTCTGAAAACAAAATCTCTTTTTCTCATCAAAATATGTAGGAACAGTCATCTCAGCTCTGACTTTTCCTTACTGGGATATTGAGACAGTAAAGTAATATGTTTAGAGAAGTGTTTTAATATTTCTGCTGAAAAGTGAGCAGAGAAATAATGTGGTAGCTGTATAAGGATACGCCATCAAGATAGATGCTTGTGTCCTTTTCTTTTAATGTGATATATTAGGGTACACCTTTAAGCTTAAAAGGATTGATCCAGTAGAGGTAAAGGGAATAATCCGGTAAAATAAAAAAAAAAAAAAAAAAACAATTTCACAAATAAAGGATGGAGCCCAAAACTCCCTGATTTGTGTATAGAGAGTGAGAATATTTCACGAATGAAAGGATTAGATACAGATAGGTAAAAAGGAAAATCATATAATTAAGAATACAGGAGATATGTTATAGGTACAGAAGTAGATTATATACATGGCATAGATTTGATAATATGAGTTCGTTCTCACATGATTACAACTATTTTCTTGGTGAAATAAGCACAAATTAATTGGTTGAAATTGAGGAAAGGCAGCAAATACTGTAGAATTTTTTAAAAAGTGTAATGTGATAAGTGAGAGTAAATTTACTAAAGAAAATAATTAATCGAGAATTAGATATTAGGTAAACTTACTTTGGAAGAAATTGCTTGTGCTTCTATCTTGTTTTCTCCATTCACTGTTATCTGAAACAAGTTACTTAATATTTCTATACCTGTATAGAAACCTTCTCTGTATATTTGTGATAATCATAACTTCATCATAATGCATTTGAGATTAAATTTGTTTATATATTATGCTTAAAACATATGTTTTATTAGTTTCGTTTATTATTAAGAATTTACATTCTGTAGTTACACTGTAAAAATTTTAAAACTCTGAATGTTCTTTGTTGTTGCCATTTTCCACAATTACCTCAGCTTCCCTTTTGCAAAACTAATGTAGGTGGGGTTTTCCTATAAGATATAAGTGAAAAGATTCAGTAGCAAAATACATGAGTGTGTATTCCATAGAGCAATCTTGGTTTGTTTCATGGAATACAAGTTGGGTAAGAAGTCAGAGTGAATAATTTGGATATTCTGAGAAGATATATGAACGTTGACATGTTTGTACTAGAATATGAAACTTTAAAGATAGGATGCTGTAATATGAGAAAAGAAAATTTAAAATCAAAGTTCTGGAGGTGATGTAATTATTAGAAATGAAAATAATTTATAGAATTAAGAAAATATAATTAATTAAATTTATGTATTAAACTAGTAGTGATAAAAAGGTCTTGCCTAATTGTCATGGAAGAGAGTGGCTAACCTAGGAAAGATGAAAGATCACTGGAAATTTAAAAAAAATAAAGAAACTAAGCAATTAGACCCTAGCCTCCTAGGTGTTAAATAGTGTTTTAGTCATTAGGACTATTAAGGAATCAAATGGTTATTATGGCGCTTACATACACAGAATTTCATTTCTCCCTCCTGTTAAGATTTGAGACTCCATGAAAGCTGCTTTGTTCTATGAAGAAAAAGCAAAAAGAACAAACTGCATTTCAAAGTGGAAGCTTTAAGAATCAATGAACAATTGATTGCTGTATCAACCTAATATTAAGCAAAACTATTCTCCTTCAATGTGGTCTCTCAAATGATTAAGATGAGAAAAGCCCTTTAACAATCCATTCTGGACATGTATAACAAATAAGAAATGTATCCAAATTATTTCAGACATGTACATCTGGGGCTGGTGTGTCAGAAGCCATCTTGTCTGACAAGTAGATTGTTAACATAGTTGCTGAAATAACCAAGAACAATGCTTACCTATACCAACAGTGGTGAGAAAGATGCTAAATCTTTAACAATTAGATGCAAAGAATCTGGACATTAGGAAATGAATGCAACGGTTCATTTAGAAAATCCACACGTTAATTCTGAGACACTTTTTCTCCCAGCTGCTGGTTGTTTTGGAAGTTAGGAAATCTCAGGTAAGTCCCTTTCTGGAAATTGCCTTCAGCCTAATAAAGTGCTTCTTCCATAAAGTCCAGCTAGGGGTCAGCCCTATCCAATAACTGATAATCCTATGGGCATACATGCCAGTCTCCTTGCCTTTAAAAGGATGATCTGGATGAGTCATTCCAGGTCCAGAGCTGTCAGAAGGATTTGTTGAAGCCTTTGCTGTAACTGCATTGCAGTTCAACTCTTCATTTTGCCCTGTTCTGCTTTTTACACTCCTATATATGTGTTGACTCTGAGGGCACTCTCCAATAAAATTCCTGTTTAAAAATTCCTATTCCAATATTGATTTCCTAGGAATCTGGTCTATTATAATTCTTTCCAATAGCAGCTCAAAAGAGCAGACCCTCAGTTGGAAATTTGTGACTGGATCACCTATCAGCATATTGGAAATATGGATCCCATTAATTGTAGTAGGTAAATCAATTAAAATTCATAACACAGAAGAACAATGCAATTATGGGAAAAGTTACAGATGGCAAATTGTTATGGAACATTAATGAAAGGTGGAAGAAAATTATGGTAAGTGCACTATTATGAGAACAATGGAGTTAGATGTCCTATGCAGAATGCCATTAATGCGTTGGAGAAAGACAACATAAAAAATGAAGGATGAAAATTAACCAATTAAAGACAAGTGTGAAAGTCAGGAAGATATTGTGACATATTATAGGGACAGTCATCTCTTGCTGGGCCACAGAAATATTAGAGTATAAGGAATAAGACTTATTCATGAATAAGTATGAATAAATAAGCTTATTCATGAAGAAGTATGAATCCTCATACTGAATTCTTGGTCTGTGGGTTATTATAATGACAGATGCCAAGTAGAAGACTTTGGAATTATCCCTCATTCCAGCCTAGGGTGTACTTTAAAATAATTATAATATACTCCAATGGGAATGGAGAGAGTTACATCACCCTTAAAGATGGATGGTGCTTCCTATTATATCTCTGTTTAATTTGTAATTCCCACCCCTACAAAAACTAGGAATATCCTCTAACATCCAATTAACACTCTACTTGCATCTTTAGTAGATCAACATGGTGTCAGAAATATTGTAAGTGATCATTGAGCAGGGAAACGTGTTATTTCCCATCACTATCAGGAAGGAGTACCAGAAACATGTGGATTCATTTGGAATAAACAAGATTTACATATCTGCCCTAAGGAAATGTTAATTATTTTGCTTTCTAAAATAGCATAGTCCAAAGGGACCTTCCAAAATATCAAGTTGGTCCATTAAATGGACAACCTAACATTAATCTGGATAAGTTAGAAGTATCAAATTTGATGGAAGGGACTAGTAAGACATATGGCTCCAGAAAATAGGACATAACCCCTATGAAGATTCAATAACCACTATAAAATCAGGAGGGGTCTTTAGGAGCACAGTGATTTGGGACATGTAACTTATCCCCTTCAAAGTACTGGAGCAATTATTATAATTTGAACTTGTCCCCCAAAAGAAGTAAGCACATTCTTGGGGCACCTGGGTGGCTCAGTCAGTTAAGTGTCCGACTTCGGCCTAGTTCATGATCTCACAGTTCAAGAGTTTGAGCCCTGCGTCAAGATCTGCACTGACAGCTGAGACCATGGAGCCTATTTCAGATTCTGTGTCTTCTTTCCGTCTGCCCCTCTCCCGCTTGCTCACGTGCACGCTCTCTCTCTCAAAATTAAACAATAAACATTAAAAAATAAAAAAATATAAAATAAATTTAATAAAATTGTGTGGTAGTGAGAACAGGACTTATTAAAAAAAAAAGAAGTAAGAACATTCTTCTGTAGACCTCTTTGAATTCTAGGGCCATCATATTCAACATTTAGGAAAACTACTCTGATTAATTTACCAAGTGACATGAACAGAAGGCTCTTGGCACTGACTAGGTCCCAGAGGGGGAAAAAAACTCTCTCCAACAGGACAAGATTATGTTAAAAGTATGCCCACAATTAGGCTCTCATGACCTAATAACCTCCCAAAGGCCCACCTCCTAATACCATCACCTCAAAGATGATTCAACATATGTATTTGGGGAGAACAAAAACACGCAGACCACAGAAGGCCATTATGTAGAATACTTAAAGAAATCCCACAGCTTAAAATGTAAAAAATTCAATCAGAATATGGGCAGACAATACATGCAGACATTCTGCATGAGAATATTTATGTTTGGCTAACAAGCATATAAAAATATTGCATGGTAACAGAACTTCATTATACTTATTGTGATTAGCATTGAGTAATGTAATGTCAAATCACTGTATTGTACACCTGAATGTATATAACATTGTGTATCAACTACACTTACACATCAATAATTAAGAAAAAAAAATGCCAAAAACTGTTGAACATTAGCCAGTAGAGAAATGCAAAAAACATAATAATGAGAAATCACTACACACCTTATAGAATGGCTGAAATAAAAAGGAGTGATAGTACAAATGCTGGAGAGAAAGCAGAGAAACTGGATCTGTTATTCATGGCTGATTGGAATGTAACACAGTTTGTCACTCTGAAAAACACTTAGGCAGTTCCTTTTAAAACAAAAAGGAGAGTTATCATAACACCCAGTAGTTACTTTCTTGAATATGTATCCCAGATAAATGAAAGCTTATTTTCTATTTTTTTTAAGTTACAGATTTTTTTTATGTTTATTTACTTATTTTGAAAGAGAGAGAGAGAGAGCATGCAAGCAGGGGAGGGGCAGAGAGAGACGGAGAGAGAGAATCCCAAGCAGGCTCCGAGTTGTCAGCACAGAGGCCAATGCAGGACTCAATCTCACCAGCTGAACGTGAGATCACAACTTGAGCTGAGGTCAAGAGTGGAGGCTTCACTGACTGAGCCACCCAGGTGCCCCTGAAGCTTACTTTTATGCAGAAACTTGTGACATGTGCGAAAAAAGCAGCCATCACCTGAAAAGTCTCAAGGAGAGCAGTACGGGCAGCCAAATGAATTAAGGAAGAGCACAACAGAGAAAGGAACTTGACAACAATAATATATGGTATTGGGGGTTCTGTTAAAGATGTGCAATAATATCAAATGGACAAAGAAAAGAGTGCATGGGTTGCTTGTAATTGGGGTGTTCAAGATGTGACTCTGTGATCTCATTCAATCCTGTGATTTTCAATGCCATCTAGGGACTAATGACTTTGAAATCTATATAACTAGCTACTGCAATCCTCTTTAATTCTAGCCTATTTAACCAAACATCAATGAGCAACATCTCCATTTGGCTGTTTAACAAGCATCATAAAATTAAAGTATCCAAGATTGAATGCATGATATTTCCAGTCCCAAACCTTTTTCTTTAGTTTCTTCCTTCTTAATCATAATGTTGCCATTAACCTTGACACTCAAACCTAAACACTGAAGTCATCCTTGATTTTTTCACCTCACAGCTCATAATCCATCGACTCATCCCGTCAGTTCTACTAAAAATCATTTCCCCACTTTAACAACATATCACCACCTTCAATACCAAACTCAATCCCAAGGCATCAGCATCCCTGACCTAAACTAGTCTGTTTACCTTTTATTCCAATTCCCTGTTATCACTCATTTCCCTGGTGCCACTTTATTTTTCTTATAGTCTCTTCTCTAAAACAACTTGTGTGATGTTATTTTGTGCAGAACTTATCATGCTTTTGATCAAAATCCTCTAATGCCTTCATGCCACATTAGATTAACATCTTACAAAAACACACACACAGATACACATGCAGACATAACTTTACAAAGATCCACAAAGTCATTGCTAGAATCTTCCTTAGCTACCTCTTCAAAAGCATCTCTCCTACACACTATAAGCTATAGCCGCACAGCTTCTATTTCTTCCTTGAACACTCCAAACTTATTTCTACCCCAGAGCTTTTATACTTGCTTCCTTCTAGCATGAAATGCTTTCCTTACAGCGTTCACAAGATTAAGTTTTTGTTTAAATGTCACCTCCTCAGAGAAGATATAAGTGATTTCTATCAGAAACACCTGGCCTTCTGCACACATCCCTCACTATCAATTCTGATTTCCCTCACAGCACTGGCCATTACATGAAGTATTATTTCTCCTTTTTATTTTATTCTGTTAGCACAAGAATTTTAAGATCCGTAAGTCAGGTCCATGTAACTCAAGCAATAAAAACAATGACTAGCACATAGTGAGTAATCAGTAATATATTTTCAAAGAATATTAACTGAGTAATAGAGCTTAACAAAAAAGGTAAACAAAATGTTCAAATATATGTACATGATTGAAAAAGAAACACATAAAAAACTAAAATGTAAAACCTACAGACATGAAAATTAGAGACATCATGCCAGAAATACTATATATCAATGTAAAGTAGATTTTTAAAAAGGCAATTTTTTTGCTGGGAAAATAAGTTACAGTGAATGCTTATGTCTATTTTAAACAACGTAATTCACATTTTTACTCCCTAACTCATGCCAAAGACTATGCCATATTTAGTATAGACTAAGAAACAATGTATGCTGCAATAATATCCTTATAATTTAGGATAAAATGGAAACATTTTGTGAAAGCCTTTTTATCTATATAGACAGTAAGTTCTTGGGGTGATATTACTTCAAAGGAGAAATAACTTCTAAGGAGCAGTCAACAATGGAGTCTCCCCTTGATTAAGTTACTATCATCTTAAGTCATTATCTAAAACCCATCCATTTTTCACACTTGGCCAAACTGGTAATTGGAAGGAGATAGAGTAGGAACAATCCACACAAATTTCACTTATTTTTTATGGTAGCACTGGTTACTGAGATTTGTTGAGAAATTCAGTATTACTTTTGAATACTTCAAGCCAATGCAAGCATTAGATTTATTGTTAAATATGTGTGAGGCAAATTTAAAATCAAATTACTGAGAAATAATCTTAGAACATTTCAGAGAGGTATCTGATATAAACTAAAGTGAAATTTGATCAAAATTCATTTCTCATGTAGTTCTGTATTTCCTTTAGTCTAAATGAGAGATACTACATATGAAATATCCAAAAATCATTAGTTTGATTGAACTCTCCAATAGTCCACAAAGTTTCCGCATTTCTCTTTAGGCTTACAAATAGTAGCAAGAACATATACTTGCATGGCCCTTTGAAGAATATTAAAGGAATAGTGAAAGAGTATTTATGTATTTTGAGGATATATACTTTTTGCACATGGAAAGGATCACCCACAAGTGTTTCATTTTAATGATCATTTTATACAATTCAAATATCTAATAAGGAAAATGTTGACGATTTCAATGTAGCCTACATTTAATATAATTTCCTTAACTTAAACACTTTTTTTTAAATTTTTTTTAATGTTTATTTATTTTTGAGACAGAGAGAGACAGAGCATGAATGGGGGAGGGGCAGAGAGAGAGGGAGACACAGAATCTGAAGCAGGCTCCAGGCTCTGAGCCATCAGCCCAGAGCCTGACGCGGTGCTCGAACCCACGAACCGTGAGATAGTGACCTGAGCTGAAGTCGGACGCTCAACCGACTGAGCCACCCAGGTGCCCCACTTAAACACTTTTTAATGATTTTTCTAAAGCCTTAATTTGCAAATTAAACATCAAAGATGTTTAAAATTATTACTATAGTTATACCAAACACAGTATTGCTTAATAATTCTACATTTATTTTTATATCCACCTGGGGTTATTGCTTTGCTCCTAGCAGAATTGGTGTAATCCTATGAAATTTTTTTAAAAAAGCGAAAACATTACCATCTCTTGGCTAGGAAACATTACATGATCATAGTTATCTTCTAACTAATTCTTGATAATGGCAGAGGTCTTGGTGACTTCCCTCAGGTTATAGAAGTCTTGATCACTGGATATGTTTCAGCATCAACTTAACAAATGAAGGTATTTGTATATCAGAAAGAATTTTTTAAGTCTACATCTGGTGATTTTGTTTTATTTTGCTTTAGTTTTCACGATTCAAGTAAGATACTAACAGGTTGACTATAACTTTAATTTCTTGGAAATGCATCATTACTTATTTGTAGCCAGATAGCTCTGCTTTTTAGTTCACTTCCTAAAATCAGACTACTGAACCTCTGTTGCTGTTTAATGACTTTATGCACTTTGTTTCTTACCATAACTACTGGCACTATTGCTAGTGACCTCTGCCAACCTCACTGAAATTATGGATCTTATTTCAGAATCATTTCTTTTGGCCATAATTACCCATGTACTTAAAACAACTGGTAAACTTATATCAAAATTATTATGCAATTCTCATCCATTTATTCCCTATAACCATGCACTT